>NC_092338.1:296188571-296525357 GCF_046630445.1 Rutidosis leptorrhynchoides | reverse complement strand
TCCGGCGAATCTTTTCGGTTTTTAAACCAACGGTCGAGTTTTCTGGATTTTTAAATCCTAAATATTTTAAATATGATATTTTAAGGTCATATTATTAGTAGGTGTATTTATATTTATTTTTCGTCGCGCGTTCGTTATCTTTCCGGATTTTTAATCGCGTAAGCGTGTTTTCGCGTTTCGGGCTTCGTTCGGGCTTTCGGGCCATCAGGAAATCCACATTTAACAATTTTGGACCCATGGGGCCCACCCCCATGCCATGTTCGGCCGACCCAAGGGGGGGGAGGGAGTAATACTCCCATTTCCTAATTTATTTCCTTATTTTTGTAATTATCTCTTTTATTTTTCCACCTAAACTTAATTTGCAATTTTTCTCTCTTCATCCCTTGCCCTAGTTGACGCCACCACCACCACCATTCATCATCTTCATCAATCAAAATTAAAGCTTGGATCATAAATCAATTAACACCAACGCGTTCCTTGTTTCGTTCTCTACGCGATCATCTACTTTGTTTCTCGATTAGGGTATAAACCCTAACCCTAGCTTTTTGATTTTTCATATATATTACTGATTTTATATGTTATATGATTAGTATGATGTGTATAAGTTGTTGTATTGTTGTTTGAATGCGTAGAATTACTCGTTTGTACATGATTTCGGTTTGTAAATTTTGGACAGCAGTTTGAAACGTATATTCTGACTTTGTAACTGATATGAATGTTAAAATAAAGTACATAAATGAGTTCCTCTCATCAAGACATTAATTTTAGACTCCGGATTCATGTCGTTTCGATTCCCGGAGCCCTAGATATGCTTAATTTGGTTTTTGTTAAAGATTGAAAGGTGTTCTTGGCATGAACAAGGTTGGGTCCGACTTTGTGACCATCCTTGGTGTCTTTAGGGTGCCTCATTTGGTTAGGACTGATGGTGAGACGAATATTCATGTTCGGGTCACCTAAATCCGAGCCACGGTTCACCCGTTTTGCCCGAATTACTGTTTTGAGTAAGATGATTTTCCCAATTGATGTCATGGCTGATATCCACGACCTAGGGACTGTTCTTGGAGTGTTCTTGAGTTCATAAATGTGTCGGGTGGTTTGAGTAGGTGAAGTTACATATGTGGCTTGCCCGAAACCGACGCCCGGGGCTCAAGATACGACCCGGCGAACTTTTAAACTTAAAACTTATGGTTAATGATTAAACTTATGATAAAATTTATGGAATTCATTATTAATTAATTACTTAAGATAAAAGAAGTAATTATTATTATTTAAAACTTATGATATAAATATTTATTATATCATTTAATTATTAATTATAATTTCATTAACATTTTAATTAGACTTATGATTAATAATACTTTTATTATTAAAGGAAAATACTTATGATAAGTATTAAATTTGTTTTTGAGAAATTATTAAAAGACTTATAATAAATATTAAATAATTATTTAATTATTATAAGACTTAATTATTATTTAATTATGACTTAATTATTAAATACTTATGATTTAATAATTTTAATTAGAAACTTATGATATGATTAATAATTCATTATTAATTAATAATACTTATGATATGATTTAAAATTTATTATAAATTAATAATATTTATATTATGATTGATATTTAATTAATTAATTAAATACTTATGTTATACTAATTATAACATTTCAACTTATATTAACTTTAATAATTCATTTTATTTAATTAAACTTATGTTAAGACATTATTATACACTTTTGACTTTAAATAACATTATAACCTATGTTATTATTATAACTTACACTTTTAAAATTAATGTTGACTATGTTTGACCAAGGTTGACTTTTGAGTTGACTTTCGGTTGACTTTGACTTTCAGTTGACTTCTGTTGACTTTCTAAATAAGGAAACTTTCCTAACTTCAAAACTTTCTAAAAATGGAACTTTCTAAATTTGGAAACTTTCCAAAAATAGAAACTTTCCAAAAATAGAAACTTTCCAAAAATAGAAACTTTCCTAAAATAGAAAACTTTCCAAAAATGGAAACCTGCTAAAAATAGAAACTTTCTAAAAATAGAAAGTGTGTGTCCTTATGCTGTTCCAATCAAACCGATGCTTGCTGAGTAATGTTCTATGCCTACTTGCAACATGTACAATAGCTATCATACTAAGACTTGGCCAAAGTTAGTTATTTATTTCGACCTGCTTTATTTATAGGTCGGCGTTGTGATCTTTCTTGATCACATTACTTTACTTGCTGTTCGCGTGTTTGTGAGATTTCTTCAGTTGCTATTTAAGGTGAGTTATAGTCCCGTTTTTACATACTTTTCAAAGTATATTTTTGGGATGTGATTACATGCAGATTTTTATTTACGTTTAGACACAAGTAACAGTTAAATTTAATTATTCATTGTGAGTTGGACAAAAATATTCCCTAGTCTGGTAACTGTAATCATTGGTTTCTACCGGTGAACGCGAATCCTACGGATAGATCTATCGGGTTTGACAACCCCATTTCGAGCTAGTCGCGCTAGCAATTTATAATCGGAATGTTTAGTACTTCGTAATTTGTTGTAGATACACTGTCCAAGTGTATATTTTTATTGTGTTTGGCAAGGGTAAATAAAGGGTTAAGTGGTTACCAGGTGGCTCATTGTTAATGGAATAATGTTTAATGTTTTCTAACATTTTTAAATCTTGTGGTCTAAAGTTTACTTATTTATTTAAACCTATAATTCACTCAACCTTTGTGTTGACAGTTTACTTGCATGTTTTCACAGGTACTTGAGTTATTTGATGCTTCCGCTGTCGTTAGAAGAGTCTGCATGCATTTGGGCAGATTTTATGAAACAATTTATGAAACTTAAGTTTGCATTCTATTTTGGATAATTTAAATTGTGGGTTTGTTGGCAATGTTTTGTGTCAACTTTTGGTTTAATATTATGGTTGGTTGGTTTTCAAACTACTTAATTCGGTTTGTTTCCTTTTTGGGGAAACATTTTGAAATAAAAGAATGCAACTTTGTTTATTTAATTCATTTAAGTCCGATCAAGCTATGGGACCAACTGACGGATCCGTTAAGTGTTTTGACGGGGTCGTCACAATACGTGTCCTGATATTTAAAGTGCGTAAAATAAATAACAGGAATTAAATGACGATAAATAAAGTGCGTAATGTAAATAACAGAAATTAAATGACAATAAATAAAGTTGCGAGAATATAAATTGCGATAATTAATTTGCGATAAATAAAATGTAATCAGTTAGCTAGGAACAGTTAACGTGAATTCTTAACAAAATTTTTCTTCATAGGTAATTTGTTAGTTTCTAACAAATTTTATTTTGTTCAATGTTTTCTTCATTATGCCACTTGTTGGATTCTGAGAAGTAAAAATCCAAATATGAAATTGAATAAGAATGGTTATTCTGTGGTGAACGGATACGTATATCTATGGATGTACATAGGATAGTAAATGATTGTTGAATCAGATTCGAAGAATGTACAATGTAACTTATTAATGTGAAATCTAATTATTCCTCGGGTATTACCTACCCGTTAAAATATTTTCACCATTAACAGTTTGTACAATAAAAATTTTAATTACAATCTTTATGAAAACATATATACATATATATTTTCTTCAGACGTAATCATGGATTTAATGAGTCAATGTGATATTAAACTCATCAGATTTACGGCTAGAACTAGAGTACATAATCTCTAAAACATTAGAGATTACATAATCATCACGAAGGACGAAGATAGTTTATGTAGAACGATTCGTAGAACGATGATTATGCTTGAGGTATAGATTGTGAGGTTGAGATGTGTGATGATGTTGTTGTTATTGGTACAAGTTATGCTGCTGGTGCTGCTGATGGTGGTACTGTTGCTGTCAGTGCTACAAGTGTTGTTGGTGCTGGGGTTGGTGATGATGTTGGTGTAGTAAGTATAGCTTGTAGATCACGCACCATTCTTGTCAGGGTTTCTATCCTACCCTCTATCATTTCTATCCATCCACTCATCTGATTCGATAGATCTTGATTATCAATTCGAAGTTCCCTAACTTCTTCTAATATTTCCCTTCGATTGTTATTCGGAAGTAGAGGTTGAATATTTTCTGAGATTGCAGTAATGCGACCTTCGAGGCGGAATATTTTAGCAAGAAGGGTGAATACAGTGTTGTGCATAGGTTCACCGGTGAGTACATCATTTTCTCCAATGTTAGGAGGTAAGTTTGGTTCGCGGTAGGGCTCGCCTTCTTCATTTCTCCATCGAGTGAGTAAGTCTCGGACCCACCCCCATCTCCTCCAGAAAGAAAAATAACTAAATGGTTGAGGCACTTCTGGTTCATTGACTTCGGAGTCTGTTTCAATATACATCTCGAAATCGCTTCCGGAACTAATGGAATCCAAACTAGGTGTAGGATCCATCTCTCACGATCAGTTAAAGGGTTTTGATATGAAATGATTTTTGAATATCGAATGATATTCTAATTCTATATAGAATATCTATACATACTTCCAAAGATCCCGTGAATTACGGAGAAAATTAAGGAAACGTGTCAGATAAGGTCTACAGTGACAGATACGCTAAGATATGGATTTTGTCTATACATTATTCAAGCAATCATTGCAGTCAGATGTGTCTAGACTAAGAATGATAAGCAGGTAATTTCCTAAGGATGATAAATTGATGATTTCTGACAAAGATGATAAGCAAAATTTTTGACATGCAGACACGGTCGAAGTCCAGACTCACTAATGTATCCTAACGATTTATCAGTTATACACACTAATGCAGACCTGGTTCACTAAGACCACCGCTCTGATACCAAATGAAACGCCCCGTCCTAATCCATCCGGACGAAGTACATATCGATTATAAACGATTCACAACAGTTGATTACATCGCGAGGTATTTGACCTCTATATGATACATTTTACAAACATTGCATTCCATTTTAAAAGACAATCTTTCTTTACAACGAAAATTGACGGCATGCATACCATTTCAGAATATATCCAACTATAATTGACTTAATAATAATCTTGATGAACTAAATGACTCGAATGCAACGTCTTTTGAAATATGTCATGAATGACTCCAAGTAGTATCTCTAAAATGAGTAAATGCACAGCGAAAGATTTCTTTCGTACCTGAGAATAAACATGCTTTCAAGTGTCAACCAAAAGGTTGGTGAGTTCATTAGTTTAACATAAATAAACATTTCCATCATTTTAATAGACCACAAGATTTCATTTTCAGTTCTCATAAATATACGTCCCATACATAGAGACAAAAATAATCATTCATATGCATTGAACACCTGGTAACCGACATTCACAATATACATATAAGAATATCCCCATCATTCCGAGATCCTCCTTCGGACATGATATAAATTTCGAAGTACTAAAGCATCCAGTACTTTGGATGGGGCTTGTTGGGCCCGATAGATATATCTTTAGAGTTCGCGTCAATTAGGGTGTCTGTTCCCTAATTCTTAGATTACCAGACTTAATAAAAATGGGCATATTCGGTTTAATAATCCAACCATAGAATGTAGTTTCGATTACTCGTGTCTATTTCATAAAACATTTATAAAAGCAGCGCATGTATTCTCAGTCCCAAAAATATATATTGCAAAAGCATTTAAAAAGGGATTAATGGAACTCACCTAATGTATTTTGTAGTAAAAATACATATGACTATATTGAACAATGTAGGGTTGGCCTTGGATTCACGAACCTATATCATGTATATATATATATATATATATATATATATATATATATATATATATATATATATATATATATATATATATATATATATATATATATATATATATATATATATTAACACATATAATAGTAATCGAACAAATTTATATATTTATTATTATTAGTTGTTATTCTAGTAACCTATGTTTCATTAGTGGCTTAATTAACTATATTTATTTTATATACTTTAGATAAATACTTAGTATTTATTATACGAATATCAGTATAGTTATTTTATATGTAATAAATGTATTTTTCTTATATATAATATTGATTAGGTAAATTAATAATAGTAATCCTAGTAGTGATAATAAAAATAACAATTTTTGATAATGATAATAATAGTCAAATTTGTTTGTAGTAATAATAATATTGTAACAATGATAATAAAAGTAACGTAACTAAAATTATGTAAAAATCATGTTAGTGAATGTAATAATAATGATAGTTATATTTTTAATTATAATGTTAATTTTGATGTTAATGATAATAATAATAATAATAATAATAATAATAATAATAATAATAATAATAATAATAATAATAATAATAATAATAATAATAATAATAATAATAATAATAATAATAATAATAAAAATAAAAATAAAAATAAAAATAGAATAAGAAGGCTACCTTGTAGTATTAAGCCTAAAAATAAATGCCCATGCCCGGGCTCGAACTCGCAACCTCTCGTTCCTCAACACCATCCCCTAACCATCCATCTGACATCGTTTTTCTAATTTATATCCTAAATTATAACTATATAACCCGATGATCAGCAGTCTGTTTGCATACCAACTCACAACCCAACATACATGGGCCCAATAATACTTTTAAGATAAATTGATAGTGGTTCATTGGGTTTAAGATTTTTGCAGTCCGCTAAATAATAAAAAAAAATATAAACCGATCCAAGTTTAATACGTTTTGAAATTTATAACCGAAGCAGGAATTAGTTGCTATCTAACCCCTTTACAGCTCGTTTTCTCATCATCAATAATATACCGACATCAGTGGAAGAATAAATAAATACAGCTGTGGTTTGTTTGATCGAATAAAAAGGCAGAATTAGGAAGACCCACGATGTCAGCCATAATAGACAAAGAAAAGAACGTGCAATCATCTTCATTCTTCATTAACTCATCAGTTTATCAATCAAGATCATCATTATTACTATATCAAATATCATCATCTTCATGGTGGTTTAAACAATATAGAAATCGGAACATAAGTACAGCAGTAGCAGTAGCTGTGTAAAAAAAATGGATAGCAGGTGATGTTTACAACAGATAGATTCCAGTAGCAGACAACAGGAGACGTAATAAGATGATGGTGGTTGTGGTGGTTTTATCCAGCATGAAATAGGATACACAAGGGGGTGATCGGTGGAGGTGTTTTGATTGAACAGAAAAACATAAATAGGCGAGGAATAGTGAGAGAGTGATGATGGTATAAGGTGGCCGGTGATGATTTTAGTTTTGGATTCAATCGAAACCCAGGAAATATATATGCAACAAATAGGCAGCCGTTCAAGTGGGTGTTGTTGTGGTGTCTTCGAATATACAGAAAAAGAAAACAGTGATGGTGTTTTAGTGAGAGAATTAGAGAGAGAAGAAAGATTGTCAATGGTGACGGTTCATGGTTTAGTGTGATGGTTGTCGACGGGTGGTGTTTTTCTCGTGAATGGAGGTGGTGATCGAATAATCATAAACTACCACAAGGTGGTTCTCGGTGGTGTTGGCGATAGGTTATGGTGTTTTGTTACTGAATTCGAACGGAAACTGTAGCAATAGAGATGTTCATATGGTTGTGATAGGTTAAAGAGATTGATGAAGGTGATAATTGATAATGTAACTCAATTCGTTTTCTTTTAACAATGAATGTGATGGACTTAAAATATGAATTGTAGTTTGACAATTTTATTTCATCAGGTACAAGAATAAATAAAAAAAATAAAAAGGAGAAGTTGATTGATAACAAACTGGTACGATCGTTTATCATTAGAGAGACAGAAACAAAAATCATCTATAGTATGAAAATGATGTGAAACCGACTTTGGCTTATGTAGATGTACTTTGGCTTATGTAGATGTATGGATATACTCTATATTAATGATAATAATAATAAAAAATTATAATAACAATATTATTAGTGATAATACTAAATTGTATTATTTTCTAACTATAATAATAATGATTTTAAAATAATAATAGCATTATCATCACAAATTACATGTTTTAGATTTTATATCTATATATATTAACATAAAACATTTATTTTATATATATATATATATATATATATATATATATATATATATATATATATATATATATATATATATATATATATATATATATATATATATATATATATATATATATATATATATATATTCCAATATATATATCATAATAAATATTTATAGAATTCATACACATTTATATATGGTTTTATGTTAATTATCAATATATTATTTTACATACTTAGTCTTAATGACATACGTTTATTTATATTTATATATATTTATTTACAAATATTTGTTCGTGAATCGTCGGGAATAGTCAAAGGTCAAATGAATACATTAGCATCGTTTCAAAATTTTCTAGACTCAACATTACACACTTTGTTTATTGTATCAAAATCATATAAAGATTAAGTTTGAATTTGGTCAGAAATTCCCGGGTCATCATATAGATCCTGTGCCGGCTGCTGGATCGATCTAGGAACCCTCCCCCTCAGTGATTGAAGCATAGTTTTTAGCTAGGTTGTGTTCAAAACATAGATTCAAGAATCTGGGAAATGGGACAATGTGATTCCTTTTCTTTTTGGTCATCAAATCCTTAAATTTAATATAACAATTTAAGAGAAAAATCGATGTTTCTACCAAAATAAGAGCATGGGAAATTTTAAGCTCAAAATATGACCATTGATCAAAACTCCCTGACTTGGAGCTTATGCTTTGAGTCAAAACACCAAAAAATAGCTCCAAATTTGAGAAACATTATTCCTCATCAGACTATGATTATCGTGAGGATCATCATAATTTACATACTCCAACACCTCCTTCATGTATCGATCACTTGTGTAGGATTTTATAAATTTGCCCCTTGGTAGACGAAGAGCTGCTCTAAGAATCCCTGGAGTAATTGAACAGTCATACTCCTTGGTCACCATCCCAGTGATGCACTCATGTCCTCTTGGCATCGTGCTCATTTGGCATGTGTACCAGAATCGCCCGTGACATGCTGGATAGGCGGATGAAGGGATACCATAGATTGCAAAAGAAATTGATGAGTGGAGGAGGTAGTTAACCATTGGTTCATAACTATAATCTCTTCGGTTATTCGGAATAACCAAGATGTAAGGAGCATTTCCTTTAGAAAGGCGAATAAGATGATGTTCGGGTGCACCTGGATCTTGAATAAGATGCTCATAGAGGGAAAACAGTGCTACCGGTGCTTGTTCCTCTTGTTGTTCCTCGGGGTGTGAGTTCTGTTGATGTTCTGCCATTGATGAAGATTTGGAAAGAAAACGAAGATTTGAAGGTGAACGAGAGAAAATTGGGAAATTAGGGCTTGTAAGATGATTTTTGAAGATTTAAAAGAATAAATCATCAAAATATGATATAACCAATGAATAGTTGGGATAGAAGAGAGAAAGGTTCTGACATCTGTAGGCGCCTGGGCAAACGTCATAGGTGTGCCTATTTTCGAGGAGTGTGCAAACATTTGGTGACAAGTAAACGGCTTAGACCATCATTATTCTCATTAAGCATTAAATGTGGTGGATATTTTATTCAAATAACTATTTTAGAAAACATTTAATGAATTATGTAATTAATACAAAAACATTTAATACATTTAATTTGTTACGAATTTAATTCAAATAATTGGAAATAAATGAGGTTCATTTAATTTTGAGATCATTTATGACTGTGTCAGCTATTTGTTTACATTTTACCAGATTTGACTAAGTAGAAGACCTTGTGGTGCTGGTTGTTCACTATATATATACAAGCATTAGGCAGACAAGTATGTACTACTGATTTGCCTTTTATATTTTTGAACCACCGCGACAACAAAGTTTTCTTCTACTGTTAGAGTTCAAGCATACCCAACTCAGAAATGAGATAGTTGAAACATCTCTCATCTAATGGCTTCGTGAATAGATCTGCTATCTTTTGAAATGAAGTGTAGCTCGACATCTCCTTTCTGTACATGATTTCTGATGAAATGATAACGTACATCAATGTGCTTGGTCCTTGAGTGCAAAACAAGAGTGTTGGTGATGGAAATGGCACTGGTGTTATCACAATATATTGGAGTCTTTGTGAAGTTCATACCATAATCCTTTAGCTGGATTTGCATCTACAGTACTTGAGCAGTACAACTACAAGCAAAAATACACTCTGCTTCAGTTATATATGTAGACACATTATTCTTCTTCTTGCTGGTCTATCTAACTAGCCTTCTACCCAGTAACTGGTAGCTACCAGTTGTACTTTTCTTGTCTATTTTACAACCTGCAAAGTCTGCATATGAATAACCAAGTAGATCGAAATCTTGGTCTTTGGGATACCAAAGACCACGTTTGGGAGTACCCTCTTTTAACTGCTAGCATGTTTGACTCCTTAGGATCAGCTTGATATCTGGTACACAGACATGTGGCAAACATGATATCTGGTCTACTGGCTGTAAGATATAATAGGGAACCAATCATACCTCCATATTCAGTGATATTGACTGATTTACCAGTTGAATTAGCATCCATATTAATGAATGCTGACATGGGAGTTCCTATATCTTTTAAACAGGCCAGACCAAATTTATTTAGCATATCATTGATATATTTATCTTGACTTATAAAAAAATCCCCCATCAAGTTGTTTGATTTGTAATTCAGGAAAGTATTGTGATATGCCTAAAATGGATGGTTTTATTTATACGATGTCGTTGGGTCCCAAATCGTCAGAATCAGTTACCAAGAGGGAGTAATGGTTTTGTTATTTATATTTAGCTGGGGTTTCCTAGCTATAATCTACCTACTTTCTTCTTTCTATAACAAGTAAAGGATAAGTATAACCTAGGTTCGTATTTTTGTACGTTTGAAAGTAATATGGGATCGTAGCACGTCTAAAGATAACCCTATAGCAAGTAAGGTGTTTTGAATGAACTGTGGATAAATATACTATAAGTAAGATAAATGACAGATAAAGTAAATGGTTGAATGTAATATTTAAGGCTGTAGGAAGACTACATATAGAGTTTTACTTCCTAGAATGAGCAATAGACCTTAATCAAGAGGAGGTAACCTAATTGATTTGTCACTAAGAGACTAGGCTTTGAAGATTCTGGTCGGTACAGCATATCCTACTCCCAACACTAATCTAAAAGATTTAAGTGACCTATCTTGGACGGAGTCCTAGGCTCATGAACAGAGTGATATACCTAAGAAAGGTTCTGACTTTTCTTAATCCAAGTTGATATTACTACTATATGAATCTTCCACTTAATACTATAGCTATGCCTCAACATTAACAGATGTGCAATCTTAGATATTCTAAGGTACTGCTAATTAGATTAGACGTCTCTCCTTTGCAATCAATTACTTAACCCCGGATCATTAGACAGTATCTCTAGTATACTACTTCTCATGCAAATCATGCATTTGACTAGACCAGTACTCGTAAGAATCCTATAGTACTAACCTAATCACAATCTTAAGGTGGGCAGCTCTTCTCTGATAGATAGTTACCTTATCTATACGTAGGTACTAAACCCTATTGGCATGTTAAGAACACATAACTACTTACCTTTTATCCTAGGATTGATCAGTTCCTAACACTAGGTTATAGCCGCGTGGGTAATTGGAAAGGGTGGTCCGTGAGTTAGACCTCTAAAACGTCAAGGTTTTACCATAACAATGGTATAAGTAACAGATAAATATTAACAAACATGGCAATTATAACGGATAGACAAATGCATACATTAATTTAAGATAACCAAATATATCATTAAATTAAGGAAAGTGTTCACTGTATATAAATGACGTAGACAGTTACAAATGCTTGACAGCTCCGACTCTAGACAGCTTCTTAGTCGCCTCCGGGTACTTAATTTCCTGCTCGGAGGTGAGAAGGCCTTGAAAGACTATTCTCGAACTAAAGTAGAAAACTAACTTAAATTTGAGAGTGAATTGAAGAGTAGAGAGTGGAGTGTGTCATGGAAATGGATACAAATGAGCTTATTTATACTAAAAGCTGGCCTAGCAGGCCGTCCAGGCAGGCTATCCAATTTGATGGCAGGCTATCCAATTTAATGGCAGGCCATCCAATTAGCCCGTTTAATTACTATTGGGCCGTCCAATTTGGTGGCTGGCTGTTTAATCAGCCCATTTTTATGGCAGGCCGTTTACAATCTAGCAGGCCGTCCACCATATTGTAGCCGGCCATTTATTTCTTTTACTGGCAGGCCATTTTTCTGAGTACTTTCCAGGTTTCTGCTGTTTTCGCTATAGATTCTTCGTTTTAAACCCATTTTTGTTGATTATTATTGCATTGTCTTCATAATCACTTGATCTATCAAACATGACAAAGAAATGCTCAATTCTCTAGAAAAAATTAATTAATTCGTGCTTTTTGGACTGACTATCGGGGGTAAAAACGTGACTTTTTGGCCGATATCAAATATCCCTCACTTAGACATTGCTTGTCCTCAAGCAATCTTTTGAACTTTAAAACTCTTGGGTGTTCCGTTCTACATGATCAAGTGTTATTGCTTATTGCAACTCATGGATTGAAACGTAATCTAATAACTTTTACTACTAAAGAACCCATTCTGCAAGTATGAGAGAAGGTTACATGACTTGTAGATGCCTTACTCGGGTCACTCAATTCACTAAGTGTATAGGATTTCCTAAGTTCTAGGTTTGAAATATGAACGATCAACCACCTGTCATATAGCAATCTTTGTCATAGGCTTGATCACGACTTAAATCCTTTCGGTATTAATTTGTAACATCCCAAAACTTCTGTTCCAGCATCGAGCCGCGCCGCGGGCTCTATAGCCGCGCCGCGGGCTAACATAGGAGCTGAAGCTGAATCTTTTAAAAAGGCTCGACCTTGCTTTTTAGCATTAAGCCGCGTCGCGGGCTTCATAGCCGCACCGCGACAATGAGCTGTATCTGGTGCGTTTTTCAGCATTTTAAAAGGGTGAAATGAGGGGCAAAAATGCTATTTCGCATATGGATGGGATTTTGGCCTCAAATCTACCCCAACCTTATCCCAAACTCATTTTCTCCCATTTTCTTCTCATCCACTCCCATCAAACCCTAGAGAGAGAATTGGGGATTTGGAGAAGAAGAAGAGTGAATCGGGTCAAGTCTCAAGAGTTAAAGTTGTTCACCTCGTTCACCGCTACGTTGTGGTAGTGTTGGTAAGTTTTAACTCCGAATTTCATTGTTTGATTTGATATTCAAATTTAGGGTTTGAACTTGATTTGTTGAGAAACTCATTTAAACTCATGAAGTGAGTTTATTGATGCAAGTAATCGGGTTTAAAATTATTGTTGTGGGTTTTGGGTTGGTGAATGAACTGGCCATGTTTAGGGCTTGTAAATGGTGAATAATCACTAGTGATAGTGATTATAGAAGTGTTGGAAACCATATTGGGTGTATTTGGTTGACTAATTTTGAAATATGTCAAAATTAGGGTTTAGGTGTCATTTTGGGTAAGATAAGTGTTTAACACTTACATTTTGGTTTAATTGGTGTATTAGGACCATTCTAACTTGTGTTGGTGATTATTAGTTAGTTTGGGCGCGGTTTGTTCTTGGAAGTGCTTTTGGGTCAAAATTGCACTAAGCGTCAATTTGGGTTGGTTTTTAAATCCACCCTAATTGTGTTGTTTGTATTGTGATAAATAGAATAGGTGCTTTCCGTTGGTGATTTCAGATTTTTGTTTTGCATCCATCAATATTTCAAGGTGAGTGTCAATATACTATGTGCATATGTATGTATAGGATGGGTGCGGGTTAGGTGAAGTAATCCTCGGCTATAGAGCTCACTTCACACATAGGTGGATTTGATGGACCTGTGTAATATGTCTAATTGGCACGGTTGTGCGTTTTGGTTGACCACCTTTGACGAGATGCAAACTTGGTGTGTACGTTATCACATGGGCTTGTGATTTGGATAACCCCGATGATGTGGATTTATATAATCCTGACAGCGTGGGTTTGGTATTTGAGTTGCGGTTGAGTAACCCCGATGATGTAGATTTATATAATCCCGGGACCGTGGGTTTTGATTTGGGAGGTGAATCAAGTGTGGTGCGAATTCACGATGACGCATGTAGACTCGGTCATCTTGTTGAGGTAGTGGTCACGTGTGGTGCGGATTCACTAGGGCTCGTGTATGTTCGGCCAACCTCGATGTTGTAATGGGATTGAAGATAGTGGTCGCGTGTGGTGCGAATTTACTAAGGATCGTGTAGTTCAGCCAATCTTCATTTGGTTTGGGTTAAGGGGTTAACCCTGGGCAGTTTACGCATTGTTATATATATATATATATATATATATATATATATATATATATATATATATATATATATATATATATATATATATATATATATATATATATTGTCGTATTGTTGTGTTGTAGCTAACCCTCCGGGTGTAGCTTGATGGCGTGGTACATATCGTTGTTGGTGTACTTACATTGTTGATTATTTTAGCTTGTTGTATAGCGATCGTACGGTATGCTTAGATTAGCTTGCCTTTATGTTTGGACTCCGGTATGTGCTATTTGATTATTATTGTGTGGCGTGTCCATTTTATGCATATATGTATGGATGTAGTATACTTTCTCTCACTAAGCATTAGCTTACCCTCTCGTTGTTTACATTTTTATAGGTTCGCAAGGTGGCAGCTTGGGTAAGCATGGGGATTAGTGCTTTGCGGGTTGTTCTAGAAGATTGTGCATTAGACTTTTGATTAGGATTGGGTAGCGTTCCCAATCACCATGCTCGGTTTTGTTGAAAAGTAAAATAGTTGGGTCAAGGTTTACCTTTTGGTTATGTCAAACGGGTCTTGGGAATTATGCCCGCTATGTATTTCAACTTATGTAATGTATGTTTTAAAGTCGATTAAACTTACTAGTGTAATGAAGATGTTTTTGGAAACATAATCGAGACCTAAATGTTGTAAATATTATTACGTTAAAAAAAATATGGGCCGGTTTAATGACGGGTTGGGTCGTTTCAAGTGGTATCAGAGCATGGTTTAAGGGATTTAGGTGACTTCAGATAGGTGCCTAGACTTAGACTTTTGTGTGTGATTATTTGTTGCGGGACTTGTAGGAGTACGAATCGGTCAGGGATTTGGTTAGTGCCTTAGCATGTAGGTGAACTAACTAGGATTGTGGCTTGTATCGTGATATTATCTCTTGCGTGTGTTTATATCGCGTAGAATTTTTGTTTGTGTTGTTTTTATCATCGAGCGAGGCGGTCATTGTACTAACAAGTTAATACGGCGTGTTCGCATAATAATGACTAGCTACCATTGTTACGGGTGCAAATCATGTTTATCAAGTGAAGTACAACGAGTGTTGAGCAAGATAGGGTGGTGTTGTGCGTGTGGTATTACACGTTCATGGTCTAATAGTTTTGCATCGTTTAGAATGATGAAGAGAAGCGGGATCGAGACGAGCGATGATGAGTTTAACACTAGAGTTGCGGCCGCCGTGGCAGAGCAATTGAGTGCGTTACGAGAAGAAATGGATAGGAAGTATTCCGAATTTCGAAGTAGTGGTGAAATGGAGCGTTTTCATAAGAGCTTCATGAGGACTAAACCTCCGATGTATGACGGGAAACTGGATCCTTTTATAAGTACAACATGGATCTCGGATGTCGAAGGGTGTTTTCACACTATTGAATGCCCTCCTGAGAAGAGGACAAGGCTCGCTACTAGCTTATTGCGGGGTAGGGCAAAGGATTGGTTGGATGGTAAAATTGATATTGTTGGTGGTGAATCGTTTATGGGGTTATCGTGGGACAATTTTAAGAAGGAATTCTTCGAGGAGTTCCGGACGCAAGCTGATTTGTTGGATTTGCCTGATGAGTTGCAAAATTTGCAACAAGGTTCTATGGATTTAAATACTCTCAAGACGACCTTTATGGCGAAGGCTCATTTTTGCCCGGAGTATAACGGAAGGGATAGAATGTTGATGGGACATTTCTATCGAACCTTGAATGATGACGTGCGGAATAAAATTATCATTGGTCAAGTGAACTCGTTCGCGGAGTTATTCGCCATGGCTATGGGTTTCGAATCGCATTCGCGATCGATAGTTGGTGAACCTTCAAGTAAGAGAAGGGTTGTTTCGTATGGTGCTCCAAGTAAGAGAACTAAGGGTGCAAGTGTGAGCACGGGTGGTATACGGATGGGTATATCGGACTCTAGTGCGTCTAGATGTTACAATTGTGGCGTGAGTGGTCAAAAGTTTTAGGAATGTTCGGTGCCAAAGGGTGATGGCACAGTATGCTTCAAATGCCAAGGAGAAGGACATCACAAGTTGGAGTGTCCCGAGTTAGCAGGGACGGTTGTGGCGAGAAGACGTTTAGGTGCTTTTAGTGTAATATTTGTATGTTATTCGTTTGTAATAACATGCGGTGTGTATGTAAGCCTTAGCTAAACTTTATTCTCCGTTGGAGATAGTTTGTGACAAGCGATAAGTTTATGTTTGCGGTTTCAAGTTGCACTCGGTAGAGTGTGTGGTTAATGTGATGTGCCTTAACTCTATTGTGTGAGTCTTGTGTTGTTTAGGCATTCAGAAGGTGTACTAGGGTCATTAAACTCGTTTGTGTGAGACCCATAGGACATTGGATGCGATAGTGTCCTAGTGAGTAGGATGATTATGTGTTTATGTATAAGATTTAATTGTTTGCGGTGGTATGGTTAGTGTGATCCGTTAGGATTCACTATAGTGTAGCAGGATGCGATGTTACACTACTCGTTGTGACCGGGGCCAAAAGAGCGTTTGTAGGTTAGTGATATCCACCAGGATTCACTATAGTGTGGCAGTGCACGATGTTGCACTACTCGTGGAGTAATCGAGGCCAAAAGAGCGTGGATATGATGTGGGTCTTAAGTTCGATGTTGACGATACCACATCGTGTTGGCATGTGATATGGGTTTAAAGTTCAGGCGTTCGATACCATATCATCATGTGTGCGTGGGCATGTTAGGTGGTTTTAAGTTCACGAGTTTGATACACCTAAGGATTAGTGATAGGCGATGGGAAATGCGAGTACAGTCCCCTTGTGTGCGCGTGTTATTTGGATTAGGATGTACCGGATGTTTTATCACCATGTGAGGGTACATGACATGTGATCGTCTTATCTAGAGTGTTGTGTTTTGATGCTCGTTATGAGTGAGGTGGTGTGACACCCCGTAAAAAATTAACGTGTACGGATCATCAACAACATGATCATTACAAGGTCAAACGCTATATGTTGTTTTAAAATAAGTTTGCATTCATAAAACAGAGTGACGTCTTAACCAACATTAAAAGTTTTACAACCGATAGTGTGCTTCTACCAATAGAAGGCAATAATAATAGTACGTGACCCATAGGTCGTTACAAATTCATCGTTTCAAAAGTAACATAGTTTGAATGCAAATTAAATGTTTCATGCGAAGACATCTCTAATAAGCGCAGCGGCAGTCTACAAAGCATGGCAACTACAGTGGAAGCAATCAACCTTAACCACCTGAGAAAGACATGCTTAAAAACATCAACACAAAGGTTGGTGAGCTATAGTTTAAGTATAACAGTAATGTAAGGTAGGCTACGAGATTTCAGTATTTCAAACAATATGAAAACTATATGTATAACCGTAGGCACTTGGTAACTAACTTAACGTAAATAACACCCCCTAAAAGTACACTTGGCGAGTGTATAAGTTTATGAAGTATTAAACACCCATTAAATGCTAGCGCTACTAGCCCGAGTGGGGATGTCAAACCCTATGGATCCATATCTAAGATTCGTGTTCACCGGTTCAAAGACCAATGACTAACCTTTACCGAGCTAAGGGGAAAGTTTATGCCGTTGTATAACCCACACATATATAAAGTTTAAGTACTCGTGCCTAGTATGTAAAACGTAAAACGCGCATGTATTCTCAGTCCCAAAATAGTTAAAGTAAAAAGGGATGCTATAACTCACAGTGAAAAGTAGTATAGTTGATTCGGGAAAGTAAGCAAGTAGTTGGTCCGGAAGGTCCTCAACCTAAGTTAAAAGTTACTAAGTTAGTAAATCATTCCCAAAGGTTTAAAAGTATGTAAATTAGGTCTTAAGTATCATCATCATTCATCATTAATCAAAAAGCGTAGAGTAAGTTTTAATCAAGAATAGAGTTTGAAATAAAGGCTGAATTCATTCAGTTGCCACGACCTCTATACAAACTGAAATGAGGTGAGACTAGTGGCTATGGCTCCGTAAGTGAGTCCCCTAGTTGCTGACCAGTTTTCAGAACCAAACTCTTCTTCGTTTGACCGTGGAGACGGTTTAAGTGCGAGTAGGTCAGAAATTTCAGCACAACGTTAAAAGGGTGTAGTGACTTTCGGAAGGCCATAAATCCTAAACCGTAACTCGGATTAAGATGAGGTCTAAACAGAAAATCATCTACTCGAAGCGAACTAGCCGGAAATCAACCTTTCCAGTAGCCCAGATTATTGATCAGTTCTAGAAAACTGTAAGTAAGGTATTCCGGTGGGTTCTTGGTGCTTGATGCTCATCACGGTTCTCATCCTTGATGCTTGTAGCTTCAAGTGTACAACTCGTTGATGTGTTTGCATCATCTTAACCAAGGTTTGACCATAATAACACTAGTGTATGTCTAAGATAAGTAGAACAACTCATTTAAGGGTTGTAAGTAGTTTGATGAACCCAAGTTACATCAAGATCTTAGATCAGACACATACATGAGTTCTAATAATATTATTAAGCTATAAACTTGAAAGTAAACTAAATAAACAAGATTTTAAGTTGTAGAACTTAGATATTAACTAGATCTTAAAGATCCTAGACTAGAAAGTCTAGATCTAGTGTTCTTAAGTTAGATCCTAAGTTATAGAACTTGGATCTTCACTTTAATGAAACCATAAGTTATGAAACTTAGATTTTCATCTTGTGAAATATATATAAGCTTATAAGCTCTTGTTTACAAGAAAATTAGAAGACCATAAGTTATAGAAACTTAGATCCAACACAAGTGTATGAAGTTATAACTAGAAAGTTATACTTCCATGTTCTTGAATTTATAAAGTTAACTTTAGTTTCAAGAAATATGAGATCAAGCTTAACGAGTAATACTTGACCAAATTTAACAACATCATAACTTAAAGTACTTACAAAAGAAAGAAATAAACTAAAGTTACAAGTATTATGTTCATGTTTGTTTCATACTTGAGAAGATTCAAATCAAAGTTTGGATCTTAAGGAAATAAACTTCAAGTCAACAAAACATGAACACAAGTATGATTATAAAGCTTATGAACTTTTCTTTTTAACAAGTTTTATGGAGGAATCAAACTATAAACTTGATCCTCCTTGGTTCTTGTTTGTTCTAGAATAAACAAGATAATATGAAGAATACAATAGAAAGTTTGATTCTTAACAACTAGTAAGTAAACAACAACAAGTAACTAATGAAACTTGTAAGAATGATGATGAAGATTTCGGTTTTGTTAAAGGAAAAAAGAAGAAGAAAACTAGAACATATTACTTATAAGAAAGGAGAGAAAAGTTGAGATGAAAGGACCCGTTCATATACATTATAAACGATTCACAATAGTTGATTACATCGCGAGGTATTTAACCTCTATATGATACGTTTTACAAACATTGCATTCGTTTTTAAAAGACAAACTTTCTTTACATCAAAAATTGACGGCATGCATACCATTTCATATTACATCCAACTATAATTGACTTAATATTAATCTTGATGACCTCAACGACTCGAATGCAACGTCTTTCAAAGTATGTCTTGAATGACTCCAAGTAATATCCTTAAAATGAGCTAATGCACAGCGGAAGAATTCTTTAATACCTGAGAATAAACATGCTTTAAAGTGTCAACCAAAAGGTTGGTGAGTTCATTAGTTTATCATAATCCATCATTTCCGTAATAGTAATAGACCACAAGATTTCAGTTTCTATAAATATCCGTACACTCGCAAGTGTATAAAAGTATTCTATAAGTTGTAGGCACCCGGTAACAAGCTTTAACGTTCACGTTTTACCCTCTGAAGTACACCAGATCAGGTGTGTTTAAAATAACCTCGAAGTACTAAAGCATCCCATAGTCAGGATGGGGTTTGTCAGACCCAATAGATCTATCTTTAGGATTCGCGCCTACCGTACATACACAAGTAGTTTAATGTTACCAAGCTAAGGGTATATTTCTGGTTTAAACCCACATAGAATTAGTTTTAGTACTTGTGCCTATTTCGTAAAACATTTATAAATCAGCGCATGTATTCTCAGCCCAAAAATATATATAAAAAGGGAGCAAATGAAACTCACAATACTGTATTTCATAGCAATTATGTATATGACGGCACTAAACAAGTGCAGTGTTTGTCTCGGATTCACGAACCTATATTAAGTATATATATATTTATATGTTGGTCAATATCTGTCTAACAATTTAGGTCAAGTCGTAGTGTATCACAATCCTAATGCTCGAGACCGACATGCAAAAGTCAACAAAAGTCAACTTGACCCAAAATGACTTCCAAAATCTATACATGTTTATTATATAACTTATATATAGTAGTTTTATATATTTAAATATATTTATCAGATCTTATTATACTAAATAATACAAGTCATTTATTAATAAATAAAAATTTATATTAAAATTCATATATGATAAAAATATAGTTTTATATATCTCAAATAATAAAATTTATAAAATTCACTTAATATCATAAAAATATAGTGGTATGTATTATTAATGTAATTACATTACGTGTGGTAAAAATATCTTTGTACGCGTATTTATTTGATAAAATAATATTGATAATAATAATAATGATAAAAATAATAAAATGATAGTTTCAATAAAAATATTAATTTTTAGTAATAAAGATAATTTTAGTAATAACATCAACTGATAACAGTTATAATAATCGTTTTAATAATAATATTAAAATTAATGATAATTCAGTTGACCATATCTTTTAATCCGTTCATCGAAACCACACGATTTCTAAATGAAAAGTTATTAATTTTTTTCTTCAGATTATCAACGACATGCATATCATATAACTTATCTCAGTAGCATATGTATCAAATTCGTGATTTATCATAAACTATTTAACGACGAAACTAAGCATACAAACATGCATAATCATATATACTCGAGCACTAGTTAGGGATACACTATTAATATATAAAAGATAAGATATGAATGCTCACGTATCAATATTGTGATTCAATATTGCAGGAAAGTACGTAGACGCAACGAAAATGATAAACGTTAGGTTGACCTCACGAGCAATACCCTCGATCAATACCCATAACCTTCATAGCTATAACCCATAATTTCCTTAGCTCTATCCTATTTGAAAACTTATTTTGAAATCGTCTGAATATAACTACGCCGTAGTATTTTATGTACACTAATAATATCTTGAAATAATACTAAGTAAATATATATATATATATATATATATATATATATATATATATATATATATATATATATATATATATATATATATATGTAATTCGATTGAGAGAGTTTAGAGAAATATATTTTCAAGTTTCTATGAAATAATGAAACCTATTGAATTCTATTTATAATAGATTTTTGAATTATTAAAGTGAATTATTAAAGTATGAATTATTAAAGTGAATTATTAAAGTATGAATTATTAAAGTAAATTATTAAAGTATGAATTATTAAAGTGAATTATTAAAGTATGAATTATTAAAGTGAATTATTAAAGTATGAATTATTAAAGTGAATTATTAAAGTATGAATTATTAAAGTTAAAGTAAAGTAAAAGTAAAGTAAAGGTAAAGTTAAAGTATAGTAAAAGTATAAAACTATGTACGTATAATACGCATATAAAAATATATATAATATTAATTTAAATCGTTATATATATATATATATATATATATATATATATATATATATATTTAATAAAATAAAATATAAATATCGTTATCTTTTTCATACTGGTTAAGTAATGAGTTGTAAAAAAAAAAATAGATTTCTTAAATCACAGTGGACCTCATAACATAGGCCCGTAATCATATCATAATGTATCTGATAATTCAATCATTTGATATTATCTCTTAATTCTGTCGATAAATATATCGAAACAAATATGTTTATGTAAAGTATCATATATCTAATACTTTGTTAATGTTTTTAGTTAATATTATATATTATATATACATATCTATATACACATAATTGTTCGTGAATCGTCGAACACGGTCAAAGGGTAATTGTTTACATGAATGTAGTTCTAAACTTTTTGAGATTCAACATTACAAATTCTGCTTATCGTGTCAGAAACATATAAAGGTTAAGTTTAAATTTGGTCGGAAATTTCCGAGTCGTCACAGTACCTACCCGTTAAAGAAATTTCGTCCCGAAATTTGATCGAGGTCGTCATGGCTAACTATAAAAATGTTTTCATGACTAATATGAGTTGATAAATAGAGTTTTATCATCATTGAGTAATATAGATAAAACAATTTGATTACGCGAAGAGTATAAGTGAAGCTATCGCAAGAGAGTGAAATGAGTAAACGTATATTCGTTTTAACCGATGATGTAGTTATGATTGATTTCCGGAATTCATGGGATTTAAAGAAAATCTTTGCAATAAGATTTGGTTCTTCGGCGATAAAGGAAATCAGGATCTTCTTTGATTAAATGAGATAATCTGTCTCGATTTCTCTGTCTGATATTTTACTATAATTCCACCCCCTTCGTTTCTTTATTTCCACAGCTCACACCTTCTAGTCTTTCTCCCCAATTCATACTTTAAAGCAGTCGTTAATATGCTTCATCCAGTATTGATTCTTGATATACTTTTAACTTTCATATCTATCA
The DNA here is from genome assembly GCF_046630445.1 of Rutidosis leptorrhynchoides. Classification (NCBI taxonomy): domain Eukaryota; kingdom Viridiplantae; phylum Streptophyta; class Magnoliopsida; order Asterales; family Asteraceae; genus Rutidosis; species Rutidosis leptorrhynchoides. The sequence continues at coordinate 296,502,442 of NC_092338.1, read as the reverse complement.
TTCTTCTTTTTCATCGACCACCGGAGGAAGTTATTTTCTTCTAGCATTACCTTGGGGTTATTGTGTTTTTCATTCTCCCGTGTCTTTATATTGCTATACGCATTTATATACACGGTTTGTAATTTCGGGGTTGTTATCGGGCTTTATATTCTCCATTATATTTCGGAGCTTCATGCTTTCATTTTCTCTTCCTGATCTTAAGTCAAGCGGATAATAGTCCAGAATTCGTAGATATGAATTTTTGGATGAACATAGTTAATGTTCCAAGAAGAAAATCGTAATGCCACGATCTTGATTTGGCAAATTACCAGAATATCCGAAAATATAGAGCTATCAAGATGATATGTTCTTAATATGTTTGAAAATTGGGTAGAATGTAAGAGTCGTGTAAACAGTACATGATGACGGTATGTTCTGTGAATCATCATGTTCCATTAGAAACTCAGCATGACTTACTGTAATATAATCACGTTGATCAAGTTTCATTATATTATACTAACTCATGCTTCAGTTCCCAACACTACTTCAAAAACATTCCTATTTTAAATTCAATTTTTTTTTTAAATTTAGAAACTAACACAGTTTCTTTTTATGTTGTAACGCAGATATTGCGAAGAGATAAAAGATATCGGATAAGAATAGTTGTGAAAATATCTTCAGGAATATCGAAGATATTATAATAAAAGATACGATAATATGGATGATGAAGAAGATTTATCTGTGAAGATTTAGAATAAGAAGTAAGGTGTTTGCTAACGATTTCAGTAGACACTGAATCATTTGGATCCTTTGAAGGCAGGTTTAGTCTTTGTGATTTGTCCACAGCCTCCTTCATGGTCTGCTCAATCCGTTTTCCAGTTTCAAACCTTCTCTTTTTCTCAGCTTTACCACCATACTATTCTTTATCATCAAACTTTTGACTGTTAAAGTCATTTACAGTTTTTGCTGCTTCATCAGCATTTTTCCAATTTCGGAGAACTAGTTCATAGTTTGGGATGTTTTTCAGAAAATACACATTCGAAGTATGTAAGTCTAGGAGATAGACGTTATATGTATAACTTTTGACGTAAAATTATCGCGAAATTCAAAATACTGATTGCTAATTCCAGTAGTTGGTGTGACAATTATTGTTACAGGATGTAGGTGAGTACATGATGGGGTTTTAATGAATAAGTATAGTGGCTTTTCGGAGAGGCTTAAGTCGAAGGTTAATGAAGTTGTTGATAAGTTTACTGCTAATGTGGCGAGATATGAAAGGTTCCCCGGTAATAATGATGAAGGGGTAATTGTTATAATAAGGTTTATTCGTATAAACAAATGAAGGTGATTTGCTGGAGCTGTGACAAAACTGTCTATTTTGGAAAGAGATTGAAAAATTATATTTGGTAATAAATATCAAAGGATCTGACATGGATACGTGTTAAACTATAACTTTGGTTTCGAGAGCTTTTCAGATGCATGGCAGTGGGTAATATGTGGTTGGATCATCATCTCGCATGTCTTTAGGAATTTCGAAGTGTTTGAACACATATTGTAATTGTTAATATGCATATGATGTTCTAAGATTTTGAATGATACAAATATTTTTGTGAGTTCCATGAATAGAAATGAGGTTCTAGGACAGTTTTGAAGTCAAAGTATAGTTTTGAAAGATGTAGGAATCTAAGAGTGATGCTTTCTGTTATATCTTGAATCGAATTCTGAGATTTCAAAATCAGAATATGTAATTAGATTTTGAATGAGTATGGTTGTTTTGATTTCTATAAAAGAATGTATATTGTTGTGAAAGTAGGGAGTTTAATGGATTATTTGCTGAATCAGATTCGAAGAATGTAACATATTAATTGTGAATTTATATATCTCTCGGGTATTACCTACCCGTTAAAAAAAAATTTCACAATTAATATTTTGTACAAAAGAATTTTATTACAGTCTTTATGGAAAATATATGTGTATATTTCTTCTGATGTAATATTGATTTAATGAGTTAATATTAAATTAAACTCATTTGATTTATGGTTAAGGCTAAGATAGATAATTTCTAAACTTTAGAAATTACATAATCGCCGTAGAATGTTTCCCCAATGAAGTTATGAATCAATACTTCATCGTTGTGGTATTCCTTGGTATCTACATGGCGTATGACGTCGATGCTCGTGGGACAGATTGTGAAGTTGAGGTTTGCGATGCGGTTGTTGTTGGTGGTAATGGTACTGTTGATGTTGTTGATGGTGGTACTGGTTATGCTGCTGGTGCTACTGCTGGTGTTTATAACCTTTGCACCATATTCTCCAAAGCCACTACCTGAGCGCGAAGCTCGTTGACTTCTTCTATTACACCGGGGTGATTGTCGGTTCGGACGAGCGGATAAATAAGATCTAGAATTTGGTGTAGTATATAATCATGACGAGATACTCTGGAAATGAGAGAGAAAATGGTGTTTCGGACACGTTCGCCGGTAAGTGCTTCAGGTTCATTGCCAAGAGGGCAATGTGGTGGATGAAAGGGATCGCCTTCTTCTTGTCTCCAATGCTTAAGTAGATTACGAACCCATCCCTAATTCATCCAGAATAGATGATGGCTAATTGGTTGATCCATTCCGGTCACACTGCTTTCGGAGCTCATGTGGAAATCCATATCGGCATAGCTGTCGGAATCCGAGGAACTCGAACTGGTTGAGGGATCCATCTTGTATGATCAGGGAAAGAATTTTTTTGGTAAGAAATAGATTGTAGAATTTAGATTTGGTATTCTTCAATATATAATTTACATATGTATATATAATACCAAAATCCCATAAATTACGGAGGAATCTTTGAAAGATGTCAGTCAAAGTTCACAGTAACAGATATGCTAAGATAAGAATTTGTCTATACACTATTATGTAATAAATGTAGGAAAACGCGTCTAGACTTAAGAATGATAAGCAGGTAATTTCCTAAGGATGGTAAGTAGATGATTTCTGACTAAAAATGAAAAGCAAAACTTTTGACATGCAGACACGGTCGAAGTCCAGACTCACTAATGCATCTTAACAACTATCAGTTAGACACACTAATGCAAGACCTGGTTCGCTAAGACCACCGCTCTGATACCAACTGAAAGGACCCGTTCATATACATTATAAACGATTCACAATAGTTGATTACATCGCGAGGTATTTGACCTCTATATGATACGTTTTACAAACATTGCATTCGTTTTTAAAAGACAAACTTTCTTTACATCAAAAATTGACGGCATGCATACCATTTCATATTACATCCAACTATAATTGACTTAATATTAATCTTGATGAACTCAACGACTCGAATGCAACGTCTTTCAAAGTATGTCTTGAATGACTCCAAGTAATATCCTTAAAATGAGCTAATGCACAGCGGAAGAATTCTTTAATACCTGAGAATAAACATGCTTTAAAGTGTCAACCAAAAGGTTGGTGAGTTCATTAGTTTATCATAATCCATCATTTCCGTAATAGTAATAGACCACAAGATTTTAGTTTCTATAAATATCCGTACACTCGCAAGTGTATAAAAGTATTCTATAAGTTGTAGGCACCCGGTAACAAGCTTTAACGTTCATGTTTTACCCTCTGAAGTACACCAGATCAGGTGTGTTTAAAATAATCTCGAAGTACTAAAGCATCCCATAGTCAGGATGGGGTTTGTCAGACCCAATAGATCTATCTTTAGGATTCGCGCCTACCGTACATACACAAGTAGTTTAATGTTACCAAGCTAAGGGTATATTTCTGGTTTAAACCCACATAGAATTAGTTTTAGTACTTGTGCCTATTTCGTAAAACATTTATAAATCAGCGCATGTATTCTCAGCCCAAAAATATATATAAAAAGGGAGCAAATGAAACTCACAATACTGTATTTCGTAGCAATTATGTATATGACGGCACTGAACAAGTGCAGTGTTTGTCTCGGATTCACGAACCTATATTAAGTATATATATTTATATGTTGGTCAATATCTGTCTAACAATTTAGGTCAAGTCGTAGTGTATCACAATCCTAATGCTCGAGACCGACATGCAAAAGTCAACAAAAGTCAACTTGACCCAAAATTGTAGTGACCCAAACTTTTCCATGTTTATATATATTAATTGAGATTGATATTTACATGATTAAATGTTTCCAACATGTTAAGCAATCAAACTTATTAAGACTTGATTAATTGAAATATGTTTCATATAGACAATTGACCACCCAAGTTGACCGGCGATTCACGAACGTTAAAACTTGTAAAAATGACATGACGATATATATATGGATATACATATGGTTAACATAAGTATATTAACAATGAGTTATATACATATAAACAAGACTACTAACTTAAGGATTTCGAAACGAGACATATATGTAACGATTATCGTTGTAACGACATTTAAATGTATATATATCATATTAAGATATATTAATATATCATAATATCATGATAATATAATAATTCAACATCTCATTAGATATAATAAACAATGGGTTAACAACATTAATTGAGATCGTTAACTTAAAGGTTTCAAAACAACACTTACATGTAACGACTAACGATGACTTAACGACTCAGTTAAAATGTATATACAGGTAGTGTATTTAGATGTATTAAAATACTTTTGGAAGACTTCAAGACATATATCAAAACACTCATACTTAACGAAAATGGTTACAGTTACTTTCCCATTCTTTTCTTTCATCAAGAATTCTAGTCGTATTCTTACCCGTATTATACACAGCTTCAAAACGTACTTACTATGGGCATATACCAATAGGAAATATCATGGGATTCCATTCTTGATTATGTCATGTATGACTAATCAATTTTAACTTCTACTATGAGCTAGTCAACTAACTAGAACTCCTTTTAACCCCACTCACCACTCACCAATTACCACTCATCATTCACTCCATTTCACTTCCAATTCTCTTTCTAATTCTCTCTCAACACACACACACACTATTATGAACGTATTTTTCCAGTATTTAATCATTATCTTCATCAAAAATCACTTCAAGAATCAAGCTATAATCATCATAGGAAGAACACTTCAAGAACACTTCAAAAATCCCTTCAAGTTTACTAATTTACTTCCAAGCTTTCTAATCCATTCCAAGTAATCGTCTAAGATTAAGAAACCTTTGTTATATACAGTAGGTTATCTTTCTTATTCAATGTAATATTCATATTCAAACTTTGATTCAATTTCTATAACTATAAACTATCTTAATTCGAGTAAAAATCTTACTTGAACTTGTTTTTGTGTCATGATCCTACTTCAAGAACTTTCAAGCAATCCAAGATCCTTTGAAGCTAGATCATTTCTTGTCACTTCCAGTAGGTTTACCTACTAAACTTGAGGTAGTAATGATGTTCATAACATCATTCGATTCATATATATAAAACTATCTTATTCGAAGGTTTAAACTCGTAATCACTAGAACATAGTTTAGTTAATTCTAAACTTGTTCGCAAACAAAAGTTAATCCTTCTAACTTGACTTTTAAAATTAACTAAACACATGTTCTATATCTATATGATATGCTAACTTAATGATTTAAAACCTGGAAACACGAAAAACACCGTAAAATCGGATTTACGCCGTCGTAGTAACACCGCGGGCTGTTTTGGGTTAGTTAATTAAAAACTATGATAAACTTTGATTTAAAAGTTGTTATTCTGAGAAAATGATTTTTATTATGAACATGAAACTATATCCAAAAATTATGGTTAAACTCAAAGTGGAAGTATGTTTTCTTAAATGGTCATCTAGACGTCGTTCTTTCGACTGAAATGACTACCTTTACAAAAACGACTTGTAACTTATTTTTCCGACTATAAACCTATACTTTTTCTTTTTAGATTCATAAAATAGAGTTCAATATGAAACCATAGCAATTTGATTCACTCAAAACGGATTTAAAATGAAGAAGTTATGGGTAAAACAAGATTGGATAATTTTTCTCATTTTAGCTACGTGAAAATTGGTAAGAAATCTATTCCAACCATAACTTAATCAACTTGTATTGTATATTATGTAGTCTTGAGATACCATAGACACGTATACAATGTTTCGACCTATCATGTCGACACATCTATATATATTTCGGAACAACCATAGACACTCTATATGTGAATGTTGGAGTTAGCTATACAGGGTTGAGGTTGATTTCAAAATATATATAGTTTGAGTTGTGATCAATACTGAGATACGTATACACTGGGTCGTGGATTGATTCAAGATAATATTTATCGATTTATTTCTGTACATCTAACTGTGGACAACTAGTTGTAGGTTACTAACGAGGACAGCTGACTTAATAAACTTAAAACATCAAAATATATTAAAAGTGTTGTAAATATATTTTGAACATACTTTAATATATATGTATATATTGTTATAGGTTCGTGAATCAACAGTGGCCAAGTCTTACTTCTCGACGAAGTAAAAATCTGTGAAAGTGAGTTATAGTCCCACTTTTAAAATCTAATATTTTTGGGATGAGAATACATGCAGGTTTTATAAATGATTTACAAAATAGACACAAGTACGTGAAACTACATTCTATGGTTGAATTATCGAAATCGAATATGCCCCTTTTTATTAAGTCTGGTAATCTAAGAATTTGGGAACAGACACCCTAATTGACGCGAATCCTAAAGATAGATCTATTGGGCCTAACAAACCCCATCCAAAGTACCGGATGCTTTAGTACTTCGAAATTTATATCATATCCGAAGGGTGTCCCGAAATGATGGGGATATTCTTATATATGCATCTTGTTAATGTCGGTTACCAGGTGTTCACCATATGAATGATTTTTATCTCTATGTATGGGATGTGTATTGAAATATGAAATCTTGTGGTCTATTGTTACGATTCGATATATATAGGTTAAACCTATAACTCACCAATATTTTTGTTGACGTTTAAAGCATGTTTATTCTCAGGTGAATATTAAGAGCTTCCGCTGTTGCATACTAAAATAAGGACAAGATTTGGAGTCCATGTTTGTATGATATTGTGTAAAAACTGCATTCAAGAAACTGATTTCGATGTAACATATTTGTATTGTAAACCATTATGTAATGGTCATGTGTAAACAGGATATTTTAGATTATCATTATTTGATAATCTACGTAAATCTTTTTAAACCTTTATTTATGAAATAAAGGTTATGGTTTGTTTTAAAAATGAATGCAGTCTTTGAAAAATGTCTCATATAGAGGTCAAAACCTCGCAACGAAATCAATTAATATGGAACGTTTTTAATCAATAAGAACGGGACATTTCAGTTGGTATCCGAGCGTTGGTCTTAGACAACCAGAATTTTGCATTAGTGTGTCTTATCGAGTTTGTTAGGATGCATTAGTGAGTCTGAACTTTGACCGTGTTTACTTGAAAAATGATTGCTTAACAAATTTTGTTGGAAACTATATATTTTTAACATGTGAATATTATGTGATATATTAATCTCTTAATGCGTTTGATATTATGTGATAGATGTCTACCTCTAGAACAAGTGTCATTGACTCACCTAATAATAATGAAGAGTCAAATATAAATTGGAATGATTCGTGGACTGATTCACAAGTTCCTGAAGAGGAACCGGAAGAAGAGTCGGAACCAGAAGAAGAATTGGAACCGGAAAAAGAATCGGAACCGGATGAAGAAATAGAACCGGTGGGGGAAATAATAAAACGGTTAAGTAAAAGAAAATTCTCAACCAACCGACCAAGGTTAATTATGGTCAATGGTGTTTTCGCCAAGGAAGCAAAATATTGGGAGGATTACCAATTCTCCGATGAATCGGATTCCGACGAGAATTCCGATGATGTTATAGAAATTACCCCAACTGAATTTAAAAAGGCAAAAGAAAATAATAAGGGAAAGGGCATAAAAATAGAGAAATCTAATTCCAACCCCGATGAACTTTATATGTATCGTCAACCCCCGAAGTCCTTAAGTTGTAACAATGACCCGGGAACCTCTAAACCACCAGGTTTTTCTAAACCAATGTGGAAAACGACGGCTCGTATTAGGGGAACATCATATATCCCTAGAAACTTGGCAAAACGAACCAAAACCGAAGAAGAAGAAACAAGTGAGTCGGAATAAGATAGTTGTATTCGTGTGGTGTAATATATGTAATATAGTGTGCTTATGCTTTATGATATATGTAAAAATTGCTTGTATTAATAAGTATTTTTTTATGAATCTAACTCTTGTTCTATTTTACAGTATAAAAACACAAAATGGATAGACAACCCAATATTTTAAGAGACCTACCCGGAGACATGATTGATGAAATCTTGTCTAGAGTCGGTCAGAATTCTTCGGCACAACTATTTAAGGCGAGATCAGTTTGTAAGACATTCGAAGAACGTTCCAAGAATGCCTTGATTTATAAAAGGCTTTCATTTGAAAGATGGGGGATATCACATTGGGAAATCCATAAGTTACGATGTGTTTACTTTGACGCATATATTGCGGGGAACCCAAATGCTATTTTACGCAATGGGTTAAGAAATTATTTTGACTCAATATATCCGAATATTGGACTTCGTGATTTAGAAAAAGCGGCTAACATGCAACATAAAGAAGCATGTTATGCTTACAGATTAGTAATGTTCGCTTCTCACCAAAGTGAGAACAAGAACATCAGGCTACAACTATTAAACAAAACATTCCCACAAGTGACGGAGTCGGTAATTGGGGTAAGAAATGAGGTTTTTAGATTGTTACGGGACTGTTGGACATTACGTAACCCTCGTCCCTTTGACGACGTTACAACACGCTGTCTTATCAACGGCCATAACGGTTATGTTCCACAAGACCAAGGATGGGAAGTAGTCCTAGTAAAACCAGAATACATGACTCGTTTCTGGACGTATGAATTACGTGTCTTTATTGCCTTTGTTGAACGACTTGTGTACTAGCTAGAATTATCTTCACAACTATCTTGTATCAAAATTATTGTGTGCTATATTTCATGCTTTATGTAAAATAAGCGGTATTGTAAGTTTGTAAAATATTGTATAAAAGTTTGAACGCGAAATATTATTATAATCAGTTTTTCATATAGAATTGTAGTAGTTGAATTGTATATTAGCTACTAAGTATGAACTTAACGGGTAGGTACTACCCGAATTTAAACTTATAAAACGCTAATATGAAGAAAAAGCTTTTATAAATGAGTTCATATTATGCTACGAAATACTATTAACTACTCTTAATATTCTGTATGATTAACTTGTTCCATTTGACTATTTTGAAGGAAATGGCACCGACTACTCGACACACCGTGAATATGAATGAAGAGGAATTCCGTACTTTTCTAGCTTCAAACATAGCCGCAGTACAGGCTGCGCTACATACCAACAATAACCTTGGATCTAGCAGTACAGGAAATCATGTAGGATGCACCTACAAAGAATTCACTGCCTGCAAACCTTTGGAATTTGATGGAACCGAAGGACCGATCGGATTGAAACGGTGGACCGAGAAGGTCGAATCGGTGTTTGCCATAAGTAAGTGTACTGAAGAGGACAAAGTAAAGTACGCTATGCATACCTTCACAGGTTCTGCGTTAACATGGTGGAATACCTATCTAGAGCAAGTGGGACAAGACGATGCGTACGCACTACCGTGGTCAGCATTCAAGCACTTGATGAACGAGAAGTACCGTCCCAGAACCGAGGTCAATAAGATCAAGACAGAACTTAGAGGGTTACGAACCCAAGGATTTGATATTACCATGTACGAAAGACGATTCATAGAATTGTGCCTATTGTGTCCGGGAGCATTCAAAGATGAGGCAGAGAAGATCGACGCGTTTGTGAAAGGATTACCGGAAAGAATCCAAGAAGATATAAGTTCACACGAGCCCGCCTCCATACAACAGGCATGTAGAATGGCTCACAAACTAGTGAAGCAGATTGAAGAAAGAATTAAAGAACAGACTGCTGAAGAGGCCAATGTGAAGCAAGTCAAAAGAAAGTGGGAGGAAAACGGTGATAAGAATCACCAATACAACAACAACAGCAATTACAACAATAATCGCAACAATTATCCCAACAATCGCAACATCAATCGCAACTACAACAAACGGCCCAACAACAACAACAACAACAACAACAACAGCAACTACAACAATCATCCCAACAACAATAATAACTTTAACAACAACAACAATCAGAAGCAGCTATGCCAAAGGTGTGAAAAGTATCACTCGGGGTTCTGCACCAAATTTTGCAACAAGTGTAAAAGAAATGGTCATAGCGCGGCGAAGTGTGAGGTCTACGGACCAGGGGTTAATAGAACGAAAGGAACAAATGGTGTCGGAACGAGTAATGGCGGAGCAAGTAGTGTCGGAGCAAGTTATGCCAATGTAGTTTGTTATAAATGTGGAAAACCGGGCCACATTATTAGAAATTACCCGAACCAGGAGAACACGAATGGACAAGGCCGCGGAAGAGTTTTCAATATTAATGCGGCAGAGGCACAAGAAGACCCGGAGCTTGTTACGGGTACGTTTCTTATTGACAATAAATCTGCTTACGTTTTATTTGATTCGGGTGCGGATATAAGCTATATGAGTAGAGATTTTTATGCTAAATTAAGTTGTCCATTGACGCCTTTGGATAGTAAATTTTTACTCGAATTAGCAAATGGTAAATTAATTTCAGCAGATAATATATGTCGGAATCGAGAAATTAAACTGGTTAGCGAAACATTTAAGATTGACTTGATACCAGTAGAGTTAGGGAGTTTTGATGTGATAATCGGTATGGACTGGTTGAAAGAAGTGAAAGCAGAGATCGTTTGTTACAAAAATGCAATTCGCATTATACGAGAAAAAGGAAAACCCTTAATGGTGTACGGAGAAAAGGGCAACACGAAGCTACATCTTATTAGTAATTTGAAGGCACAAAAACTAATAAGAAAAGGTTGCTATGCTGTTCTAGCACACGTCGAGAAAGTACAAACTGAAGAAAAGAGCATCAATGATGTTCCCGTCGCAAAAGAATTTCCCGATGTATTTCCGAAAGAATTACCGGGATTACCCCCACATCGATCCGTTGAATTTCAAATAGATCTTGTACCAGGAGCTGCACCAATAGCTCGTGCTCCTTACAGACTCGCACCCAGCGAGATGAAAGAACTGCAAAGCCAATTACAAGAACTTTTAGAGCGTGGTTTCATTCATCCAAGCACATCACCGTGGGGAGCTCCTGTTTTGTTTGTCAAGAAGAAAGATGGTACATTCAGGTTGTGTATCGACTACCGAGAGTTGAACAAACTTACCATCAAGAACCGCTACCCACTACCGAGAATCGACGACTTATTTGATCAACTACAAGGCTCGTCTGTTTATTCAAAGATTGACTTACGTTCCGGGTATCATCAAATGCGGGTGAAAGAAGATGATATTCCAAAGACTGCTTTCAGAACACGTTACGGTCATTACGAGTTTATGGTCATGCCGTTTGGTTTAACTAATGCACCAGCTGTGTTCATGGACCTCATAAACCGAGTGTGTGGACCATACCTTGACAAGTTTGTCATTGTTTTCATTGACGACATACTTATTTACTCAAAGAATGACCAAGAACACGGTGAACATTTGAGAAAGGTGTTAGATTTATTGAGGAAGGAAGAATTGTTTTGGTTGGAAGAAGTTCAATTCCTCGGTCACATAGTGAACAAAGAAGGTATTAAGGTGGATCCGGCAAAGATAGAAACTGTTGAAAAGTGGGAAACCCCAAAAACTCCGAAATACATACGCCAGTTTTTAGGACTAGCTGGTTACTACAGAAGGTTCATCCAAGACTTTTCCAGAATAGCAAAACCCTTGACTGCATTAACGCATAAAGGGAAGAAATTTGAATGGAATGATGAACAAGAGAAAGCGTTTCAGTTATTGAAGAAAAAGCTAACTACGGCACCTATATTGTCATTGCCTGAAGGGAATGATGATTTTGTGATTTATTGTGACGCATCAAAGCAAGGTCTCGGTTGTGTATTAATGCAACGAACGAAGGTGATTGCTTATGCGTCTAGACAATTGAAGATTCACGAACAAAATTATACGACGCATGATTTGGAATTAGGCGTGGTTGTTTTTGCATTAAAGACTTGGAGGCACTACTTATATGGGGTCAAAAGTATTATATATACCGACCACAAAAGTCTTCAACACATATTTAATCAGAAACAACTGAATATGAGGCAGCGTAGGTGGATTGAATTGTTGAATGATTACGACTTTGAAATTCGTTACCACCCGGGGAAGGCAAATGTGGTAGCCGATGCCTTGAGCAGGAAGGACAGAGAACCCATTCGAGTAAAATCTATGAATATAATGATTCATAATAACCTTACTACTCAAATAAAGGAGGCACAACAAGGAGTTTTAAAAGAGGGAAATTTAAAGGATGAAATACCCAAAGGATCGGAGAAGCATCTTAATATTCGGGAAGACGGAACCCGGTATAGGGCTGAAAGGATTTGGGTACCAAAATTTGGAGATATGAGAGAAATGGTACTTAGAGAAGCTCATAAAACCAGATACTCAATACATCCTGGAACGGGAAAGATGTACAAGGATCTCAAGAAACATTTTTGGTGGTCGGGTATGAAAGCCGATGTTGCTAAATACGTAAGAGAATGTTTGACGTGTTCTAAGGTCAAAGCTGAGCATCAGAAACCATCAGGTCTACTTCAGCAACCCGAAATCCCGGAATGGAAATGGGAAAACATTACCATGGATTTCATCACTAAATTGCCAAGGACTGCAAGTGGTTTTGATACTATTTGGGTAATAGTTGATCGTCTCACCAAATCAGCACACTTCATGCCAATAAGAGAAGATGACAAGATGGAGAAGTTAGCACGACTGTATTTGAAGGAAGTCGTCTCCAGACATGGAATACCAATCTCTATTATCTCTGATAGGGATGGCAGATTTATTTCAAGATTCTGGCAGACATTACAGCAAGCATTAGGAACTCGTCTAGACATGAGTACTGCCTATCATCCACAAACTGATGGGCAGAGCTAAAGGACGATACAAACGCTTGAAGACATGCTACGAGCATGTGTTATTGATTTCGGAAACAGTTGGGATCGACATCTACCGTTAGCAGAATTTTCCTACAACAACAGCTACCATTCAAGCATTGAGTTGGCGCCGTTTGAAGCACTTTATGGTAGAAAGTGCAGGTCTTCGATTTTTTGGAGTGAAGTGGGGGATAGACAGATTACGGGTCCGGAGATTATACAAAAAACTACCGAGAAGATCATCCAAATTCAACAACGGTTGAAAACCGCCCAAAGTCGACAAAAGAGCTACACTGACATTAAAAGAAAAGATATAGAATTTGAAATTGGAGAGATGGTCATGCTTAAAGTTGCACCTTGGAAAGGCGTTGTTCGATTTGGTAAACGAGGGAAATTAAATCCAAGGTATATTGGACCATTCAAGATTATTGATCGTGTCGGACCAGTAGCTTACCGACTTGAGTTACCTCAACAACTCGCGGCTGTACATAACACTTTCCATGTCTCGAATTTGAAGAAATGTTTTGCTAAAGAAGATCTCACTATTCCGTTAGATGAAATCCAAATCAACGAAAAACTTCAATTCATCGAAGAACCCATCGAAATAATGGATCGTGAGGTTAAAAGACTTAAGCAAAACAAGATACCAGTTGTTAAGGTTCATTGGAATGCTCGTAGAGGACCCGAGTTCACCTGGGAGCATGAAGATCAGATGAAGAAGAAATACCCGCATCTATTTCTAGAAGATTCGTCAACACCTTCAACAGCTTAAAATTTCGGGACGAAATTAATTTAACGGGTAGGTACTGTAGTGACCCGAACTTTTCCATGTTTATATATATTAATTGAGATTGATATTTACATGATTAAATGTTTCCAACATGTTAAGCAATCAAACTTATTAAGACTTGATTAATTGAAATATGTTTCATATAGACAATTGACCACCCAAGTTGACCGGCGATTCACGAACGTTAAAACTTGTAAAAACGACATGACGATATATATATGGATATACATATGGTTAACATGAGATTATGATAAGTAAGTATCTCCATAAGTATATTAACAATGAGTTATATACATATAAACAAGACTACTAACTTAAGGATTTCGAAACGAGACATATATGTAACGATTATCGTTGTAACGGCATTTAAATGTATATATATCATATTAAGATATATTAATATATCATAATATCATGATAATATAATAATTTAACATCTCATTAGATATAATAAACAATGGGTTAACAACATTAATTGAGATCGTTAACTTAAAGGTTTCAAAACAACACTTACATGTAACGACTAACGATGACTTAACGACTCAGTTAAAATGTATATACAGGTAGTGTATTTAGATGTATTAAAATACTTTTGGAAGACTTTAAGACATATATCAAAACACTCATACTTAATGAAAATGGTTACAGTTACTTTCCCATTCTTTTCTTTCATCAAGAATTCTAGTCGTATTCTTACCCGTATTATACACAGCTTCAAAACGTACTTACTATGGGTATATACCAATAGGAACTAGCATGGGATTCCAATCTTGATTATGTCATGTATGACTAATCAATTTTAACTTCTACCATGAGCTAGTCAACTAACTAGAACTCCTTTTAACCCCACTCACCACTCACCAATTACCACTCATCATTCACTCCATTTCACTTCCAATTCTCTTTCTAATTCTCTCTCAACACACACACACTATTATGAACGTATTTTTCCAGTAGTTAATCATCATCTTCATCAAAAATCACTTCAAGAATCAAGCTATAATCATCATAGGAAGAACACTTCAAGAACACTTCAAAAATCCCTTCAAGTTTACTAATTTACTTCCAAGCTTTCTAACCCATTCCAAGTAATCATCTAAGATCAAGAAACCTTTGTTATATACAGTAGGTTATCTTTCTTATTCAAGGTAATATTCATATTCAAACTTTGATTCAATTTCTATAACTATAAACTATCTTAATTCGAGTAAAAATCTTACTTGAACTTGTTTTTGTGTCATGATCCTACTTCAAGAACTTTCAAGCCATCCAAGATCCTTTGAAGCTAGATCAATTCTTGTCACTTCCAGTAGGTTTACCTACTAAAATTGAAGTAGTAATGATGTTCATAACATCATTCGATTCATATATATAAAACTATCTTATTCGAAGGTTTAAACTCGTAATCACTAGAACATAGTTTAGTTAATTCTAAACTTGTTCGCAAACAAAAGTTAATCCTTCTAACTTGACTTTTAAAATTAACTAAACACATGTTCTATATCTATATGATATGCTAACTTAATGATTTAAAACCTGGAAACACGAAAAACACCGTAAAATCGGATTTACGCCGTCGTAGTAACACCGCGGGCTGTTTTGGGTTAGTTAATTAAAAACTATGATAAACTTTGATTTAAAAGTTGTTATTCTGAGAAAATTATTTTTATTATGAACATGAAACTATATCCAAAAATTATGGTTAAACTCAAAGTGGAAGTATGTTTTCTAAAATGGTCATCTAGACGTCGTTCTTTCGACTGAAATGACTACCTTTACAAAAATGACGTGTAACTTATTTTTCCGACTATAAACCTATACTTTTTCTGTTTAGATTCATAAAATATAGTTCAATATGAAACCATAGCAATTTGATTCACTCAAAACGGATTTAAAATGAAGAAGTTATGGGTAAAACAAGATTGGATAATTTTTCTCATTTTAGCTACGTGAAAATTGGTAACAAATCTATTCCAACCATAACTTAATCAACTTGTATTGTATATTATGTAATCTTGAGATACCATAGACACGTATACAATGTTTTGACCTATCATGTCGACACATCTATATATATTTCGGAACAACCATAGACACTCTATATGTGAATGTTGGAGTTAGCTATACAGGGTTGAGGTTGATTCCAAAATATATATAGTTTGAGTTGTGATCAATACTGAGATACGTATACACTGGGTCGTGGATTGATTCAAGATAATATTTATCGATTTATTTCTGTACATCTAACTGTGGACAACTAGTTGTAGGTTACTAACGAGGACAGCTGACTTAATAAACTTAAAACATCAAAATATATTAAAAGTGTTGTAAATATATTTTGAAATACTTTTGGAAGACTTCAAGACATATATCAAAACACTCATACTTAATGAAAATGGTTACAGTTACTTTCCCATTCTTTTCTTTCATCAAGAATTCTAGTCGTATTCTTACCCGTATTATACACAGCTTCAAAACGTACTTACTATGGGTATATACCAATAGGAACTAGCATGGGATTCCACTCTTGATTATGTCATGTATGACTAATCAATTTTAACTTCTACCATGAGCTAGTCAACTAACTAGAACTCCTTTTAACCCCACTTACCACTCACCAATTACCACTCATCATTCACTCCATTTCACTTCCAATTCTCTTTCTAATTCTCTCTCAACACACACACACACACTATTATGAACGTATTTTTCCAGTAGTTAATCATCATCTTCATCAAAAATCACTTCAAGAATCAAGCTATAATCATCATAGGAAGAACACTTCAAGAACACTTAAAAAATCCCTTCAAGTTTACTAATTTACTTCCAAGCTTTCTAATCCATTTCAAGTAATCATCTAAGATCAAGAAACCTTTGTTATATACAGTAGGTTATCTTTCTTATTCAAGGTAATATTCATATTCAAACTTTGATTCAATTTCTATAACTATAAACTATCTTAATTCGAGTAAAAATCTTACTTGAACTTGTTTTTGTGTCATGATCCTACTTCAAGAACTTTCAAGCCATCCAAGATCCTTTGAAGCTAGATCAATTCTTGTCACTTCCAGTAGGTTTACCTACTAAAATTGAGGTAGTAATGATGTTCATAACATCATTCGATTCATATATATAAAACTATCTTATTCGAAGGTTTAAACTCGTAATCACTAGAACATAGTTTAGTTAATTCTAAACTTGTTCGCAAACAAAAGTTAATCCTTCTAACTTGACTTTTAAAATTAACTAAACACATGTTCTATATCTATATGATATGCTAACTTAATGATTTAAAACCTGGAAACACGAAAAACACCGTAAAACCGGATTTACGCCGTCGTAGTAACACCGCGGGCTGTTTTGGGTTAGTTAATTAAAAACTATGATAAACTTTGATTTAAAAGTTGTTATTCTGAGAAAATGATTTTTATTATGAACATGAAACTATATCCAAAAATTATGGTTAAACTCAAAGTGGAAGTATGTTTTCTAAAATGGTCATCTAGACGTCGTTCTTTCGACTGAAATGACTACTGATAAGGCTAAAAAGGAACATATATTTCATAGCAATATCCCTCCTAAATAATAAGTTTTCATATGTAATTGTATTATATTTTCATTATAATTGTTTAAATAAATAAGTGCGAAGACAAAAGGCGAAAACGAAGATTTGAAGACACAAACGTCCAAAAAGCTCAAATGTACAAGATACAATTCAAAAGGTTCAATTTATTGATGAAAAACATCTAAAAATGACAAGAGTACAAGTTACAAAATGCAAAGTACAAGATATTAAATTGTACGCAAGGACGTTCGAAAATCCGGAACCGGGACATGAGTCAACTATCAACGCCCGACGCAACGGACCAAAAATTACAAGTCAGCTATGCACAAGAATATAATATAATATATAAATAATTATATTAATTATTTATATTTTATATTTATATATTTATTATGTCGACAAGCTAGGAGCCAAAAGTTTGTGAGCTGAATTTTCAAACTCCATGACTCGCGGAGTTTGAAGGCCAAAAACTCCACGACTCGCGGAGCTGCCAAATTCCAAAATGCCTATAAAAGGTCACGAATTCTGCGAGTAAAAAAATATAAATAATAATAATAATACTCTGTAATAAATAAATAAATAAATATATATATAATATATATAGTATAGGGTAGTTTTATATTAGATTAGTTCGGGTTATGTAAAAGTTATTTTTACGGGTTTTTGAAGTCGAAATTCTGTCCGTGTAACACTACGCGATAAATACTCAATGTAAGTTATGTTCTCCTTTTTAAATTAATGTCTCGTACTTAAGTTATTATTATGCTTATTTGAGCCAAAGTAATCATGATGTTGGACTAAATATTAAAGACGGGGTAATTGGGCTTTGTACCATAATTGGGGTTTGGACAAAAGAACGACACTTGTGGAAATTAGACTATGGGCTATTATTGGGCTTTATATTTGTTTAACTAAATGATAGTTTGTTAATTTTAATATAAAGATTTACAATTGGACGTCCCTATAAATAACCATATACACTCGATCGGACACGATGGGCGGGGTATTTATATGTACGAATAATCGTTCATTTAACCGGACACGGGAATGGATTAATAGTCTATGGAATTATTAAAACAGGGGTGAAATTATGTACAAGGACACTTGGCATAATTGATAACAAAGTATTAAAACCTTGGGTTACACGCAGTCAATATCCTGGTGTAATTATTAAACAAAGTATTAAAACCTTGTTACAGTTTAAGTCCCCAATTAGTTGGAATATTTGAATTCGGGTATAAGAATAATTTGACGAGGACACTCGCACTTTAAATTTATGACCGATGGACTGTTATGGACAAAAACCAGACGGACATATTAAATAATCCAGGACAAAGGACAATTAACCCATGGGAATAAACTAAAAATCAACACGTCAAACATCATGATTACGGAAGTTTAAATAAGCATAATATATTTTATTTCATATTTCCTCGTACTTTTATTTATTGTCATTTTAATTATTGTTATTTATTTTATATTGTTAGTTAAATATCGTCATTTACTTTACGCTTCGCTTAAAATATAAAATCGACAAACCGGTCATTAAACGGTAAAACCCCCTTTTATATATTATTAATATAATATATTTTGTACGAATATAATTGTTTAAAATATAGTGTGAAATAAGCCAGCTCCCTGTGGAACGAACCGGACTTACTAAAAACTACACTACTCTACGATTAGGTACACTGCCTATAGTGTTGTAGCAAGGTTTAGGTATATCCCATTTGTAAATAAATAATTAAAACTTGTCATATTTTGTGTAAAATTGTATCGTATTTAATAGTTTTTCCTAGTAAAAATATAAACTATTTGGTACCCCCACGCTACGACATCAAGTTTTTGGCGCCGCTGCCGGGGAACTCGGCGAAACGCTATATTTTTAATTTATTTTTGTATAAATATATTTATATATCATTTTAGAAAAACAATATAAAATAAAATAAAAAAAAACACGTTTTTCAAACTCCACGACTCGCGGAGTTTGCAGGCTTAAAACTCCACGACTCGCGGAGCCGCCCTAACCAGCCAGACCAGAAACCCTATTTCGCATTAATTACGGAATATTATTAATTATTATTATTTATAAACCCTATTTAATTTATTATTATTAATATTTAGTTTTAGTTTTTAAATTAATTTGTATTTTGTATTTTAATTAGTTTTATTATAAATAAAAATTAATACTTTTATAAAATAATAAATATAAAAATAATATTTTTATAAAAATTGTACTTTTTACAACTTTAAGTTTATTTTTATTTTTTTTTGTTTATTTTTATTTGTTTTTAGCATAATATTTGTATTTTTATTGTTCGTAGCTAGTTTTAAATTTAGTATTTTGCCGTAGCTTATTTTTATTTCTAGATTTTTAGGCTTTGCCGTAAAATCTCTTAAGTGCTTTTTCTTTAGATTAAGATTTAGGCGCTTTGGAATTTTGCGACGCCGTTTTTCGCTTTAGTTTTAAATAGATTTTAGTGCCTTTAAGTAATTGCCGTTTTCTGAATAAAATTGCATTTACCTTTAGAACTTTAGGCGCAACTTTTTAGATATAATTTTTAGACTTTTAAGTTTCGACGTTTTTCTTTCTTATTTTTATCTTTCGACGTTTTTCGACGCGCATTCTTTTTCTTTCTTATTTCTCGACGCTTTAGTTTTTAAGACTTAGAAATTTTCTCTATTTCTTATCTAATATCTCAAACGGAAAGAAAAATTATTTAAGTGGTTAAATTAATGGACGTTGACAATTTTCTGCTTCGTAGTAATAGTTGGATTTGTTAGTGGCTGAGTTGTGAGCTTCCGATTTAAAGGGTTCTGGCTCCCTGCTGCATCTTTTGGCTATTCGAAACGTGGGCAAAAGCAGAAAAGTCTATTAATTGGACAACTTATATAAGTTTTTCTATTTTTATAACTAATAGGATAATTAGTAAATGCACCACATTGTAGCTAAAATTTGGCCATCGCAATAAAATGGAAAATTTTGAAAACAAGGCTATGAAAACTCTTTTTGATATCCAAAATCAATTAAATCAATACTCTCAAACGAGTGTTGATGATAATTCGATCAGTCAATCTTGGATCACGAACGACGAAACAATAACCGGTTGTGAAATATGTGGAGATTATCACTCAACATGGGAATGTTACTATTACATTCCTATGGAAAATTACGCACCCACGGAACCTGAATGGAACGATTATGAAGAATATAATTCAAATTGGGATTATTCCCAAGAATATTTCCAAACTCAACAACCAGTAGACGAGAAAAATTACGTGTCTGAAAATTTATTAGACAATATGAAAATCAAACTCGAAGAACTCAATGCTCAAAATGAACAAATGAGAGAGTTTGTAAACCGGCAAGCTGAAACTCTATCAGACTACACACCTGTTGATCTGAGGAGTCGTGTGCAAGAAAATCTCATATCATCGAATTTTGATGAATTCGAGAGCTCCGAAATCACCAATTATCCAGATGATACTTTTTATTCAGTCTTACTAATTTTACAACATATCGACACATTAGCCTCTACCGACGAAATCATCGATCCATCAATGGATAAAGAAGAAGTAAGGGTGACAAATTGGTACTCATGGGAATACGATAACGTTGAAAATTTTACCCCCGAGGCCAAACCGAACTTCACCATTCCACAACCTTCCAACCCAATATTCTCAATAGACGAGTCATCCACCAGAAATGAACTACGAGCTGTAATAGATAATGACACCTCGAATTTTACCCAATTGGGTAATAGAGGTGAAAACTTTGATCCTGAGAATAAAAGGAAGGAAATATTAGGAATTGTCCACCCTATAGAAATAAGTATGTCGGTGTATATCGATCCATTTGACCAAGAACCATAAAAGAGACATATCCATTTACTAAAAGCTACACTTAAAAAAGAATTAAATAGTGACGATTGGGTGGGTCTAAACTTTAAACCCATTGATATATTATACACCACCCGAAATGTAAATAACTGGCTCACTATTCTAATTCGTGGAACTTATTCTATTGACTTCACATGTCGTCAGCTAAGTGTGGGGAAGTCTAACCCCACTTAACGTTAAATTAGGGGTTCGGGTTAGTGCATAACTCGTTAATAAAAATGCATGATTAGGGTAAAAGACGCTTTTTCAAATATTAGTAAACAGTTCAGAAAAGCAGCCGTTTTTGAAAAAAAAAAGCATGTGTGATAAAACAAGAAGGAATGAACGATGAGGCGCGACATCTATCATTCGACGAGCTTTGTAATTACAAACTGGGTATTTTTAATCACTTCTCTACACTAATCACCCTCATGAATTTATAATTAGAGTCTGATTTCATGCAAATGAGGGCATTGCATGATCTCAATTGTGGGGAAGGGTTATAAATTCTCTTGAGTTTATACTTGGTTTATTTACCAAATTTTATGAAAATTTTAAAAAATTTCAACTAAATGAATTTAAAATCATGTTTATATATATTTATGAACGGTGAAAACTAGGTGTTAATACCGAAATTATCGTTACCTCGGAAAGGACATAAATTGAGAAACACCCTAAAACGCTTGAATTCATTTAAAATGGAATAAAGGAGAATAAAAAGGCAAAGAAATAAACTAAGTGTGGGGAGAATGTACCTAGTTATTCAATTAAAAACTATCTAGCACATGTTTCTGTAAAGTTTATTGCAGATGCTTTTGTTTTGGACGATTTTAATCAGTTTTACCCGATTTACTGTAATATATTTGAAAGAAAAGATGGATCTACACGATGAATCAATTCCATCATTAAAAGGAAGTAAAGTCTTTCGAAAAAGACACGCGCTTCTTGATTTAGGTCAAGAAGTTGTCGTCCAGACCAGCTGTAGGTTGACGAAAAATCTAGAAAAGTCATCTCTAAAATCAGCAGGAAATCCACGGACCTCAGCATCAAACAGGGTCGCCAAGTGGTCAGACTTATCCTAACCATGAGAGGATCTGTCTTGTAAAATGGGGGGGGCACCGTGCAAATTAGCTTGATAAGACTAATGAATCAGATCCCCAGAAAGGATAATCTCCTTAAAAGATCAAAAATCAGCTTTTAAGACTAATATTACTCAATCCTTGAGATTGAACTTAAAGATTGAGAATTCAAACTCATGGAATTCAATGATATCTAAACTCGAGCTTGAACGAGAAAATATTTTGATCAAAAATTACAAACCGATTTGTTTTCTGAAAACCTATTTTCAATGCGTTCATTACCATTGAACGTAAAATTCTAGGAATTCACCTGGAATTCATTAGGTCACCTGAACCAAATCGGGTGTCAACCGTAAGAACGGTGGTTGCATAGCATGGTCGGAGACAGGACCTTGTGCCAGACCGAAAAATCATAGGATGATCTTTACTATTGCTCCTACAAAGGATAGTAATAGCATCCGACACGTTTATAGACCATAATCAAAAGCATGTCACGGGACATTGCCTTAACAGTTTCTTGTTCATCGCTTTCCTTTACAACCGGACGGTAGTTTATTGAAAGGTAATATACGGAGCAAGTATACTGGACGTGTTGCTTTCCCAATACAAGGTTAGCAAGTGGGTAACACAAAACCACAAGTGTTGAGCTAAAATTTTCAAATCTGAAACCCACACAACCCACAAAAAAAAAAAAATTTTGCAAACACCGGTGAAGGGTTATTCCGGAAAACTTATCTAGGGTAAAAGCTAGATTGAATTTTCAAAAGATCAAATATTTTCATAAAGATCCAATTTCCTTAAGGATCTACATTTTCATAGTCATGTGGGACTGTAAACCGCCTTTCAAATGTGCACTTTGCTTTGGAAACCGAAAGTAAATCGGCTATTTGATTGCAAGTGTCGTTGACCTAAACCCGAGGCAACTGTGGATGGCACACCCACCTTTAACCATGGTTCTATCATTACTATCATTGTTTATACCGCCGTATCAAAATCACCGATGTATAAAGTGTGAGAATAAAAAAGTGATTCGAGTGAAGTGTGATTTTATTTCAAGTTATGTATTGCTTGAGGACAAGCAACGCTCAAGTGTGGGGATATTTGATAAGGCTAAAAAGGAACATATATTTCATAGCAATATCCCTCCTAAATAATAAGTTTTCATATGTAATTGTATTATATTTTCATTGTAATTGTTTAAATAAATAAGTGCGAAGACAAAAGGCGAAAACGAAGATTTGAAGACACAAACGTCCAAAAAGCTCAAATGTACAAGATACAATTCAAAAGGTTCAATTTATTGATGAAAAACATCTAAAAATGACAAGAGTACAAGTTACAAAATGCAAAGTACAAGATATTAAATTGTACGCAAGGACGTTCGAAAATCCGGAACCGGGACATGAGTCAACTATCAACGCCCGACGCAACGGACCAAAAATTACAAGTCAGCTATGCACAAGAATATAATATAATATATAAATAATTATATTAATTATTTATATTTTATATTTATATATTTATTATGTCGACAAGCTAGGAGCCAAAAGTTTGTGAGCTGAATTTTCAAACTCCATGACTCGCGGAGTTTGAAGGCCAAAAACTCCACGACTCGCGGAGCTGCCAAATTCCAAAATGCCTATAAAAGGTCACGAATTCTGCGAGTAAAAAAATATAAATAATAATAATAATACTCTGTAATAAATAAATAAATAAATATATATATAATATATATAGTATAGGGTAGTTTTATATTAGATTAGTTCGGGTTATGTAAAAGTTATTTTTACGGGTTTTTGAAGTCGAAATTCTGTCCGTGTAACACTACGCGATAAATACTCAATGTAAGTTATGTTCTCCTTTTTAAATTAATGTCTCGTACTTAAGTTATTATTATGCTTATTTGAGCCAAAGTAATCATGATGTTGGACTAAATATTAAAGACGGGGTAATTGGGCTTTGTACCATAATTGGGGTTTGGACAAAAGAACGACACTTGTGGAAATTAGACTATGGGCTATTATTGGGCTTTATATTTGTTTAACTAAATGATAGTTTGTTAATTTTAATATAAAGATTTACAATTGGACGTCCCTATAAATAACCATATACACTCGATCGGACACGATGGGCGGGGTATTTATATGTACGAATAATCGTTCATTTAACCGGACACGGAAATGGATTAATAGTCTATGGAATTATTAAAACAGGGGTGAAATTATGTACAAGGACACTTGGCATAATTGATAACAAAGTATTAAAACCTTGGGTTACACGCAGTCAATATCCTGGTGTAATTATTAAACAAAGTATTAAAACCTTGTTACAGTTTAAGTCCCCAATTAGTTGGAATATTTGACTTCGGGTATAAGAATAATTTGACGAGGACACTCGCACTTTAAATTTATGACCGATGGACTGTTATGGACAAAAACCAGACGGACATATTAAATAATCCAGGACAAAGGACAATTAACCCATGGGAATAAACTAAAAATCAACACGTCAAACATCATGATTACGGAAGTTTAAATAAGCATAATATATTTTATTTCATATTTCCTCGTACTTTTATTTATTGTCATTTTAATTATTGTTATTTATTTTATATTGTTAGTTAAATATCGTCATTTACTTTACGCTTCGCTTAAAATATAAAATCGACAAACCGGTCATTAAACGGTAAAACCCCCTTTTATATATTATTAATATAATATATTTTGTACGAATATAATTGTTTAAAATATAGTGTGAAATAAGCCAGCTCCCTGTGGAACGAACCGGACTTACTAAAAACTACACTACTCTACGATTAGGTACACTGCCTATAGTGTTGTAGTAAGGTTTAGGTATATCCCATTTGTAAATAAATAATTAAAACTTGTCATATTTTGTGTAAAATTGTATCGTATTTAATAGTTTTTCCTAGTAAAAATATAAACTATTTGGTACCCCCACGCTACGACATCAACTACCTTTACAAAAATGACGTGTAACTTATTTTTCCGACTATAAACCTATACTTTTTCTTTTTAGATTCATAAAATATAGTTCAATATGAAATCATAGCAATTTGATTCACTCAAAACGGATTTAAAATGAAGAAGTTATGGGTAAAACAAGATTGGATAATTTTTCTCATTTTAGCTACGTGA
This sequence comes from Rutidosis leptorrhynchoides, assembly GCF_046630445.1. NCBI lineage: Eukaryota > Viridiplantae > Streptophyta > Magnoliopsida > Asterales > Asteraceae > Rutidosis > Rutidosis leptorrhynchoides. The sequence goes on along the minus strand of NC_092338.1, from coordinate 296,476,899 downwards.
AAATTGGTAACAAATCTATTACAACCGTAACTTAATCAACTTGTATTGTATATTATGTAATCTTGAGATACCATAGACACGTATACAATGTTTCGACCTATCATGTCGACACATCTATATATATTTCGGAACAACCATAGACACTCTATATGTGAATGTTGGAGTTAGCTATACAGGGTTGAGGTTGATTCCAAAATATATATAGTTTGAGTTGTGATCAATACTGAGATACGTATACACTGGGTCGTGGATTGATTCAAGATAATATTTATCGATTTATTTCTGTACATCTAACTGTGGACAACTAGTTGTAGGTTACTAACGAGGACAGCTGACTTAATAAACTTAAAACATCAAAATATATTAAAAGTGTTGTAAATATATTTTGAACATACTTTAATATATATGTATATATTGTTTAGGTTCGTGAATCAACAGTGGCCAAGTCTTACTTCTCGACGAAGTAAAAATCTGTGAAAGTGAGTTATAGTCCCACTTTTAAAATCTAATATTTTTGGGATGAGAATACATGCAGGTTTTATAAATGATTTACAAAATAGACACAAGTACGTGAAACTACATTCTATGGTTGAATTATCGAAATCGAATATGCCCCTTTTTATTAAGTCTGGTAATCTAAGAATTTGGGAACAGACACCCTAATTGACGCGAATCCTAAAGATAGATCTATTGGGCCTAACAAACCCCATCCAAAGTACCGGATGCTTTAGTACTTCGAAATTTATATCATATCCGAAGGGCGTCCCGGAATGATGGGGATATTCTTATATATGCATCTTGTTAATGTCGGTTACCAGGTGTTCACCATATGAATGATTTTTATCTCTATGTATGGGATGTGTATTGAAATATGAAATCTTGTGGTCTATTGTTATGATTTGATATATATAGGTTAAACCTATAACTCACCAACATTTTTGTTGACATGTGAATATTAAGAGCTTCCGCTGTTGCATACTAAAATAAGGACAAGATTTGGAGTCCATGTTTGTATGATATTGTGTAAAAACTGCATTCAAGAAACTGATTTCGATGTAACATATTTGTATTGTAAACCATTATGTAATGGTCGTGTGTAAACAGGATATTTTAGATTATCATTATTTGATAATCTACGTAAAGCTTTTTAAACCTTTATTTATGAAATAAAGGTTATGGTTTGTTTTAAAAATGAATGCAGTCTTTGAAAAACGTCCCATATAGAGGTCAAAACCTCGCAACGAAATCAATTAATATGGAACGTTTTTAATCAATAAGAACGGGACATTTCAAAAATGACTTCCAAAATCTATACATGTTTATTATATAACTTATATATAGTTGTTTTATATATTTAAATATATTTATCAGATCTTATTATACTAAATAATACAAGTCATTTATTAATAAATAAAAATTTATATTAAAATTCATATATGATAAAAATATACTTTTATATATCTCAAATAATAAAATTTATAAAATTCACTTAATATCATAAAAATATAGTGGTATGTATTATTAATGTAATTACATTACGTGTGGTAAAAATATCTTTGTACGCATATTTATTTGATAAAATAATATTGATAATAATAATAATGATAAAAATAATAAAATGATAGTTTCAATAAAAATATTAATTTTTAGTAATAAAGATAATTTTAGTAATAACATCAACTGATAATAGTTATAATAATCGTTTTAATAATAATATTAAAATTAATGATAATTCAGTTGACCATATCTTTTAATCCGTTCATCGAAACCACACGATTTCTAAATGAAAAGTTATTAATTTTTTTCTTCAGATTTTCAACGACATGTATATCATATAACTTATCTCAGTAGCATATGTATCAAATTCGTGATTTATCATAAACTATTTAACGACGAAACTAAGCATACAAACATGCATAATCATATATACTCGAGCACTAGTCAGGGATACACTATTAATATATAAAAGATAAGATATGAATGCTCACGTATCAATATTGTGATTCAATATTGCAGGAAAGTACGTAGATGCAACGAAAATGATAAACGTTAGGTTGACCTCACGAGCAATACCCTCGATCAATACCCATAACCTTTATAGCTATAACCCATAATTTCCTTAGCTCTATCCCATTTGAAAACTTATTTTGAAATCGTCTGAATATAACTCCGTCGTAGTATTTTATGTACACTAATAATATCTTGAAATAATACTAAGTAAATATATATATATATATATATATATATATATATATATATATATATATATATATATATATATATATATGTAATTCGATTGAGAGAGTTTATAGAAATATATTTTCAAGTTTCTATAAAATAATGAAACCTATTGAATTCTATTTATAATAGATTTTTTGAATTATTAAAGTGAATTATTAAAGTATGAATTATTAAAGTGAATTATTAAAGTATGAATTATTAAAGTGAATTATTAAAGTATGAATTATTAAAGTGAATTATTAAAGTATGAATTATTAAAGTGAATTATTAAAGTATGAATTATTAAAGTGAATTATTAAAGTATGAATTATTAAAGTGAATTATTAAAGTATGAATTATTAAAGTTAAAGTAAAGTAAAAGTAAAGTAAAGGTAAAGTTAAAGTATAGTAAAAGTATAAAACTATGTACGTATAATACGCGTATAAAAATATATATAATATTAATTTAAATCGTTATATATATATATATATATATATATATATATATATATATATATATATATATATATATATATATATATATATATATATATATATATATATATATATTTAATAAAATAAAATATAAATATCGTTATCTTTATCATACTGGTTAAGTAATGAGTTGTAAAAAAAAATAGATTTCTTAAATCACAGTGGACCTCATAACATAGGCCCGTAATCATATCATAATGTATATGATAATTCAATCATTTGATATTATCTCTTAATTCTGTCGATAAATATATCGAAACAAATATGTTTATGTAAAGTATCATATATCTAATACTTTGTTAATGTTTTCAGTTAATATTATATATTATATATACATATCTATATACACATAATTGTTCGTGAATCGTCGAACACGGTCAAAGGGTAATTGATTACATGAATGTAGTTCTAAACTTTTTGAGATTCAACATTACAAATTCTGGTTATCGTGTCAGAAACATATAAAGGTTAAGTTTAAATTTGGTCGGAAATTTCTGAGTCGTCACATGAGAGAAAAGTGTAAGTATGTGTGTGTAAAAAGTGAGGTTCAAACTAGTGTATAAGTAACAAAAATGAAAAATGGAACTCTCCCCCATGCCCATCTAGGCTGACGGTTCAAGGGAGCCAAAAGAGGAAAGCCAAAACTCAACTTTCAAATGTAGGAGAATGGTGAAAGCTCAAAATGGTTTAAAGTTAAATGTATGGTAAAGAGTTCTAGCATGCTTGTAAGATTTGTCTCCAACTTAGCTTAATTAATCTAAGTTTAAGCCTAATGAATTACTAGTAACATGTTGGGCTCACAACTAGTCCATTAAGAGAAGTAGGGTGGGCTTCCAAGTCCATTAACATGAGTCCATGTAAGTATGCAACAATTTAATAAATAAAGCCCAAGTAATTAACTAGTAACATTAGTTAATTAAAAATGATTAATAATAATTAATCATGGACGTAAATAATATTTGAAATATTATTCGTGAAAAGCACGTGTGTCACAAAGACGAGTCGGGACATGTAAAGTCAAATACAGTGACAAGTAAATGTATAAGAACACATTTATTAAAACACAAGTATTAATAATAAATATTAATAAATATAAGTCGAAAAATCCAGGGTCGTTACATTACCCACCTGTTAAAGAAAATTTCGTCCCGAAATTTTAAGCTGAGGGAGATGGAGGAGTTGGGAAAAGGTGAGGATACTTCTGTATCATTTGATCCTCTCATTCCCAGGTAAACTCAGGTCCTCGTTTAGCATTCCATCGAACTCGGACAATCGGAATCCTGTTGTGTTTCAAAGTTTTGACCTCACGGTCCATAATTTCGACAGGCTCTTCCATGAAGTGGAGTTTGTCATCAATTGTAAGTTCCTCTAATGGTATGACATGTTCCGGTTCAGCTAGACACTTCTTCAAATTCGATACGTGAAAAGTAGGATGAACGGAGCTCAATTGAGTTGGAAGATCCAAACGGTTAGCAACGGGTCCAACACGTTCCAAAATTTCAAAAGGACCAATGTATCGCTGGTTGAGCTTCCCACATTTTCCAAAACGGATCACACCTTTCCAAGGTCGACCTTCAACATTACATGGTCACCCACGTTGAATTCAAAGTCTTTACGTTTAAGGTCTGCATAACTCTTTTGGCAATCACGGGCCATCTTGAGTCTCGTTTGAATTTGGACAATCTTCTCAGTTGTTTCATGGACTATCTCGGGTCCGGTGATTTGCGTTTCTCCTACCTCGGCCCAACAAATAGGAGATCGGCATTTGCGGCCATACAACGCTTCAAAAGGTGCGGCATTAATACTCGAATGATAACTGTTGTTGTAAGAGAATTCGGCTAGCGGCAAATGTGAAATGTCCCGTTCTTATTGATTAAAAACGTTCCATATTAATTGATTTCGTTGCGAGGTTTTGACCTCTATATGAGACGTTTTTCAAAGACTGCATTCATTTTAAAACAAACCATAACCTTTATTTCATCAATAAAGGTTTAAAAAGCTTTACGTAGATTATCAAATAATGATAATCTAAAATATCATGTTTACACACGACCATTACATAATGGTTTACAATACAAATATGTTACAACAAAATAAGTTTCTTGAATGCAGTTTTTACACAATATCATACAAGCATGGACTCCAAAATCTCGTCCTTATTTAAGTATGCGACAGCGGAAGCTCTTAATAATCACCTGAGAATAAACATGCTTAAAACGTCAACAAAAATGTTGGTGAGTTATAGGTTTAACCTATATATATCAAATCATAATAATAGACCACAAGATTTCATATTTCAATACACATCCCATACATAGAGATAAAAATCCTTCATATGGTGAACACCTGGTAACCGACATTAACAAGATGCATATATAAGAATATCCCCATCATTCCGGGACACCCTTCGGATATGATATAAATTTTGAAGTACTAAAGCATCCGGTACTTTGGATGGGGTTTGTTAGGCCCAATAGATCTATCTTTAGGATTCACGTCAATTAGGGTGTATGTTCCCTAATTCTTAGATTACCAGACTTAATAAAAAGGGGCATATTCAATTTCGATAATTCAACCATAGAATGTAGTTTCACGTACTTGTGTCTATTTTGTAAATCATTTATAAAACTTGCATGTATTCTCATCCCAAAAATATTAGATTTTAAAAGTGGGACTATAACTCACTTTCACAGATTTTTACTTCGTCGGGAAGTAAGACTTGGCCACTAGTTGATTCACGAACCTATAACAATATATACATATATATCAAAGTATGTTCAAAATATATTTACAACACTTTTAATATATTTTGATGTTTTAAGTTTATTAAGTCAGCTGTCCTCGTTAGTAAGCTACAACTAGTTGTCCACAGTTAGATGTACAGAAATAAATCGATAAATATTATCTTGAATCAATCCACGACCCAGTGTATACGTATCTCAGTATTGATCACAACTCAAACTATATATATTTTGGAATCAACCTCAACCCTGTATAGCTAACTCCAACATTCACATATAGAGTGTCTATGGTTGTCCCGAAATATATATAGATGTGTCGACATGATAGGTCGAAACATTGTATACGTGTCTATGGTATCTCAAGATTACATAATATACAATACAAGTTGATTAAGTTATGGTTGGAATAGATTTGTTACCAATTTTCACGTAGCTAAAATGAGAAAAATTATCCAATCTTGTTTTACCCATAACTTCTTCATTTTAAATCCGTTTTGAGTGAATCAAATTGCTATGGTTTCATATTGAACTCTATTTTATGAATCAAAACAGAAAAAGTATAGGTTTATAGTCGGAAAAATAAGTTACAAGTCGTTTTTGTAAAGGTAGTCATTTCAGTCGAAAGAACGACGTCTAGATGACCATTTTAGAAAACATACTTCCACTTTGAGTTTAACCATAATTTTTGGATATAGTTTCATGTTCATAATAAAAATCATTTTCTCAGAATAACAACTTTTAAATCAAAGTTTATCATAGTTTTTAATTAACTAACCCAAAACAGCCCGCGGTGTTACTACGACGGCGTAAATCCGGTTTTACGGTGTTTTTCGTGTATCCAGGTTTTAAATCATTAAGTTAGCATATCATATAGATATAGAACATGTGTTTAGTTGATTTTAAAAGTCAATTTAGAAGGATTAACTTTTGTTTGCGAACAAGTTTAGAATTAACTAAACTATGTTCTAGTGATTACAAGTTTAAACCTTCGAATAAGATAGCTTTATATGTATGAATTGAATGATGTTATGAACATCATTACTACCTTAAGTTCCTTGGACAAACCTACTGGAAAAGAGAAAAATGGATCTAGCTTCAACGGATCCTTGGATGGCTCGAAGTTCTTGAAGCAGAATCATGACACGAAAACAAGTTCAAGTAAGATCATCACTTGAAATAAGATTGTTATAGTTATAGAAATTGAACCAAAGTTTGAATATGATTATTACCTTGTATTAGAATGATAACCTACTGTAAGAAACAAAGATTTCTTGAGGTTGGATGATCACCTTACAAGATTGGAAGTAAGCTAGCAAACTTGAAAGTATTCTTGATTTTATGTAACTAGAACTTGTAGAATATATGAAGAACACTTAGAACTTGAAGATAGAACTTGAGAGAGATCAATTAGATGAAGAAAATTGAAGAATGAAAGTGTTTGTAGGTGTTTTTGGTCGTTGGTGTATGGATTAGATATAAAGGATATGTAATTTTGTTTTCATGTAAATAAGTCATGAATGATTACTCATATTTTTGTAATTTTATGAGATATTTCATGCTAGTTGCCAAAGGATGGGTCCCACATGTGTTAGGTGACTCACATGGGCTGCTAAGAGCTGATCATTGTAGTGTATATACTAATAGTACATACATCTAAAAGCTGTGTATCGTACGAGTACGAATACGGGTGCATACGAGTAGAATTGTTGATGAAACTGAACGAGGATGTAATTGTAAGCATTTTTGTTATGTAGAAGTATTTTGATAAGTGTATTGAAGTCTTTCAAAAGTGTATAAATACATTTAAAACACTACATGTATATACATTTTAACTGAGTCGTTAAGTCATCGTTAGTCGTTACATGTAAGTGTTGTTTTGAAACCTTTAGGTTAACGATCTTGTTAAATGTTGTTAACCCAATTTTTATAATATCAAATGAGATTTTAAATTATTATATTATCATGATATTATCATGTATGAATATCTCTTAATATGATATATATACATTAAATGTCTTTACAACGATAATCGTTACATATATGTCTCGTTTAAAAATCATTAAGTTAGTAGTCTTGTTTTTACATATGTAGTTCATTGTTAATATACTTAATGATATGTTTACTTATCATAGTATGATGTTAACTATATATATATATCCATATATATGTCATCATATAGTTTTTACAAGTTTTAACGTTCGTGAATCACCGGTCAACTTGGGTGGTCAATTGTCTATATGAAACATATTTCAATTAATCAAGTCTTAACAAGTTTGATTGCTTAACATGTTGGAAACATTTAATCATGTAAATATCAATCTCAATTAATATATATAAACATGGAAAAGTTCGGGTCACTACAGTACCTACCCGTTAAATAAATTTCGTCCCGAAATTTTAAGCTGTTGAAGGTGTTGACGAATCTTCTGGAAATAGATGCTGGTATTTCTTCTTCATCTGATCTTCATGCTTCCAGGTGAACTCGGGTCCTCTACAAGCATTCCATCAAACCTTAACAATTGGTATCTTGTTTTGCTTAAGTCTTTTAACCTCACGATCTATTATTTCGACGGGTTCTTCGATGAATTGAAGTTTTTCGTTGATTTGGATTTCATCTAACGGAATAGTGAGATCTTCTTTAGCAAAACATTTCTTCAAATTCGAGACGTGGAAAGTGTTATGTACAGCCGCGAGTTGTTGAGGTAACTCAAGTCGGTAAGCTACTGGTCCGACACGATCAATAATCTTGAATGGTCCAATATACCTTGGATTTAATTTCCCTCGTTTACCAAATCGAACAACGCCTTTCCAAGGTGCAACTTTAAGCATGACCATCTCTCCAATTTCAAATTCTATATCTTTTCTTTTAATGTCAGCGTAGCTCTTTTGTCGACTTTGGGCGGTTTTCAACCGTTGTTGAATTTGGATGATCTTCTCGGTAGTTTCTTGTATAATCTCCGGACCCGTAATCTGTCTATCCCCCACTTCACTCCAAAAAATCGGAGACCTGTACTTTCTACCATAAAGTGCTTCAAACGGCGCCATCTCAATGCTTGAATGGTAACTGTTGTTGTAGGAATATTCTGCTAACGGTAGATGTCGATCCCAGCTGTTTCCGAAATCAATAACACATGCTCGTAGCATGTCTTCAAGCGTTTGTATCGTCCTTTTACTCTGCCCATCAGTTTGTGGATGATAGGCAGTACTCATGTCTAGACGAGTTCCTAATGCTTGCTGTAATGTCTGCCAGAATCTTGAAATAAATCTACCATCCCTATCAGAGATAATAGAGATTGGTATTCCATGTCTGGAGACGACTTCCTTCAAATACAGTCGTGCTAACTTCTCCATCTTGTCATCTTCTCTTATTGGCAGGAAGTGTGCTGATTTGGTGAGACGATCAACTATTACCCAAATAGTATCAAAACCACTTGCAGTCCTTGGCAATTTAGTGATGAAATCCATGGTAATGTTTTCCCATTTCCATTCCGGGATTTCGGGTTGTTGAAGTAGACCTGATGGTTTCTGATGCTCAGCTTTGACCTTAGAACACGTCAAACATTCTCCTACGTATTTAGCAACATCGGCTTTCATACCCGGCCACCAAAAATGTTTCTTGAGATCCTTGTACATCTTCCCCGTTCCAGGATGTATTGAGTATCTGGTTTTATGAGCTTCTCTAAGTACCATTTCTCTCATATCTCCAAATTTTGGTACCCAAATCCTTTCAGCCCTATACCGGGTTCCGTCTTCCCGAATATTAAGATGCTTCTCCGATCCTTTGGGTATTTCATCCTTTAAATTTCCCTCTTTTAAAACTCCTTGTTGCGCCTCCTTTATTTGAGTAGTAAGGTTATTATGAATCATTATATTCATAGATTTTACTCGAATGGGTTCTCTGTCCTTCCTGCTCAAGGCATCGGCTACCACATTTGCCTTCCCCGGGTGGTAACGAATCTCAAAGTCGTAATCATTCAATAATTCAATCCACCTACGCTGCCTCATATTCAGTTGTTTCTGATTAAATATGTGTTGAAGACTTTTGTGGTCGGTATATATAATACTTTTCACCCCATATAAGTAGTGCCTCCAAGTCTTTAATGCAAAAACAACCGCGCCTAATTCCAAATCATGGGTCGTATAATTTTGTTCGTGAATCTTCAATTGTCTAGACGCATAAGCAATCACCTTCGTTCGTTGCATTAATACACAACCGACACCTTGCTTTGATGCGTCACAATAAATCACAAAATCATCATTCCCTTCAGGCAATGACAATATAGGTGCCGTAGTTAGCTTTTTCTTCAATAACTGAAACGCTTTCTCTTGTTCATCATTCCATTCAAATTTCTTCCCTTTATGCGTTAATGCAGTCAAGGGTTTTGCTATTCTGGAAAAGTCTTGGATGAACCTTCTGTAGTAACCAGCTAGTCCTAAAAACTGGCGTATATGTTTCGGAGTTTTCGGGGTTTCCCACTTTTCAACAGTTTCTATCTTTGCCGGATCCACCTTAATACCTTCTTTGTTCACTATGTGGCCGATGAATTGAACTTCTTCCAACCAAAATGCACCCTTTGAAAACTTAGCGTACAATTCTTCCTTCCTCAATACTTCTAACACCTTTCTCAAATGTTCACCGTGTTCTTGGTCATTCTTTGAGTAAATAAGTATGTCATCAATGAAAATAATGACAAACTTGTCAAGGTATGGTCCACACACTCGGTTCATAAGGTCCATGAACATAGCTGGTGCATTAGTTAAACCAAACGGCTTGACCATAAACTCGTAATGACCGTAACGTGTTCTGAAAGCAGTCTTTGGAATATCATCTTCTTTCACCCGCATTTGATGATACCCGGAACGTAAGTCAATCTTTGAATAAACAGACGAGCCTTGTAGTTGATCAAATAAGTCATCGATTCTCGGTAGTGGGTAGCGGTTCTTGATGGTAAGTTTCTTCAACTCTCGGTAGTCGATACACAACCTGAATGTACCATCTTTCTTCTTGACAAACAAAACAGGAGCTCCCCACGGTGATGTGCTTGGTTGAATGAAACCACGCTCTAAAAGTTCTTGTAATTGGCTTTACAGTTCTTTCATCTCGCTGGGTGCGAGCCTGTAAGGAGCACGAGCTATTGGTGCAGCTCCTGGTACAAGATCTATTTGAAATTCAACAGATCGATGTGGGGGTAATCCCGGTAATTCTTTCGAAAATACATCAGGAAATTCTTTTGCAATGGAAACATCATTGATGCTCTTTTCTTCAGTTTGTACTTTCTTGACGTGTGCTAGAACAGCATAGTAACCTTTTCTTATTAGTTTTTGTGCCTTCAAATTACTAATAAGATGTAGGTTCGTGTTGCCCTTTTCTCCGTACACCATTAAGGGTTTTCCTTTTTCTCGTATAATGCGAATTGCATTTTTGTAACAAACGATCTCTGCCTTCACTTCTTTCAACCAGTCCATACCGATTATCACATCAAAACTCCCTAACTCTACTGGTATCAAATCAATCTTAAATGTTTCGCTAACCAGTTTAATTTCTCGATTCTGACATATATTATCTGCTGAAATTAATTTACCATTTGCTAAATCGAGTAAAAATTTACTATCCAAAGGCGTCAATGGACAACTTAATTTAGCACAAAAATCTCTACTCATATAGCTTTTATCCGCACCCGAATCAAATAAAACGTAAGCAGATTTATTGTCAATAAGAAACGTACCCGTAACAATCTCCGGGTCTTCCTGTGCCTCTGCCGCATTAATATTGAAAAGTCTTCCGCGGCCTTGTCCATTCGTGTTCTCCTGGTTCGGGCAATTTCTAATAATGTGGCCCGGTTTTCCACATTTATAACAAACTACATTGGCATAACTAGCTCCGACACTACTTGCTCCGCCATTACTCGTTCTGACACCATTTGTTCCTTTCGTTCTATTAACCCCTGGTCCGTAGACCTCACACTTCGCCGCGCTATGACCATTTCTTTTACACTTGTTGCAAAATTTGGTGCAGAACCCCGAGTGATACTTTTCACACCTTTGGCATAGCTGCTTCTGATTATTGTTGTTGTTGCGGTTATTATTGTTGTTGGGATGATTGTTGTAGTTGATGTTGTTGTTGTTGTTGTTGTTGTTGGGCCGTTTGTTGTAGTTGCGATTGATGTTGCGATTATTGTTGTAATTGCTGTTGTTGTTGTTGTATTGGTGATTCTTATCACCGTTTTCCTCCCACTTTCTTTTGACTTACTTCACATTGGCCTCTTCAACAGTCTGTTCTTTAATTCTTTCTTCAATCTGGTTCACTAGTTTGTGAGCCATTCTACATGCCTGTTGTATGGAGGCGGGCTCGTGTGAACTTATATCTTCTTGGATTCTTTCCGGTAATCCTTTCACAAACGCGTCGATCATCTCTTCCTCATCTTCGAATGCTCCCGGACACAATAGGCACAATTCTGTGAATCGTCTTTCGTACGTGGTAATATCAAATCCTTGGGTTCGTTACCCTCTAAGTTCTGTCTTGAGCTTATTGACCTCGGTTCTGGGACGGTATTTCTCGTTCATCAAGTGCTTGAATGCTGACCACGGTAGTGCGTACGCATCGTCTTGTCCCACTTGCTCTAGATAGGTATTCCACCATGTTCACGCAGAACCTGTGAAGGTATGCGTAGCATACTTCACTTTGTCCTCTTCAGTACACTTACTTATGGCAAACACCGATTCGACCTTCTCGGTCCACCGTTTCAATCCGATCGGTCCTTCGGTTCCATCAAATTCCAAAGGTTTGCAGGCAGTGAATTCTTTGTAGGTGCATCCTACACGATTTCCTGTACTGCTAGATCCAAGGTTATTGTTGGTATGTAGCGCAGCCTGTACTGCGGCTATGTTTGAAGCTAGAAAAGTACGGAATTCCTCTTCATTCATATTCACGGTGTGTCGAGTAGTCGGTGCCATTTCCTTCAAAATAGTCAAATGGAACAAGTTAATCATACAGAATATTAAGAGTAGTTAATAGTATTTTGTAGCATAATATGAACTCATTTATAAAAGCTTTTTCTTCATATTAGCGTTTTATAAGTTTAAATTCGGGTAGTACCTACCCGTTAAGTTCATACTTAGTAGCTAATATACAATTCAACTATTACAATTCTATATGAAAAACTGATTATAATAATATTTCGCGTTCAAACTTTTACACAATATTTTACAAACTTACAATACCGCTTATTTTACATATAGCATGAAATATAGCACACAATAAATTTGATACAAGATGGTTGTGAAGATAATTCTAGCTAGTACACAAGTCGTTCAGCAAAGACAATAAAGACACGTAATTCATACGTCCAGAAACAAGTCATGCATTCTGGTTTTACTAGGATTACTTCCCATCCTTGGTCTTGTGGAACATAACCGTTATGGCCGTTGATAAGACATCGTGTTGTAACGTCGTCAAAGGGACGAGGGTTACGTAATGTCCAACAGTCCCGTAACAATCTAAAAACCTCATTTCTTACCCCAATTACCGACTCCGTCACTTGTGGGAACGTTTTGTTTAATAGTTGTAGCCCGATGTTCTTGTTCTCACTTTGGTGAGAAGCGAACATAACTAATCCGTAAGCATAACATGCTTCTTTATGTTGCATGTTAGGCGCTTTTTCTAAATCACGAAGTCCAATATTCGGATATATTGAGTCAAAATAATTTCTTAACCCATTGCGTAAAATAGCATTTGGGTTTCCCGCAATATATGCGTCAAAGTAAACACATCGTAACTTATGGATTTCCCAATGTGATATCCCCCATCTTTCGAACGAAAGCCTTTTATAAACCAAGGCATTCTTGGAACGTTCTTCGAATGTCTTACAAACTGATCTCGCCTTAAATAGTTGTGCCGAAGAATTCTGACCGAATCTAGACAAGATTTCATCAATCATGTCTCCGGGTAGGTCTCTTAAAATATTGGGTTGTCTATCCATTTTGTGTTTTTATACTGTAAAATAGACAAGAGTTAGATTCATAAAAAAAAATACTTATTAATACAAGCAATTTTTACATATATCATAAAGCATAAGCACACTATATTACATATATTACACCACACGAATACAACTATCTTATTCCGACTCGCTTGTTTCTTTTTCTTCGGTTTTGGTTCGTTTTGCCAAGTTTCTAGGGATATATGATGTTCCCCTAATACGAGCCGTCGTTTTCCACATTGGTTTAGAAAAACCTGGTGGTTTAGAGGTTCCCGGGTCATTGTTACAACTTAAGGACTTCGGGGGTTGACGATACATATAAAGTTCATCGGGGTTGGAATTAGATTTCTCTATTTTTATGCCCTTTCCCTTTTATTTTCTTTTGCCTTTTTAAATTCAGTTGGGGTAATTTCTATAACATCATCGGAATTCTCGTTGGAATCCGATTCATCGGAGAATTGGTAATCCTCCCAATATTTTGCTTCCTTGGCAGAAACACCATTGACCATAATTAACCTTGGTCGGTTGGTTGAGGATTTTCTTTTAGTTAACCGTTTTATTATTTCCCCCACCGGTTCTATTTCCTCCTCCGGTTCCTCCTCTTCCGGATCTGATTCTTCTTCCGGTTCTGATTCTTCTTCCGGTTCTTCTTCGAGAACTTGTGAATCAGTCCAATATATATTCGACTCTTCGTTATTATTAGGTGAGTCAATGGAATTTGTGCTAGAGGTAGACATCTATCACACAATATCAAACATGTTAAGAGATTAATATATCACATAATATATACATGTTAATAATATATAGTTTCCAACAAAAATGTTAAGCAATCATTTTTAAAGAAAACACGGTCGAAGTCCAGACTCACTAATGCATCCTAACAAACTCGATAAGACACACTAATGCAAATTTTCTGGTTCTCTAAGACCAACGCTCGGATACCAACTGAAATGTCCCGTTCTTATTGATTAAAAACGTTCCATATTAATTGATTTCGTTGCGAGGTTTTGACCTCTATATGAGACATTTTTCAAAGACTGCATTCATTTTAAAACAAACCATAACCTTTATTTCATCAATAAAGGTTTAAAAAGCTTTACGTAGATTATCAAATAATGATAATCTAAAATATCCTGTTTACACACGACCATTACATAATGGTTTATAATACAAATATGTTACAACAAAATAAGTTTCTTGAATGCAGTTTTTACACAATATCATACAAGCATGGACTCCAAATCTCGTCCTTATTTAAGTATGCGACAGCGGAAGCTCTTAATAATCACCTGAGAATAAACATGCTTAAAATGTCAACAAAAATGTTGGTGAGTTATAGGTTAAACCTATATATATCAAATCATAATAATAGACCACAAGATTTCATATTTCAATACACATCCCATACATAGAGATAAAAATCATTCATATGGTAAACACCTGGTAACCGACATTAACAAGATGCATATATAAGAATATCCCCATCATTCCGGGATACCCTTCGGATATGATATAAATTTCGAAATACTAAAGCATCCGGTACTTTGGATGGGGTTTGTTAGACCCAATAGATCTATCTTTAGGATTCGCGTCAATTAGGGTGTCTGTTCCCTAATTCTTAGATTACCAGACTTAATAAAAAGGGGCATATTCGATTTCGATAATTCAACCATAGAATGTAGTTTCACGTACTTGTGTCTATTTTGTAAATCATTTATAAAACCTGCATGTATTCTCATCCTAAAAATATTAGATTTTAAAAGGTGGACTATAACTCACTTTCACAGATTTTTACTTCGTCGGGAAGTAAGACTTGGCCACTGGTTGATTCACGAACCTATAACAATATATACATATATATCAAAGTATGTTCAAAATATATTTACAACACTTTTAATATATTTTGATGTTTTAAGTTTGTTAAGTCAGCTGTCCTCGTTAGTAACCTACAACTAGTTGTCCACAGTTAGATGTACAGAAATAAATCGATAAATATTATCTTGAATCAATCCACGACCCAGTGTATACGTATCTCAGTATTGATCACAACTCAAACTATATATATTTTGGAATCAACCTCAACCCTGTATAGCTAACTCCAACATTCACATATAGAGTGTCTATGGTTGTCCCAAAATATATATAGATGTGTCGACATGATAGGTTGAAACATTGTATACGTGTCTATGGTATCTCAAGATTACATAATATACAATACAAGTTGATTAAGTTATGGTTGGAATAGATTTGTTACCAATTTTCACGTAGCTAAAATGAGAAAAATTATCCAATCTTGTTTTACCCATAACTTCTTCATTTTAAATCCGTTTTGAGTGAATCAAATTGCTATGGTTTCATATTGAACTCTATTTTATGAATCTAAACAGAAAAATTATAGGTTTATAGTCGGAAAAATAAGTTACAAGTCATTTTTGTAAAGGTAGTCATTTCAGTCGAAAGAATGACGTCTAGATGACCATTTTAGAAAACATACTTCCACTTTGAGTTTAACCATAATTTTTGGATATAGTTTCATGTTCATAATAAAAATAATTTTCTCAGAATAAAAACTTTTAAATCAAATTTTATCATAGTTTTTAATTAACTAACCCAAAACAGCCCGTGGTGTTACTACGACGGCGTAAATCCGGTTTTACGATGTTTTTCGTGTCTCCAGGTTTTAAATCATTAAGTTAGCATATCATATAGATATAGAACATGTGTTTAGTTGATTTTAAAAGTCAAGAAAGAAGGATTAACTTTTGGTTGCGAACAAGTTTAGAATTAACTAAACTATGTTCTAGCGATTACAAGTTTAAACCTTCGAATAAGATAGTTTTATATGTATGAATTGAATGA
Source organism: Rutidosis leptorrhynchoides (assembly GCF_046630445.1). Classification (NCBI taxonomy): domain Eukaryota; kingdom Viridiplantae; phylum Streptophyta; class Magnoliopsida; order Asterales; family Asteraceae; genus Rutidosis; species Rutidosis leptorrhynchoides. The sequence continues at coordinate 296,460,605 of NC_092338.1, read as the reverse complement.
TGTTATGAACATCATTACTACCTTAAGTTCCTTGGATAAACCTACTGGAAAAGAGAAAAATGGATCTAGCATCAACGGATCCTTGGATGGCTCGAAGTTCTTGAAGCAGAATCATGACACGAAAACAAGTTCAAGTAAGATCATCACTTGAAATAAGATTGTTATGGTTATAGAAATTGAACCAAAGTTTGAATATGATTATTACCTTGTATTAGAATGATAACCTACTGTAAGAAACAAAGATTTCTTGAGGTTGGATGATCACCTTACAAGATTGGAAGTGAGCTAGTAAACTTGAAAGTATTCTTGATTTTATGTAACTAGAACTTGTAGAATATATGAAGAACACTTAGAACTTGAAGATAGAACTTGAGAGAGATCAATTAGATGAAGTAAATTGAAGAATGAAAGTGTTTGCAGGTGTTTTTGGTCGTTGGTGTATGGATTAGATATAAAGGATATGTAATTTTGTTTTCATGTAAATAAGTCATGAATGATTACTCATATTTTTGTAATTTTATGAGATATTTCATGCTAGTTGCCAAATAATGGGTCCCACATGTGTTAGGTGACTCACATGGGCTGCTAAGAGCTGATCATTGGAGTGTATATACCAATAGTACATACATCTAAAAGCTGTGTATTGTACGAGTACGAATACGTGTGCATACGAGTAGAATTGTTGATGAAACTGAACGAGGATGTAATTGTAAGCATTTTTGTTAAGTAGAAGTATTTTGATAAGTGTATTGAAGTCTTTCAAAAGTGTATAAATACATATTAAAACACTACATGTATATACATTTTAACTGAGTCTTTAAGTCATCGTTAGTCGTTACATGTAAGTGTTGTTTTGAAACCTTTAGGTTAACGATCTTGTTAAATGTTGTTAACCCAATGTTTATAATATAAAATGAGATTTCAAATTATTATATTATCATGATATTATCATATATGAATATCTCTTAATATGATATATATACATTAAATGTCTTTACAACGATAATCGTTATATATATGTCTCGTTTAAAAATCATTAAGTTAGTAGTCTTGTTTTTACATATGTAGTTCATTGTTAATATACTTAATGATATGTTTACTTATCATAGTATCATGTTAACTATATATATATATCCATATATATGTCATCATATAGTTTTTACAAGTTTTAACGTTCGTGAATCACCGGTCAACTTGGGTGGTCAATTGTCTATATGAAACATATTTCAATTAATCGAGTCTTAACAAGTTTGATTGCTTAACATGTTGGAAACATTTAATCATGTAAATATCAATCTCAATTAATATATATAAACATGGAAAAGTTCGGGTCACTACAAAATGCCTTTCCCAAGCCTTTCTAAAATCAATAACACAAGCACGCAACATGTCCTCCAAAGTCTGAATCATGCATTCGCTTTTTCCGTCGGTCTGTGGGTTACACAGTCCTCATGTCGAGACGAGTCCCCAAGGCTTCTTGCAAAGAACGCCAAAATCTGGAAGCAAAACTGGGATCGCGATCTGAGATGATCGATAACGGTATACTATGACGAGATACAACCTCTTTTATGTATAGTTGAGCGAGTCTTTCCATCGTATCCGTTTCCTTCATGGCTAAAAAGTGTGCAGATTTGGTAAGACGATCAACGATAACCCATATGGTATCGTATCCGCCCACCGTCTTTGGTAACTTCGTAATGAAATCCATTGTTATCCTTTCCCACTTCCATTGTGGGATTTCCGGTTGTTGAAGTAACCCAGAAGGCCTTTGATGTTCGGCCTTAACTTTCGAGCAAGTCAAACACTTCCCAACATAAGTTGCAACGTCCTTCTTAAGATTAGGCCACCAGTACTATTCCTTAAGATCGTGGTACATTTTACCGGCTCCTGGGTGAATCGAATACCTCGACTTATGGGCTTCATCTAGTATAAGGCTCCGTAGGTCTCCATAACGAGGTACCCAAATTCTTCCGGCATATCATCGGAGTCCAGTCTCCTTAACTTCGAATCGAGAAATGAGAATGTTCAAGTATTCATGAGATATATTCTCATCCTTGATAGCCTCATCTTGGGCTGCTCGGATCTGGCTATTGAGGTTCGAATGAATGGTGATGTTCAGTGCCCGAACACGAAGAGGTGCCATCCTCTCCTTTCGGCTCAAAGCGTCAGCTACAACATTGGCCTTGCCAGGGTGATAACGAAGTTCACAATCATAGTCGTTCAGTGTCTCGATCCATCGATGATGTTTCATATTCAGTTGCTTCTGATCGAAGATGTGTTGGAGGCTTTTATGATCGGTGAAAATAGTGCTCTTTGTTCCATAAAGGTAGTGTCTCCATAGCTTTAATGCAAAGACAACGGCTCCGAGCTCGAGATCGTGCGTTGTGTAATTTCGCTCATGAATCTTCAGTTGTCGGGAGGCGTAAGCGATAACCCTTGTTCATTGCATCAGTACACAACCAAAACCACTTTTCAAAGCATCGCAATAAACGACGAAATCGTCACTGCCTTCAGGAAGTGATAAGATAGGTGCGGTGGTTAACTTCTTTTTCAAGGTTTGAAATGCAGATTCTTGTTCGGGTTCCCAAATGAACTTCTTCCCTTTGTGAGTCAGCGCAGTCAAAGGAAGCGCAATCAGAGAGAAACCTTCAATAAATCTTCGGTAGTAACTGGCGAGGCCTAAAAATTGGCGGATATGAGTCAGAGTAGTGGGGGTTTCCCACTTGCTGATAGCTTCGATCTTTGCGGGATCAACTTTGATACCTTGATCACTCACAATGTGACCTAGAAATTGGACTTCCTTAAACCAAAACTCACACTTGGAGAATTTTGCATAAAGTTGCTCTTGTCTCAAGAGTTCCAACACTAGACGAAGATGTTGTTCATGTTCTTCTTCGCTTTTGGAGTAGATGAGGATATCATCTATGAAGACGATAATGAACTTATCCAGGTATGGCTTGCATACACGATTTATGAGATCCATAAACACAGCAGGTGCATTGGTTAATCCGAATGGCATCACGAGAAACTCATAATGACCATAATGAGTTCTGAATGCAGTCTTCATCACGTCGCTCTATTTCACCCTCAACTGGTGATAACCGAATCACAAATCGATCTTAGAGTAAACTCTCGATCCTTGTAGCTGATCGAAAAGATCGTCAATTCGGGGAAGAGGATACCGATTCTTAATCGTCAATTTGTTGAGTTCACGGTAGTCGATACACATGCGGAAAGATCCGTCCTTCTTTTTCACAAATAAAACAGGTGTGCCCCAAGGCGAAAAACTTGGTTGGATAAATCCACGGTCTAGCAGTTCTTGTAATTGGCTCTGCAACTCTTGCATTTCGGAAGGTGCGAGTCGATAATGTGCGCGAGCTACAGGTGCAGCTCCTGGCACTAAATCAATCTGAAAATCCACTGCTCTCGGTGGCGGTAATCCAGGCAATTCCTCTGAAAAGACATCGGAAAATTCGTTCACAATTCGTACATCGCCCATGCTCTTCACTTCGGTTTCTAATGTTTTCACATGTGCTAAAATACCACGATGTCATTTCTTCATGATATTTTGGGCTTTCATGCAACTAATGAGGTTCAGTTTTAAGCTACACCTCTCTCCGTAAATAATCAGTGGCTAACCATCTCAGTGTGGTATACGAAGAGCTTTATCTCCACAGATAATGTCGGCCCTTATCTTGGTCAACCAGTCCATACCGAAGATAACATCAAAGCTTCCCAACTTAATGGGTATCAAGTCAATCTCGAAATCCACACCAGCTATATTGATAATAGCTCCTCGGCTAATTTGGTCAACTTTCTCAAGTTTTCCATTGGCTACCTCAACAAGCATACTCTCCTTTAAAGGAACTAACGACCAATTTATCTTAGAGCAAAAGTGTCTACATACATAACTTCTATCGGCACTAGTATCAAACAGAACAGAAGCTAATAGATTGTTGATAGTGAATATACCAGTAACCAAGTCGGGGTTTTCACGGGCATCCCTTGCGTTTAAGTTGAAAGCTCTGCCACGCGGTGGTCCGCCGTCCTTTTGCTTGTTGGGACATTCATTTCTGAAGTAGCCCGGTTTTCCACACTCATAGCACTTTCTCGGTCCAGTGGGGTTTGTCTTCACATTCAGGTTAATGATCTTTCAGTCTTTACCAATATGCCCAGTCCTTTTACATTTTTCGCAGACCATGTTGCAGTACTGGTGTAATGCTTGTAGCATCTCTTAAACTGCGGCAGACTACCCTTGTAGTTAGAGTTCGAGCTAGGGTTCGAGTTGGGGTTCCTTCCATCGTTGTGCCTCTTAGCAGGGTTTTGTTCAAAGACCCTCCCCTTGTTGTTGTCCCACTTACGCTTTTCACTGCTGGCCCTTGATTTGGATTTAGCCTTTTCTGGTTCTTTGCTGGTGATTTGGTTCATCAGGGTGTACGCCATGTGCATAGCTTCCGAGACGTCAGCTGGTTTTGAAGAGGTGACATTTCCTTGGATGGACTTGGGAAGTCCCCACAAATACCGTTCCATGCCCTTAAATTCCGGGGTAACCATCGTGGGACACATCAAAGCTAGTTCCAAGTACCTTCTGTTATAACCGTCAAGATCGGTTCCCACAACCTTCAAATCCCAGAACTCAACCTTCATTTTCTGTATCTCTGTCCTGAGGCAATACTCTTCAATCATGGCCCCCTTAAATTCCTCCCACGGGGTAGCATACGCCTCATCAATACCCTTAGCTTGAGCAAGTGTGTTTCACCAGGTTAAGGCACCGTCCGACAGTGTACAGGAGGCATACTTAGTTTTGTTCATTTCTGAACAGTTGCTTACGCGGAACACAGCTTCTAATTTCTCAAACCACCTTGTAAGTCCAACTGACCCCTCAGTACCACTGAAATTGTGGGGCTTGCAGCTTTGGAATTCCATGTATGTGCACCCGTTATGATTGTGCTGGATAACCGGTGGAGCTTGGGGGTTCATTTCCGCTATAGATGCGGCTACTCATTCGGCTATCATTTCTTCGATCTGTGCTGCTGTGGGCGTTGATCTTCCTTTGGCCATTGATCTTCTAAACAAAAATTTTGACTCAAGTCAAAATCCAGTATTCAAATAATAATAATACAGTATATGGTAACCAACATTGAATCAACACAACACATGCTAATTAAGTAATGCAACTAGATACAGATACCACAAAATCATCATACAGTAACGTAAATAGAACACCGTACAAAGATTAAACAACACTAAGTTCCATTCATTAATAAAAAGTTGCATACATTTGCATAAGATTCGTACAATACATGAGTGAAACATAAAACTACAAATGGGATTACATAAAGAAACCTAATACAAAAGCCCTATGGTGACGGTGGGTAAAGGATGTCCATTTTGTGGGACATCTGGTCCTCGAGCTCAGTTACCCGAGCACGGAGGATATCCACCTCCCTCGTCAGTTCCTCGACAGAGGGAGAGGCTGGTAGAGCAGGTGGTTCTGATGGTATAGGTGGAGCAGGTGGTGCAGATGGTCTGGCACCCGAAGTAGATGATGCATAACAGGAAGCTTTACACACGAAAGGATCAGCAGGATACGGCACAAGCCGCTTACGGGTGGTAACTCTAACCTTCAGTCCATGTGCGTTAACGAACGACTTACCTCCGTTAACCCCTGGAATAACAGTACCATCGAAACGATACCGCTTCTTCGGCGGGGTAGAGGGCGGCTGCACGTTCGTCTCCTCAGGGTCCTCGTCGGAATCCTCCTCGCTGAAGTCATCGGATGATGAGTCGTTTGAACTATCTGAGGGTGGATCTGCTTGACCGGTGGTCATCAGTCGGTATCTGCAAGGCGGGATTGGCACGACAAGTCCATCAGGAAGGCGTCTGACCCAATGGTTACGCTCATTAAGGAACGGACCCTCCCCATGATCCCCAGGAATCACAGCACCACCGTAATGGTGTTGTGGCTCCGAAGGCCCTGGGATAAGTGGAGCTGGAATCTCCGGTGTATTCTCGTGTTCATCAAAGATGATCACTGGGTCGGGTGTGTGTCTTCTGGCTCCAAGGACGAAGCGCCAGAGTCACTGGAGCGTGTCGATGACGGGATCTGTGTGTCGGCAGCAGTAGCAGGCGAGGTGGCGGATGAGTCTGAGTCGCTCTCCAAAATGATAACAGGCGGGATATCTGACATCTGAACAAGGAAAAATAGCTTTTTCCATGTCAGTAAGTCATATAGCAAGCACGTATTAGGAAAAGTAACTACGACAGTCTAGATCATCTATAGCAGTAAGTATCATGGCAATAATGACAAGTATCATGCAATCGAAAGCAGATAATAGCATGCAGTAGTGAAAGCAAGTAGTAGTATACAACATATAGTAGTAAAAGTAAGCAGCAGCATACAGCAAGTTCCGCAGAAACAAGTAAACTAGCAAGTTGTAGATTAGTCCTATTAATGAATCCTACTCGGTCCGGTCTAGACTCACTAATGCAACCTAATTCCCTACAACTAATGCTCTGATACCAAATGTGACACCTTGTACAAAATTAACGTGTACGGATCATCAACAACAGGATCATTACAAGGTCAAACACTATATGTTATTTTAAAATAAGTTTGCATTCATAAAACGGAGTGACGTCTTAACCAACATTAAAAGTTTTACAACCGATAGTGTGCTTCTATGAATAGAAGGCAATAATAATAGTACGTAACCCATAGGTCGTTACAAATTCATCGTTTCAAAAGTAACATAATTTGAATGCAAATTAACTGTTTCATCCGAAGACATCTCTAATAAGCGCAGCGGGAGTCTACAAAGCATGGCAACTACAGCGGAAGCAATCAAACCTTAAGCACCTGAGAAAGACATGGTTAAAAATGTCAACACAAAGGTTGGTGAGCTATAGTTTAAGTATAACAGTAATGTAAGGTAGGCCATGAGATTTCAGTATTTCAAACAGTATGAAAAGTATATGTATAACCGTGGGCACTTGGTAACTAACTTAATGTAAATAACACCCCCTAAAAGTACATTTGACGAGTGCGTAAGTTTACGAATTATTAAACACCCGTTAAATGCTAGCGCTACTAGCCCGAATGGGGATGTCAAAACCTATGGATCCATATCTAAGATTCGCGTTCACCGGTTCAAAGATTAATGACTAAACGTTACCGAGCTAAGGGGAAAGTTTATGCCGTTGTATAACCTACACATATATAATGTTTAAGTACTCATGCCTAGTATGTAAAACGTAAAACGTGCATGTATTCTCAGTCCCAAAATAGTTAAAGTAAAAAGAGATGCTATAACTCACAGTGAAAAGTAGTAAAGTTGATTCGGGAAAGTAAGCAAGTAGTTAGTCCGGAAGGTCTTCAACCTAAGTCAAAAGTTACTAAGTCAGTAAATCGTTCCCATAGATTTAAAAGTATGTAAATTAGGTCTTAAGTATCATCATCATTCATCATTAATCAAAAAGCGTAGAGTAAGTTTCAATCAAGAATAGAGTTTGAAATAAAGGCTGACTTCGTTCAGTCACCACGACCTATATACAAACTGAAATGAGGTGAGACCAGTGGCCATGGCTCTGTATATGAGTCTCCTAGTTGCTGACCAATTTCCAGAACCAAAATCGTCTTTGTTTGACCGTGGCGACGGTTTAAGTGCGAGTAGGTCAGAAATTTCAGCACAACGTTAAAAGGGTGTAGTGACTTTCAGAAGGCCATAAATCCTAAACCGTAACTCGGATTAAGACGAGGTCTAAACGGAAAATTATATACTCGAACCGAACTAGCTGGAAATCAAGATTTCCATTAGCCCAGGTTATTGATCAGTTCCATAAAACAGTAAGTAAGGTATTCTGGTGGGTTCTTGGTACTTGATGCTCATCACGGTTCTCATCCTTGATGCTTGTAGCTTCAAGTGTACAATTCGTTGATGTGTTTGCATCATCTTAACTAAGGTTTAACCATCATAACACTAGTGTATGTCTAAGATAAGTAGCACAACTCATTTAAGGGTTGTAAGTAGTTTGATGAACTCAAGTTACATCAAGATCTTAGATCCGACACATACATGAGTTCTAATAATATTATTAAGCTATAAACTTTAAAGTAAACTAAATAAACAAGATTTTAAGTTGTAGACCTTAGATTTTAGCTATATCTTAAAGATCCTAGACTAGAAAGTCTAGATCTAGTGTTCTTAAGTTAGATCCTAAGTTATAGAACTTGGATCTTCACTTTAATGAAACCATAAGTTATGAAACTTAGATTTTCATCTTGTGAAATGTATATAAGCTTATAAGCTCTTGTTTACAAGAAAATTAGAAGACCATAAGTTATAGAAACTTAGATCCAACACAAGTGTATAAAGTTATAACTAGAAAGTTATACTTCCATGTTCTTGAATTTATAAAGTTAACTTTAGTTTCAAGAAATATGAGATCAAGCTTAACTAGTAATACTTGACCAAATTTAACAACATCACAACTTAAAGTACTTACAAAAGAAAGAAATAAACTAAAGTTACAAGTATTATGTTCATGTTTGTTTCATACTTGAGAAGATTCAAATCAAAGTTTGGATCTTAAGGAAATAAACTTCAAGTCTACAAAACATGAACACAAGTATGATTATAAAGCTTATGAACTTTTTTTTTAACAAGTTTTATGGAGGAATCAAACTATAAACTTGATCCTCCTTGGTTCTTGTATGTTCTTGAATAAACAAGATAATATGAAGAATAAACTAGAAAGTTTGATTCTTAACAACTAGTAAGTAAACAACAACAAGTAACTAATGAAACTAGTAAGAATGATGAAGAAGATTTCGGTTTTATTAAAGGAAAAAAGAAAAAGAAAACTAGAACATATTACTTACAAGAAAGGAGAGAAAAGTTGAGAGAAAAGTGTAAGTACGTGTGTGTAAAAAGTGAGGTTCAAACTAGTGTATAAGTAACAAAAATGAAAAATGGAACTCTCCCCCATGCCCATCTAGGCCGACGGTTCAAGGGAGCCAAAAGAGGAAAGCCAAAACTCAACTTTCAAATGTGGGAGAATGGTGAAAGCTCAAAATGGTTTAAAGTTAAATGTATGGGAAAGAGTTCTAGCATGCTTGTAAGATTTGTCTCCAACTTAGCTTAATTAATCTAAGTTTAAGCCTAATTAATTACTAGTAACATGTTGGGCTCACAACTAGTCCATTAAGAGAAGTAGGGTGGGCTTCCAAGTCCATTAACATGAGTCCATGGAGTATGCAACAATTTAATAAATAAAGCCCAAGTAATTAACTAGTAACATTAGTTAATTAAAAATGATTAATAATAATTGATCATGAACGTAAATATATTCGAAATATTATTCGTGAAAAGCACGTGTGTCACAAAGATGAGTCGGGACATGTAAAGTCAAATACGATGACAAGTAAATGTATAAGAAAACATTTATTAAAACACAAGTATTAATAATAAATATTAATAAATATAAGTCGAAAAATCCAGGGTAGTTATAGGTGGCGAGTGACATCCTGGCGTAAGGATTCACTTTTCGTTGGCTACTTGATGTAGTGTGGTGAGTGATCCCGTGAGATTTCACTCTTCGTTGACCACGATTACAATTTGAGGTGCGTGTGGCGAGAGTTGTTCACTCTTCGTCGACCACTTTTGCGTGTGAGTTATGTGGTGAGTGTGGTACACTCTTGTCGACCACTTTTTCCTTGTGTGTATGCGTGGTAGTGCCATTCGGGAGGCGCTTTTATTTGACCATGTGCGTGTGGGAGTAGAGTCATGGTTGTTAACTAGATTTGTTGTAGATGGTAACCGTGTTAATGGTTATGACGAAGTTGGAAGGGTGTAATTCTTGGTGCTTCTAAGCATCTCTTTAGCAATGAGTGGAAGAATACTAGGCTAGCTGTGCGGCCAATGTGGTTTGTGACTAGCGGGCATCGCTAGAAAGTTGTGGGCGTTGAGCCATAGGGTTCGTGAGATTTTGTGTGACTGCGAGTAGTTTGGTGACGTGTGACACCGGGAGTAGTCCCCGTAATGGTCGAGTGTTGAGTCTCGGTGGTAGTGATGGGAGTTGTATAACACTGCGTCAGGTGCCTCCTTTGTACTTGCTAGTGAAATGCTTCACTCCGATGGTATGGATACTTTGAAATTGGGTACCGGTGGGAGACTCGACGGTACAACTATGGTTTATTGTAGTGTTTAGCGGGCGTTAATGACTTGAATGGTTTGAAACGTTGAGGTTCGAGTGCCTTGTAGCAAGTCCGCGAAGGATTGTTGCGTATGAACAACGTCGAGACCGGTCATCCGTGTTGTGGAATATCGAAATTCCGCGAGATGTTATCATCTTAGCGGTGATAGTATGGGGTTGAAACCCTAAGTGTGGGAGTATGTACCCGGAGGGTACGACATTGCCTCGGTTTGGTAGGCGTGTTCGAGCGGTTGTTGGAAGTCGCCCCTTTTGGTGAGCGAACTCGGGTCATAGAGTGTTGATTTTGACCATCCCGTGTAGAAATGCGTTAGTGTAGTGGGCATTCGAGAGCAAGTTCTCTAGAGTATTGAGGACTTGTATGTGCGAGAAGTGACAAGATCATCCTTGATGGACGATCGAAATGATGTTCACAGGGGAATGGTGGGCGAATTGTGAGTCGTGCAAGGTTGCGTGTCGGTTGGAGTTACCAAAGAGCTTGCGGGAACTCCCATCACCGTGTTCGTGATGTGGATGACTCAAATTTGTTGACGGTTGGCGAGGATACTCTGAGTGGTAAATTAGAGTGTGCCAAATAATCATAGAGGATAGTTATGTGACTGGAACATTTCTTGTCGAGGAAGTGTGACCGATGGGATGCAAGAGTGGAATCAAGGAGGTGTAGAGTTGTGTGAGGACTCGAAAAGTTGAGGAAGGCGAACTTTCCTTGTTCGCGATGAGGTTTTGATCGCGAGGACGCGATCCAGTTTAAGTGGGGGGAGAGTTGTAACATCCCAAAAATTCTGTTCCAGCATCGAGCCGCGCCTCGGGCTCTATAGCCGCGCCGTGGGCTAACATAGGAGCTGAAGCTGAATCTTTTAAAAAGGCTCGACCTTGCTTTTTAGCATAAATCGGGACGCGGGCTTCCTTGCCACGCCGTGACCATGAGCTGTATCTGGTGCGTTTTTCAGCATTTTAAAAGGGTTAAATGAGGGGCAAAAATGGTATTTTGCATATGGACGGGATTTTGGCCTCAAATTTGACCCCAACCTTATCCCAAACTCATTTTCTCCCATTTTCTTCTCATCCACTCCCATCAAACCCTAGAGAGAGAGAGAAAGAAGTTCTAGAGAGAGAATTGGAGATTTGGAGAAGAAGAAAAAGAGTGAATCGGGTCAAGTCTCAAGAGTTAAAGTTGTTCACCTCGTTCATGGCTACGTTGTGGTAGTGTTGGTAAGTTCTAACTCCGAATTTTATTGTTTGATTTGATATTCAAAGTTAGGGTTTGAACTTGATTTGTTGAGAAACCCATTTAAACTCATGAAGTGAGTTTATTGATGCAATTAATCGGGTTTAAAATTATTGTTGGTGGGTTTTGGGTTGGTAAACGAATTGGCCATGTTTAGGGCTTCTAAATGGTGTATAATCACTAGTGATAGTGATTATAGAAGTGTTGGAAACCATATTGGGTGTATTTGGTTGACTAATTTTAAAATGGGTCAAAATTAGGGTTTAGGTGTCATTTTGGGTAAGATAAGTATTTAACACTTACGTTTTGGTTTAATTGGTGTATTAGGACCATTCTCACTTGTGTTAGTGATTATTTGTAAGTTTGGGAGCAGTTTGTGCTTGAAAGTGCTTTTGGGTCAAAATTGCACTAAGTGTCAATTTGGGTTGGTTTGTAAATCCACCTTAATTATGTTGTTTATATTGTGATAAATGGAATAGGTGCTTTCCATTGGTGATTTCGGATTTTGTTTTTGCATCCTTCAAGATTTCAAGGTGATTGTCAATATACTATGTGCATATGTATGTATAGGATGGGTGCGAGTTGGGTGAAGTGATCCTTGGCTATAGAGCTCACTTCACACATAGGTGGATTTAATGGACTTGTGTAATAGGTCCAATTGGCATGGTTGTACGTTTTGGTTGACCACCTTTGACGAAGTTCACACTTGGTGTGTACGTTATCACATGGGCTTGTGATTTGGATATGTAGTGACCCGAACTATTCCATGTTTATATATATTAATTGAGATTGATATTTACATGATTAAATGTTTCCAACATGTTAAGCAATCAAACTTGTTAAGACTTGATTAATTGAAATAGGTTTCATATAGACAATTGACCACCCAAGTTGACCGGTGATTCACGAACGTTAAAACTTGTAAAAACTATATGATGACATATATATGGTTATATATATAGTTAACATGATATTAAGATAAGTAAACATATCATTAAGTATATTAACAATGAACTACATATGTAAAAACAAGACTACTAACTTAATGATTTTGAAACGAGACATATATGTAACGATTATCGTTGTAACGACATTTAATGTATATATATCATATTAAGAGATATTCGTACATCATAATATCATGATAATATAATAATTTAAAACCTCTTTTGATATTATAAACATTGGGTTAACAACATTTAACAAGATCGTTAACCTAAAGGTTTCAAAACAACATTTACATGTAACGACTAACGATGACTTAACGACTCAGTTAAAATGTATATACATGTAGTGTTTTAATATGTATTCATACACTTTTGAAAGACTTCAAGAAACTTATCGAAATACTTCTACTTAACAAAAATGCTTACAATTACATCCTCGTTCAGTTTCATCAACAATTCTACTCGTATGCACCCGTATTCGTACTCGTACAATACATAGCTTTTAGATGTATGTACTATTGGTATATAAACTCCAATGATCAGCTCTTAGCAGCCCATGTGAGTCACCTAACACATGTAGGAACCATCATTTGGCAACTAGCATGAAATATCTCATAAAATTACAAAAATATGAGTAATCATTCATGACTTATTTACATGAAAACAAAATTACATATCCTTTATATCTAATCCATACACTAACGACCAAAAACACCTACAAACACTTTCATTCTTCAATTTTCTTCATCTAATTGATCTCTCTCAAGTTCTATCTTCAAGTTCTAAGTGTTCTTCATAAATTCCAAAAGTTCTAGTTTCATAAAATCAAGAATACTTTCAAGTTTGCTAGCTCACTTCCAATCTTGTAAGGTGATCATCCAACCTCAAGAAATCTTTGTTTCTTACAGTAGTTTATCATTCTAATACAAGGTAATAATCATATTCAAACTTTGGTTCAATTTCTATAACCATAACAATCTTATTTCAAGTGATGATCTTACTTGAACTTGTTTTCGTGTCATGATTCTGCTTCAAGAACTTCGAGCCATCCAAGGATCCATTGAAGCTAGATCCATTTTTCTATTTTCCAGTAGGTTTATCCAAGGAACTTAAGGTAGTAATGATGTTCATAACATCATTCGATTCATACATATAAAGCTATCTTATTCGAAGGTTTAAACTTGTAATCACTAGAACATAGTTTAGTTAATTCTAAACTTGTTCGCAAACAAAAGTTAATCCTTCTAACTTGACTTTTAAAATCAACTAAACACATTTTCTATATCTATATGATATGCTAACTTAATGATTTAAAATCTGGAAACACGAAAAACACCGTAAAACCGGATTTACGCCGTCGTAGTAACACCGCGGGCTGTTTTGGGTTAGTTAATTAAAAACTATGATAAACTTTTATTTAAAAGTTGTTATTCTGAGAAAATGATTTTTATTATGAACATGAAACTATATCCAAAAATTATGGTTAAACTCAAAGTGGAAGTATGTTTTCTAGAATGGTCATCTAGACATCGTTCTTTCGACTGAAATGACTACCTTTACAAAAACGACTTGTAACTTATTTTTCCGACTATAAACCTATACTTTTTCTGTTTAGATTCATAAAATAGAGTTCAATATGAAACCATAGCAATTTGATTCACTCAAAACGGATTTAAAATGAAGAAGTTATGGGTAAAACAAGAATGGATAATTTTTCTCATTTTAGCTACGTGAAAATTGGTAACAAATCTATTCCAACCATAACTTAATCAACTTGTATTGTATATTATGTAATCTTGAGATACCATAGACACGTATACAATGTTTCGACCTATCATGTGGACACATCTATATATATTTCGGAACAACCATAGACACTCTATATGTGAATGTTGGAGTTAGCTATACAGGGTTGAGGTTGATTCCAAAATATATATAGTTTGAGTTGTGATCAATACTGAGATACGTATACACTGGGTTGTGGATTGATTCAAGATAATATTTATAGATTTATTTCTGTACATCTAACTGTGGACAACTAGTTGTAGGTTACTAACGAGGACAGCTGACTTAATAAACTTAAAACATCAAACTATATTAAAAGTGTTGTAAATATATTTTGAACATACTTTGATATATATATATATATATGTATATATTGTTATAGGTTCGTGAATCAACCAGTGGCCAAGTCTTACTTCCCGGCGAAGTAAAAATCTGTGAAAGTGAGTTATAGTCCCACTTTTAAAATCTAATATTTTTGGGATGAGAATACATGCAGGTTTTATAAATGATTTACAAAATAGACACAAGTACGTGAAACTACATTCTATGGTTGAATTATCGAAATCGAATATGCCCCTTTTTATTAAGTCTGGTAATCTAAGAATTAGGGAACAGACACCCTAATTGACGCGAATCCTAAAGATAGATCTATTGGGCCTAACAAACCCCATCCAAAGTACCGGATGCTTTAGTACTTCGAAATTTATATCATATCCGAAGCGTGTCCCGGAATGATGGGGATATTCTTATATATGCATCTTGTTAATGTCGGTTACCAGGTGTTCACCATATGAATGATTTTTATCTCTATGTATAGGATGTGTATTGAAATAAGAAATCTTGTGGTCTATTGTTACGATTTGATATATATAGGTTAAACCTATAACTCACCAACATTTTTGTTGACGTTTTAAGCATGTTTATTCTCAGGTGATTATTAAGAGCTTCCGCTGTCGCATACTTAAATAAGGACGAGATTTGGAGTCCATGCTTGTATGATATTGTGTAAAAACTACATTCAAGAAACTTATTTTTTGTAACATATTTGTATTGTAAACCATTATGTAATGGTCGTGTGTAAACAGGATATTTTAGATTATCATTATTTGATAATCTACGTAAAGCTTTTTAAACCTTTATTGATGAAATAAAGGTTATGGTTTATTTTAAAATGAATGCAGTCTTTGAAAAACGTCTCATATAGAGGTCAAAACCTCGCAACGAAATCAATTAATATGGAACGTTTTTAATCAATAAGAACGGGACATTTCAGTTGGTATCCGAGCGTTGGTCTTAGAGAACCATAATTTTGCATTAGTGTGTCTTATCTAGTTTGTTAGGATGCATTAGTGAGTCTGGACTTCGACCGTGTTTACTTGAAAAATGATTGCTTAACAAATTTTGTTGGAAACTATATATTTTTAACATGTGAATATTATGTGATATATTAATCTCTTAACGCGTTTGATATTATGTGATAGATGTCTACCTCTAGAACAAGTCCCATTGACTCACCTAATAATAATGAAGAGTCAAATGTAAATTGGAATGATTCGAGGACTGATTCACAAGTTCCCGAAGAGGAACCGGAAGAAGAGTCGGAACCGGAAGAAGAATCGGAACCGGAAGAAGAATCGGAACCGGATGAAGAAATAGAACCGGTGGGGGAAATAATAAAACGGTTAAGTAAAAGAAAATCCTCAACCAACCGACCAAGATTAATTATGGTCAATGGTGTTTCCGCCAAGGAAGCAAAATATTGGGAGGATTACCAATTCTCCGATGAATCGGATTCCGACGAAAATTCCGATGATGTTATAGAAATTACCCCAACTGAATTTAAAAAGGCAAAAGAAAATAATAAGGGAAAGGGCATAAAAATAGAGAAATCTAATTCCAACCCCGATGAACTTTATATGTATCGTCAACCCCCGAAGTCCTTAAGTTGTAACAATGACCCGGGAACCTCTAAACCACCAGGTTTTTCTAAACCAATGTGGAAAATTACGTCTCGTATTAGGGGAACATCATATATCCCTAGAAACTTGGCAAAACGAACTAAAACCGAAGAAGAAGAAACAAGCGAGTCGGAATAAGATAGTTATATTCGTGTGGTGTAATATATGTAATATAGTGTGCTTATGCTTTATGATATATGTAAAAATTGCTTGTATTAATAAGTATTTTTTTATGAATCTAACTCTTGTCTATTTTACAGTATAAAAACACAAAATGGATAGACAACCTAATATTTTAAGAGACCTACCCGGAGACATGATTGATGAAATCTTGTCTAGAGTCGGTCAGAATTCTTCGGCACAACTATTTAAGGCGAGATCAGTTTGTAAGACATTCGAAGAACGTTCCAAGAATGCCTTGGTTTATAAAAGGCTTTCGTTCGAAAGATGGGGGATATCACATTGGGAAATCCATAAGTTACGATGTGTTTACTTTGACGCATATATTGCGGGGAACCCAAATGCTATTTTACGCGATGGGTTAAGAAATTATTTTGACTCAATATATCCGAATATTGGACTTCGTGATTTAGAAAAAGCGGCTAACATGCAACATAAAGAAGCATGTTATGCTTATGGATTAGTAATGTTCGCTTCTCACCAAAGTGAGAACAAGAACATCGGCCTACAACTATTAAACAAAACGTTCCCACAAGTGACGGAGTCGGTAATTGGGGTAAGAAATGAGGTTTTTAGATTGTTACGGGACTGTTGGACACTACGTAACCCTCGTCCCTTTGACGACGTTACAACACGCTGTCTTATCAACGGCCATAACGGTTATGTTCCACAAGACCAAGGATGGGAAGTAGTCCTAGTAAAACCAGAATGCATGACTTGTTTCTGGACGTATGAATTACGTGTCTTTATTGCCTTTGCTGAACGACTTGTGTACTAGCTAGAATTATCTTCACAACTATCTTGTATCAAAGTTATTGTGTGCAATATTTCATGCTTTATGTAAAATAAGCGGTATTGTAAGTTTGTAAAATATTGTATAAAAGTTTGAACGCGAAATATTATTATAATCAGTTTTTCATATAGAATTGTAGTAGTTGAATTGTATATTAGCTACTAAGTATGAACTTAACGGGTAGGTACTACCCGAATTTAAACTTATAAAACGCTAATATGAAGAAAAAGCTTTTATAAATGAGTTCATATTATGCTACGAAATACTATTAACTACTCTTAATATTCTGTATGATTAACTTGTTCCATTTGACTATTTTGAAGGAAATGGCACCGACTACTCGACACACCGTGAATATGAATGAAGAGGAATTCCGTACTTTTCTAGCTTCAAACATAGCCGCAGTACAGGCTGCGCTACATACCAACAATAACCTTGGATCTAGCAGTACAGGAAATCGTGTAGGATGCACCTACAAAGAATTCACTGCATGCAAACCTTTGGAATTTGATGGAACCGAAGGACCAATCGGATTGAAACGGTGGACCGAGAAGGTCGAATCGGTGTTTGCCATAAGTAAGTGTACTGAAGAGGACAAAGTGAAGTACGCTACGCATACCTTCACAGGTTCTGCGTTAACATGGTGGAATACCTATCTAGAGCAAGTGGGACAAGACGATGCGTACGCACTACCGTGGTCAGCATTCAAGCACTTGATGAACGAGAAGTACCGTCCCAGAACCGAGGTCAATAAGCTCAAGACAGAACTTAGAGGGTTACGAACCCAAGGATTTGATATTACCACGTACGAAAGACGATTCACAGAATTGTGCCTATTGTGTCCGGGAGCATTTGAAGATGAGGAAGAGAAGATCGACGCGTTTGTGAAAGGATTACCGGAAAGAATCCAAGAAGATATAAGTTCACACGAGCCCGCCTCCATACAACAGGCATGTAGAATGGCTCACAAACTAGTGAACCAGATTGAGGAAAGAATTAAAGAACAGACTGCTGAAGAGGCCAATGTGAAGCAAGTCAAAAGAAAGTGGGAGGAAAACGGTGATAAGAATCACCAATACAACAACAACAGCAATTACAACAATAATCGCAACAACTATCCTAACAATCGCAACGTCAATCGCAACTACAACAAACGGCCCAACAACAAAAACAACAACAACAATAGCAACTACAACAATCATCTTAACAACAATAATAACTGCAACAACAACAACAATCAGAAGCAGCTATGCCAAAGGTGTGAAAAGTATCACTCGGGGTTCTGCACCAAATTTTGCAACAAGTGTAAAAGAAATGGTCATAGCGCGGCGAAGTGTGAGGTCTACGGACCAGGGGTTAATAGAACGAAAGGAACAAATGGTGTCGGAACGAGTAATGGCGGAGCAAGTAGTGTCGGAGCAAGTTATGCCAATGTAGTTTGTTATAAATGTGGAAAACCGGGCCACATTATTAGAAATTGCCCGAACCAGGAGAACACGAATGGACAAGGCCGCGGAAGAGTTTTCAATATTAATACGGCAGAGGCACAGGAAGACCCGGAGCTTGTTACGGGTACGTTTCTTATTGACAATAAATCTGCTTACGTTTTATTTGATTCGGGTGCGGATAGAAGCTATATGAGTAGAGATTTTTGTGCTAAATTAAGTTGTCCATTGACGCCTTTGGATAGTAAATTTTTACTCGAATTAGCAAATGGTAAATTAATTTCAGCAGATAATATATGTCGGAATCGAGAAATTAAACTGGTTAGCGAAACATTTAAGATTGATTTGATACCAGTAGAGTTAGGGAGTTTTGATGTGATAATCGGTATGGACTGGTTGAAAGAAGTGAAAGCAGAGATCGTTTGTTACAAAAATGCAATTCGCATTATACGAGAAAAAGGAAAACCCTTAATGGTGTACGGAGAAAAGGGCAACACGAAGCTACATCTTATTAGTAATTTGAAGGCACAAAAACTAATAAGAAAAGGTTGCTATGCTGTTCTAGCACACATCGAGAAAGTACAAACTGAAGAAAAGAGCATCAATGATGTTCCCATTGCAAAAGAATTTCCCGATGTATTTCCGAAAGAATTACCGGGATTACCCCCACATCGATCCGTTGAATTTCAAATAGATCTTGTACCAGGAGCTGCACCAATAGCTCGTGCTCCTTACAGACTCGTACCCAGCGAGATGAAAGAACTGCAAATCCAATTAAAAGAACTTTTAGAGCGTGGTTTCATTCGACCAAGCACATCACCGTGGGGAGCTCCTGTTTTGTTTGTCAAGAAGAAAGATGGTACATTCAGGTTGTGTATCGACTACCGAGAGTTGAACAAACTTACCATCAAGAACCGCTACCCACTACCGAGAATCGACGACTTATTTGATCAACTACAAGGCTCGTCTGTTTATTCAAAGATTGACTTACGTTCCGGGTATCATCAAATGCGGGTGAAAGAAGATGATATTCCAAAGACTGCTTTCAGAACACGTTACGGTCATTACGAGTTTATGGTTATGCCGTTTGGTTTAACTAATGCACCAGCTGTGTTCATGGACCTTATGAACCGAGTGTGTGGACCATACCTTGACAAGTTTGTCATTGTTTTCATTGATGACATACTTATTTACTCAAAGAATGACCAAGAACACGGTGAACATTTGAGAAAGGTGTTAGAAGTATTGAGGAAGGAAGAATTGTACGCTAAGTTTTCAAAGTGTGCATTTTGGTTGGAAGAAGTTCAATTCCTCGGTCACATAGTGAACAAAGAAGGTATTAAGGTGGATCCGGCAAAGATAGAAACTGTTGAAAAGTGGGAAACCCCAAAAACTCCGAAGCACATACGCCAGTTTTTAGGACTAGCTGGTTACTACAGAAGGTTCATCCAAGACTTTTCCAGAATAGCAAAACCCTTGGCTGCATTAACGCATAAAGGGAAGAAATTTGAATGCAATGATGAACAAGAGAAGGCGTTTCAGTTATTGAAGAAAAAGCTAACTACGGCACCTATATTGTCATTGCCTGAAGGGAATGATGATTTTTTGATTTATTGTGACGCATCACAGCAAGGTCTCGGTTGTGTTTTAATGCAACGAACGAAGGTGATTGCTTATGCGTCTAGACAATTGAAGATTCACGAACAAAATTATACGACGCATGATTTGGAATTAGGCGCGGTTGTTTTTGCATTAAAGACTTGGAGGCACTACTTATATGGGGTTAAAAGTATTATATATACCGACCACAAAAGTCTTCAACACATATTTAATCAGAAACAACTGAATATGAGGCAGCGTAGGTGGATTGAATTGTTGAATGATTACGATTTTGAGATTCGTTACCACCCGGGGAAGGCAAATGTGGTAGCCGATGCCTTGAGTAGGAAGGACAGAGAACCCATTCGAGTAAAATCTATGAATATAATGATTCATAATAACCTTACTACTCAAATAAAGGAGGCGCAACAAGGAGTTTTAAAAGAGAGAAATTTAAAGGATGAAATACCCAAAGGATCGGAGAAGCATCTTAATATTCGGGAAGACGGAACCCGGTATAGGGCTAAAAGGATTTGGGTACCAAAATTTGGAGATATGAGAGAAATGGTACTTAGAGAAGCTCATAAAACCAGATACTCAATACATCCTGGAACAGGGAAGATGTACAAGGATCTCAAGAAACATTTTTGGTGGCCGGGTATGAAAGCCGATGTTGCTAAATACGTAGGAGAATGTTTGATGTGTTCTAAGGTCAAAGCTGAGCATCAGAAACCATCAGGTCTACTTCAACAACCCGAAATCCTGGAATGGAAATGGGAAAACATTACCATGGATTTCATCACTAAATTGCCAAGGACTGCAAGTGGTTTTGATACTATTTGGGTAATAGTTGATCGTCTCACCAAATCATCACACTTCCTGCCAATAAGAGAAGATGACAAGATGAAGAAGTTAGCACGACTATATTTGAAGGAAGTCATCTCCAGACATGGAATACCAATCTCTATTATCTCTGATAGGGATGGCAGATTTATTTCAAGATTCTGGCAGACATTACAGCAAGCATTAGGAACTCGTCTAGACATGAGTACTGCCTATCATCCACAAACTGATGGGCAGAGCGAAAGGACGATACAAACGCTTGAAGACATGCTACGAGCATGTGTTATTGATTTCGGAAACAGTTGGGATCGACATCTACCGTTAGCAGAATTTTCCTACAACAACAGCTACCATTCAAGTATTGAGATGGCGCCGTTTGAAGCACTTTATGGTAGAAAGTGCAGGTCTCCGATTTTTTGGAGTGAAGTGGGGGATAGACAGATTACGGGTCCGGAGATTATACAAGAAACTACCGAGAAGATCATCCAAATTCAACAACGGTTGAAAACCGCCCAAAGTCGACAAAAGAGCTACGCTGACATTAAAAGAAAAGATATAGAATTTGAAATTGGAGAGATGGTCATGCTTAAAGTTGCACCTTGGAAAGGCGTTGTTCGATTTGGTAAACGAGGGAAATTAAATCCAAGGTATATTGGACCATTCAAGATTATTGATCGTGTCGGACCAGTAGCTTACCGACTTGAGTTACCTCAACAACTCGCGGCTGTACATAACACTTTCCACGTCTCGAATTTGAATAAATGTTTTGCTAAAGAAGATCTCACTATTCCGTTAGATGAAATCCAAATCAACGAAAAACTTCAATTCATCGAAGAACCCGTCGAAATAATGGATCGTGAGGTTAAAAGACTTAAGCAAAATAAGATACCAATTGTTAAGGTTCGATGGAATGCTCGTAGAGGACCCGATTTCACCTGGGAGCGTGAATATCAGATGAAGAAGAAATACCTGCATCTATTTCTAGAAGATTCGTCAACACCTTCAACAGCTTAAAATTTCGGGACGAAATTTATTTAACGGGTAGGTACTGTAGTGACCCGAACTTTTCCATGTTTATATATATTAATTGAGATTGATATTTACATGATTAAATGTTTCCAACATGTTAAGCAATCAAACTTGTTAAGACTTGATTAATTGAAATAGGTTTCATATAGACAATTGACCACCCAAGTTGACCGGTGATTCACGAACGTTAAAACTTGTAAAAACTATATGATGACATATATATGGTTATATATATAGTTAACATGATATTAAGATAAGTAAACATATCATTAAGTATATTAACAATGAACTACATATGTAAAAACAAGACTACTAACTTAATGATTTTGAAACGAGACATATATGTAACGATTATCGTTGTAACGACATTTAATGTATATATATCATATTAAGAGATATTCGTACATCATAATATCATGATAATATAATAATTTAAAACCTCTTTTGATATTATAAACATTGGGTTAACAACATTTAACAAGATCGTTAACCTAAAGGTTTCAAAACAACATTTACATGTAACGACTAAAGATGACTTAACGACTCAGTTAAAATGTATATACATGTAGTGTTTTAATATGTATTCATACACTTTTGAAAGACTTCAAGACACTTATCAAAATACTTCTACTTAACAAAAATGCTTACAATTACATCCTCGTTCAGTTTCATCAACAATTCTACTCGTATGCACCGTATTCGTACTCGTACAATACACAGCTTTTAGATGTATGTACTATTGGTATATAAACTCCAATGATCAGCTCTTAGCAGCCCATGTGAGTCACCTAACACATGTGGGAACCATCATTTGGCAACTAGCATGAAATATCTCATAAAATTACAAAAATATGAGTAATCATTCATGACTTATTTACATGAAAACAAAATTACATATCCTTTATATCTAATCCATACACCAATGACCAAAAACACCTACAAACACTTTCATTCTTCAATTTTCTTCATCTAATTGATCTCTCTCAAGTTCTATCTTCAAGTTCTAAGTGTTCTTCATAAATTCCAAAAGTTCTAGTTTCATAAAATCAAGAATACTTTCAAGTTTGCTAGCTCACTTCCAATCTTGTAAGGTGATCATCCAACCTCAAGAAATCTTTGTTTCTTACAGTAGGTTATCATTCTAATACAAGGTAATAATCATATTCAAACTTTGGTTCAATTTCTATAACTATAACAATCTTATTTCAAGTGATGATCTTACTTGAACTTGTTTTCGTGTCATAATTCTGCTTCAAGAACTTCGAGCCATCCAAGGATCCATTGAAGCTAGATCCATTTTTCTCTTTTCCAGTAGGTTTATCCAAGGAACTTAAGGTAGTAATGATGTTCATAACATCATTCGATTCATACATATAAAGCTATCTTATTCGAAGGTTTAAACTTGTAATCACTAGAACATAGTTTAGTTAATTCTAAACTTGTTCGTAAACAAAATCAACTAAACACATGTTCTATATCTATATGATATGCTAACTTAATGATTTAAAACCTGGAAACACGAAAAACACCGTAAAACCGAATTTACGCCGTCGTAGTAACACCGCGGGCTATTTTGGGTTAGTTAATTAAAAACTATGATAAACTTTGATTTAAAAGTTGTTATTCTGAGAAAATGATTTTTATTATGAACATGAAACTATATCCAAAAATTATGGTTAAACTCAAAGTAGAAGTATGTTTTCTAAAATGGTCATCTAGACGTCGTTCTTTCGATTGAAATGACTACCTTTACAAAAACGACTTGTAACTTATTTTTCCGACTATAAACCTATACTTTTTCTGTTTAGATTCATAAAATATAGTTCAATATGAAACCATAGCAATTTGATTCACTCAAAATGTATTTAAAATGAAGAAGTTATGGGTAAAACAAGAATGGATAATTTTTCTCATTTTAGCTACGTGAAAATTGGTAACAAATCTATTCCAACCATAACTTAATCAACTTGTATTGTATATTATGTAATCTTGAGATACCATAGACACGTATACAATGTTTCGACCTATCATGTCGACACATCTATATATATTTCAGAACAACCATAGACACTCTATATGTGAATGTTGGAGTTAGCTATACAGGGTTGAGGTTGATTCCAAAATATATATAGTTTGAGTTGTGATCAATACTGAGATACGTATACACTGGGTTGTGGATTGATTCAAGATAATATTTATCGATTTATTTCTGTACATCTAACTGTGGACAACTAGTTGTAGGTTACTAACGAGGACAGCTGACTTAATAAACTTAAAACATCAAACTATATTAAAAGTGTTGTAAATATATTTTGAACATACTTTGATATATATATGTATATATTGTTATAGGTTCGTGAATCAACCAGTGGCCAAGTCTTACTTCCCGACGAAGTAAAAATCTGTGAAAGTGAGTTATAGTCCCACTTTTAAAATCTAATATTTTTGGGATGAGAATACATGCAGGTTTTATAAATGATTTACAAAATAGACACAAGTACGTGAAACTACATTCTATGGTTGAATTATCGAAATCGAATATGCCCCTTTTTATTAAGTCTGGTAATCTAAGAATTAGGGAACAGACACCCTAATTGACGCGAATCCTAAAGATAGATCTATTGGGCCTAACAAACCCCATCCAAAGTACCGGATGCTTTTGTACTTCGAAATTTATATCATATCCGAAGGGTGTCCCGGAATGATGGGGATATTCTTATATATGCATCTTCTTAATGTCGGTTACCAGGTGTTCACCATATGAATGATTTTTATCTCTATGTATGGGATGTGTATTGAAATAAGAAATCTTGTGGTCTATTGTTACGATTTGATATATATAGGTTAAACCTATAACTCACCAACATTTTTGTTGACGTTTTAAGCATGTTTATTCTCAGGTGATTATTAAGAGCTTCCGCTGTCGCATACTAAAATAAGGACGAGATTTGGAGTCCATGCTTGTATGATATTGTGTAAAAACTGCATTCAAGAAACTTATTTGTTGTAACATATTTGTATTGTAAACCATTATGTAATGGTCGTGTGTAAACAGGATATTTTAGATTATCATTATTTGATAATCTACGTAAAGCTTTTTAAACCTTTAGTGATGAAATAAAGGTTATGGTTTATTTTAAAATGAATGCAGTCTTTGAAAAACGTCTCATATAGAGGTCAAAACCTCGCAACGAAATCAATTATTATGGAACGTTTTTAATCAATAAGAACGGGACATTTCAGGATAACCCCGATGATGTAGATTTATATAATCCTGACAGCGTGGGTTTGGTATTTGAGTTGCGGCTGAGTAACCCCGATGATGTGGATTTATATAATCCCGGGACTGTGTGATGACCTGAGAATTCTGACTAAATTTAAACTTAATCTTTATATGATTTCGATACGATAAGTAAAGTATGTAATGTTGAGTCTAGAAAATTTTGAAACGATGTTCATATATTCAATTGACCTTCGACTGCTCTCGACGATTCACGAACAATTAATTGTAAATAGATACGTGTGTAGGTATATATAAATAATAATTCGAAATATAATTTGATGTATTATATGTTGTTGTTATTAAAAATTAATAAAATAAAAATAGGATATAATAATAATTATGATTTAAAATATATCTCTATATATAAATAAAGTATATTAAAGATAATTATTAAATTATTGTAATACTCGTTTGATGTTCCGATTGATATTAAGCAAGTTAAATTCAAACTTATATAATTTTAAAATAAACGGTGATCCGAAAATGAGTGATATAAATTATAGGCTTATTAAAAGTATATTTAGGAGCTAATTGCTAATTTTTACATTTATCATATTTTACTTGGGGTTGGGAGTGAATAATTAATGTAATTTTTATTTAATAGTTAATGATTGAATTTTATACCATAATGACCAAAATAAATAAAGCTATTTAATTTAAAAATATGAGATTTTTCTAAGTACTTTTATCCGCCACTAATTTACAACAGAGCACGATATACTATTCCCTGAATTGTTGTCGGTAGAGTGATTCAATTTGTGAGATGGCTATACTGTGTTGCACGAAAATTTATTTAACACTTCACATATATACATATATTACTATACCAATATTATGTTATATGTCCTTGTTAAATTATCACAAGCCTCACAGTATATGGTCGAATACTGTGGTTCCTTTTGACTTCTACAAAAAATCATTATCATTCATATGTAAGTGTATATATATATATATATATATATATATATATATATATAAACATATACAAGAGATTAATTATCACCACTCTTCTTGTACCATAAACCCACGTTCATTTTATTAGTCTGTTTTCTTTTTCGATCAAACACCACAACCACCAACTTTATAGCTGTTAACGTTTATGTTCTACTAGCCAAACTGCAACCATTCGTTTTCTTTCCTATTATTGTTCAACCCACAAATATAACCACTTTGGAATGCAAATTTAGTTAACTAATACTATTAATTGAGTGTCATTATCACTTAGTATGCAACTTGAATCATAAAAGGAGACAAGTGAATTTTTTGATGATTATGATTATGGAGTGGGACAACAAACATTGAAGACTTTTTTGCTATCTTCCACCCACCATTTAAAATATATCAAAACTGTTTCAATCTTGATCAAAAGCCATCAAACCCAATCACTTTCTGTATCTTAAAATGATTAACTTTTGAATTGATAATGCATATATATATATATATATATATATATATATATATATATATATATATATATATATATATATATATATATATATATATATATATATATATATATATATATATTTTTATATTATATACATACATAACTACACAACATGTTTATGTTTCTGTACGTTTATTAACCCAAAAAGCCAAGAGTCTTTGCTTTCATCTATTCTAGTTGTGATCAACACCTTTGACTTACCCATTTCATCACCGCCACCCTAGAACCACGAGAATCACCTCTCTACCTCTATCCCTCTCCTCATCGTAAAACATAAATCACCACCATCTCCACTTCTACTCTTGATTCATTTATGTTTTGCTGCTCTTGCTAGTCACACCGCTGTTGTTATCTGTGATCACAGTCACGATCCACCATCAACTAATCACAACAATGATCACCTTCATCATGGTGTCACTACTGCAGCTACACCCGTTAATATTTTATGCGAAGCACACGTTTTAGTCACTATTCCCAGTTGACAAACCATCTACTACAAGTTGAAAATTTCTGATGCAATACTATCAAATTATATATATATATATATATATATATATATATATATATATATATATATATATATATATATATATATATTCTCTTCCTTTCTTCTTTCTCATTCTGCTCGAAAATAGGCTGCAACCATCTATCACGCTATATCTCTCCTTTTTCGGTTTAGTATTTGAATACCATCAAACAACGACAACTAGTACTCTTTTCCTGTTAATACTCGAAGACCCAGGAACCACCACCATAGTTCACTACATTTTTCTGTTACAATTAGAATCGAACACACATTTATTACTACCCGTATTGCAACTTCAACATAACACCTCCAAACCATCATACCATCGGTATCTAAATGACTACAACTATCTCACTGTTCGATCCATAAAACAACACCTTGAAACCACTTTAGTAAAACGCCAACTGCAACTTCTTCATTTCTACTACTGCACTTCTATTTTTTTCCCCCGTTTTATGTTACTACTACCGAGTGCTACTGCAGCTCATGTTCCGTCACCAATACACCACCGTCAACCTCCCACTTCGAACCATCACTTAGTTGTTACCGCTATTTAGTACTGCTGCTGCTAGATTTTGTTTATGATCGAACAACATCAAGAACAACGAAGGAGATGATGATACAAATACATAAGGATGTTAATGGCAAAGATGAAGATGATGGTTCACGATGATGATGTTAGGGTTGATGATGGAGATGGAAAACGAAGATGATGATAATGAATATCGTGATAACAAACGAGGGTAAAATTGATATAGATGAGTACGAGTGAGATGATGCTATTGATAGAAATTAGGTATGATGGAGAATTGGGATCGAATTAGGTTTTTTTTTTCTGTCGGTTAAAAAAAGAGAAGAAAAAGAACCGAACGTCTTTTTTGTTTTATATAATTGACGTGGCATATAACCTAAATCCAATCGGGCTTTTAATCTCTTCGTGGACCGAGAGTATATTTTTTTTTGGGCCACGATCCTTGAATTAGATCTTGGGCCGTGATGTTTTAAATAATGGACCGTAATAGGCTGTTGGGCCATAAATCCATGGTACACTTGTAGGCTGAGAGGTTGGGCCGAAACGAAATAAAAACGGGTTACATATATTTGCTTATGCTATTATTCAAGAAAAGCTGAATGGATTGAATGGTTCGGTAGGTTTTTGGGTTAGCGAGTGGTCTTGGGTTCAAGCCCTGTTTGAGACGTTTTCTTTTTAGAAAAAGCTTGAAGGTAGTTTACTCACTTTAATTGTTATTATTATTATTATTATTATTATTATTATTATTATTATTATTATTATTATTATTATTATTATTATTATTATTATTATTATTATTATTATTATGCTTATCATTATTATTTTTATTATTATTATCATAAGTATTAGTACCTTTTTACAAACAATAAGAATTGTTAATATTAATAAAAATGTTATTATTGTATTTTCAAGAGTATTATTATGTAAATTACTAAAATTGGTAACATAACTACTATTAGCAGAAAAATTAATATTTTACAAATATAATTATTAATATCATTCTTATTATCATTAATAGAATTATTAATATTTTTATCTCATTAGTAATATTAAACATTATAATTACTATCATTTTTACCACTAATAATATTATTTTAGTTTTATTATAATACTATTATTAACATACAAATGATATATATATATATATATATATATATATATATATATATATATATATATGTGTGTGTGTGTGTGTGTGTGTGTGTGTGTGTGTGTGTGTATGTGTGTGTGTGTGTGTGTGTGTGTGTTAACAATATATTTAATACGTATAACATAATGAAAATTAATATTTTATATAACAAAATGAATATATGAAACATATATATTATTAATATAAAAAGTATACAACTAATAAATTTATATATATATCGTTCGATTACAATTGTGTATATTTATAAATATACAAATGATATAGGTTCGTGAATCCAAGGCCAACCCTGCATTGTTCAGTATCGTCGTATGAATATTTTTACTACAAAATATTGTAGAGTGAGTTTCATTTGCTCCCTTTTTTTAAATGCTTTTGCAATATATATTTTTAGGACTGAGAATACATGCGCTCTTTTTATAACTGTTTTACGAAATAGACACAAGTAATTGAAACTACATTATATGGTTGAATGGATCGAAGCCGAATATGCCCCTTTTAGCTTGGTAGCCTAAGAATTAGGGAACAGACCCCCTAATTGACGCGAATCCTAAAGATAGATCTATCGGGCCCAACAAGCCCCATTCTGGAATTTGAAATGCTTTAGTACTTTGAAATTATCATGTCCGATGGGTGTCCCAGAATGATGGGGATATTCTATATGCATCTTGTTAATGTCGGTTACCAGGTGTTCACCATATGAATGATTATTTTTGTCTCTATGCATGAGACGTATATTTATGAGAAATGAAAATCTTGTGGTATATTAAAATGATGGAAATGAATGTTTATGATAAACTAATGAACTCACCAACCTTTTGGTTGACACTTGAAAGCATGTTTATTCTCAGGTATGAAAGAAATCTTCCGCTGTGCATTTGCTCATTCTAGAGATATTACTTGGAGTCATTCATGACATATTTCAAAAGACGTTGCATTCGAGTCGTTGAGTTCATCAAGATTATTATTAAGTCAATTATAGTTGGATATATTATGAAATGGTATGCACGTCGTCAACTTTCGATGTAAAGAAAGTTTGTCTTTTAAAAACAAATGCAATGATTGTAAAATGTATCATATAGAGGTCAAGTACCTCGCGATGTAATCAACTATTGTGAATCGTTTATAATCGATATGGACTTCGTTCAGATGGATTAGGATGGGTCATTTCAGTTGGAATCAGAGCTGGTATAACGCCGTCCATGTGTGGCGGGTTAGTCGTAAAGGAGGTTCTCACAGTGTTACCTGTGACGAAGCATTAGCTCTTACTCCTTCCGATCCCTTACGAGGGTTGGCAGTAGCCGAGAGGCAGGCCCTAAAATCAGTATCTGAGGTATACTCAGTGGTCACTAGGCGGTTAGCTGGGAAGGCACTGGGTGAGACGGTGGTTGTCCCCAACTGTATTTCAGTTGGTATCAGAGCGATGGTCTTAGTGAACCAGGCATTGCATTAGTGTGTCTAACTGATAGTTGTGTAGATGCATTAATGGGTCTGGACTTCGACCGTGTCTGCATGTCAAAAGTTTTGCTTATCATTTAGTGTCGAAAATTATTTTCTTATCATCCTTAAAGTCTAGACACATCTTACTGCCTCTATTGCCTAGATAGTGTATAGACAAAACTCATATTTTAGCATATCTGCCAATTCATATCTTAGCGTATCTGTTACTGTTACCTTTGCCTGACAGCTTCCATAGATTCCTCCGTAACTTATGGGATTTTAGTATTATATATGCATATGTAAATTATGTATTGTAGGGTACTAATCTACATCCTATAATCTATTTCTTATCGAAAATCCTTCATCTGATCGTACGAGATGAATCCCTCAACTAGTTCGAATTCCTCGGATTCCGACAGCTATTTCAATATGGAGTTTCACCTAAGCTCCAAAAGCAGTGTCACCAGAATGAATCAACCAATTCATTTGATGGGTTCGTAGTTGACTTAATCAATGGAGATGCGAAGAAGGCGATCCTTTCGACCAACCAACTTCACCTCTTGGCGATGAACCTGAAGCACTTACCGGCGAATCCATTCGAAACACCATTTTCACACTCATTTTCCGAATACCTCGCCACGATTATATTCTATCTAAAATTCTAAACCTTATTCATTCGATTGTTCCAACCGACAATCATCCCGGGATAATAGAAGAAGTCAACGAACTTCGCGCTCGAGAAATAAATTTGGAGAATATGGTGCAAAGGTTACAAACACCAGCAGCAGCACCAGTAGCAAAAATAGTACCACCATCAGCAACACCAACAGTACCATCACCACCATCAACAGCAACATCTACATCCCATGCCTCAACATATCATTCTGTATCTCGAGTATAATCATCGTTCTACGTATCATTCTACATCATTTATCTTCATTCGACATGACGATTATGTAATCTCTAATGTTTTAGAGATTATATATTCTTGTTCTAACGGTAAATCAGATGAGTTAATATCATATTAACTCATTAAAAATCAATGATTACATCTGAGGAAAATATATATGTAAGTATATTTTCATAAAGATTGTAATTAAAAATTCTTTTGTATAAACTGTTAATGGTGAAAATATTTTAACGGGTAGGTAATACCCTAAAAATATTTAGATTTCACATTAATAAGTTACATTGTACATTCTTCCAATTTAATTCAACAGTCATTTATTATCCTATTTACAACCACCGATATACGTATCCGTTCACCGCAGAATAACCATTTTCATTCAATCTCATATTTGGATTTTGACCTATCAGAATTCAGCAAGTGGCATAATGAAGAAAACATGGGACAAAATAAAATTTGTTAGAAACAAACAAATCAACTATGAAAAATTTTGTTAAGAATCCACGCTAACAGTTTCCAGCTAACTGTTCCTAGCTAACTGATTACATTTTATTTATCGCAATTTGTTTATCGCAATTTGTTTATCGCAATTTATTTATCGCATTTTATTTATCGCAATTTTTATTCTCTCAATTTTATTTATCGTCATTTAATTTCTGTTATTTATTTTATGCACTTTAAATATCGGGACATGTATACAAGGTTTTGACGTATCATATCGACACATCTATATATATTATTTGGAAAAACCATAGACACTCTATATGCAGTAATGCTGGAGTTAGCTATACAGGGTTGAGGTTGATTCTACAATAATATATAAACTTTGAGTTGTGATCGAGTCTGAGACATGTATATAACGGGTCACGACACGTATTAATTAATTCGAATATTATATATTAAACTATATATGAATTGTTGAACTACAAATTGTGGACTGCTAACTGTGGACTCTCAACATTGGACAATTAAAATGAATTAAATATTGATTATAACATATGAAACTAAACAATTCTTCAAGTTTGCCACTTGATTTCATCTTAAACCTCATTTGTATCTTGACGATTACAATCTGTGTTCAAACCTTTCATGATTCTTGAAAACACCTCAATGAAGAGGATGAACTAACCGCACTTCATCTACGGAAGAAAAGATTGATGCATATAGTTATGCTCCTAAAAAACTCTCGGAAACTGAGTAAACGCTAAACACATAGCTGTTGATAATGCTAAAAATGAACATATATTTCATAGCATTATTCCTCAAGAAAGACAAGCTTTTAGTTGCAATTGTTCTATTTGAAAGTGATATTCGTTTAAATAATAAAAGGTGAAGACAAAAGACAGATTCGACGAATTGAAGACGCAAATGACCAAAAAGCTCAAAAGTACAAAATACAATCAAAGAGGTTCCAATTATTGATAAGAAACGTCTCGAAATTACAAGAGTACAAGATTCAAAATGCAAAGTACAAGATATTAAATTGTACGCAAGGACGTTCGAAAATCCGGAACCGGGACCAGAGTCAACTCTCAACGCTCGACGCAACGGACTAAAAATTACAAGTTAACTATGTATATAAATATAATATAATATATAATTAATTATATTAATTATATATATATATTATATTTATAAAATAAATCGTCGGCAAACAAAGAGCCAAATGTGGGTGAGCTGTGAAAACGATCTCCGCGACTCGCGGAGTTTGAAGAAGGAAAGGACCGCGAGTCACGGAGCCCCAAAAACTGAAACTCCCTATAAAGCTCAACGAATTCTGATCAATTTTTCATCCAATATATCCATCCATCTATATACGTTATATTTATATTTATAATTTATATTTTAATTTTAATTTTAATTTTAATCCTAATAATAAGGGTATGTTAGCGAATGTTGTAAGGGTGTAAGTCGAAATTCTGTCCGTGTAACGCTACGCTATTTTTAATCATTGTAAGTTATGTTCAACCTTTTTAATTTAATGTCTCGTAGCTAAGTTATTATTATGCTTATTTAATCCGAAGTAATCATGATGTTGGGCTAATTACTAAAATTGGGTAATTGGGCTTTGTACCATAATTGAGGTTTGGATAAAAGAACGACACTTGTTGAAATTAGACTATGGGCTATTAATGGGTTTTATATTAACTAAACAATACCTTGTTAATTTAATATACAAACTTATAATTCGACGTATTTATATATAACCACATACGCGTGACTGGGTACGGTGGGCGGGATATCTATAAATACCAATAATTATTCATTTTACCGGACACGGAACTGTATTAATAGTTAATAGACTTGTTGAAACAGGGGTGAATTACATTCAAGGGTAATTGGTGTAATTGTTAACAAAGTAGTAAAACCTTGGTTTACACGCAGTCGATAACCTGGTGTATTCATTAAACAAAGTATTAAAACCTTGTTACAATTCGAATCCCCAATTAGTTGGAATATTTGACTTCGGGAATAAGAATAATTTGACGAAGGCTTTTGCTCTTTATATTTATGACTGATGGACTATTATGGACAAATCCGTATGGACATATTAAATAATCCAGGACAAAGGACAATTAACCCATGGGCATAAAACTAAAATCAACACGTCAAACATCATGATTACGGAAGTTTAAATAAGCATAATTCTTTTATTTCATATTTAATTTCCTTTATTTTATATTTAATTGCACTTCTAATTATCGCATTTTTATTTATTGTTATTGTATTTAATTGCATTTTTAATTATCATACTTTTTAATTATCGCAAGTTTATTTTATCGCACTTTTATTATTTGCAATTTCATTATCGTTATTTACTTTACGCTTTAAATTAAAGTCCTTTTAATATTTTACATTTGGTTTTAACTGCGACTAAAGTTTTAAAATCGACAAACCGGTCATTAAACGGTAAAAACCCCCTTTATAATAATAATATTACTTATATATACATTTGTATTTTTATAAAAGTAAACTAATATAGCGTTAAGCTTTGTTTAAAGATTTTCCCTGTGGAACGAACCGGAATTACTAAAAACTACACTACTGTACGATTAGGTACACTGCCTATAAGTGTTGTAGCAAGGTTTAAGTATATCCATTCTATAAATAAATAAATATCTTGTGTAAAATTGTATCGTATTTAATAGTATTTTCTGCTAAAATTTAATAGTATTTTATACCCCTTAGCTTTAACATCAAGTATTTTTTGGCGCCGCTGCCGGGGAACAATCTAGCTTAAACGCCGAAAGCGCAACGCTACATAAAAAAAAAATTATTTTTAGTTTACTTTTATTAAAATTCACTTTTGTAAAAATACGTTTTTAATTATTCGAAAATATAAAAAGAAAAACAAAAATTTATATATTTTTAAGATTTTATTAAATATTTAAGTTTTATAAAGTTTCTTTATTTTTATTTTATAAAAATATAAGTTTTTATTATATAAATATTTTAGATTTTAAAACAGAAAACAGAAAAAAATATAAAATAAAAAAAAAACGCGTCGAATTTTAAACTGTACCTGAGTTGAAATTTGGAACCCCGCGACTCGCGGAGTTTGCTGCTTGGAATACTGCAACTCGCGGAGTTCTCTCTGACGCGCCTGACAGAACCCTAATCAGCATTTATTACGGAGTAATTATTATTATTAATTTTTAATTAAAACCCTAATTAGGTTTATAGTTTTTAATTAGTTTTTAGTTTTTATTATTATTTTGTATATTTAGTTTATTTAGTTAATTAAATTGTAAAATTAATAGTTTTATAAAATAAATAATATAAAAATAATATTTTTATAAAAATTGTAATTTTTACAACTTTTTGTATATTTTTATATTTTGTCGCTTTTTAATTGTTTTAGCGTAACTTTTGTATTTTTCGCTCGTATTTAGTTTTAATTCATAGTTTTTGCCATAGTTATTTTTACTTCTAGATTTTTAGGCTTTGTCGTAGAATTCCTTAAGTGCTTTTTCTTTAGACTAAGATTTAGGTGCTTTAGAATTTTGCGACGCCTTTTTAAGTTTTAGTTTTTTTTAAGTTATCGCCATTTGGGATTTAGTTTTTCTTGTAAGCTTTAATATTTTTAGACGACTTTTACCTACGTATCAATTATCATTCCAATTAGTAATCTCAATTTGCGATTATAATTTTAAGTTAGTTGTAGTAATAAGGTTAGGTTAGTCAAGTGTTTTTAAGTGTTATAAGTTTCTTTTATTTTTCCGTCACCTTTTATTTTTCAACCATTTTTCTTTTTCGACCTTTTTCGACGAACTCTTTTTCTTTCTTATTTCTCGTCATTCTAGTTTTTAGGACTTAGAATTTTTTCTACTTCTTATCTAAATTTCTTAAAATTACGAAAATTTATTTTAAGTGGTTAAATTGATAGACATCAAAATTTTCTGGTTCGTAGTAATAGTTGGATTTGTATGTGGACCGGGTTATTGGAGCCAAACAGTCCTCAATTATATTGAGACCAAACGAATCCTGCCCCTCTGCTGCATCTTTTGGCTATTCAAAACGTGGGCAAAATCAGAAAAGTCTATTGATTGGATAACTTATATAATTTTTCTTTCCTTTTTAAAAAACTAATAGGATATTCAGTGAATGCACCGAGCAAGACGTTCACCACCTTTTGTACGTTCACCACCTGTAACTAGATCAAGACATTTAGCAAATATTACCGCCGTTGATTTTTCTTTAGAATCGTCATCCAGTCGACCAAGTACTCCAGTTCAAATTTCCGATAATCCATTTTTTGAACCCGACCTCACAATTGAGAATCCGGAGAATATTCAGGGACGATTCATAGATCCTGAACCATTAAATTTTCCTCCGAAACCACCAATCATTCAAACAGATATTGTTGAGGAACGAACCATTAAATCAGAATCCTCTAGTGATTCCGATTCAACAAATTCAATTATGGAGAATCTGGAACCTTTAAGTATGGAAGACCGAATGAGAGCTAAACGCACTGGCCAAGGTCACGCAATTACTCATCCAGACATTAATGCGCCAGATTATGAAATCAAAGGACAAATTCTACACATGGTGACTAGTCAATGCCAATTTAGTGGTGCATCGAAGGAAGATCCAAATGAACATATTCGTACCTTTAATAGGATCTGCACACTATTTAAAATCCGAGAAGTGGAGGATGAACAGATATATCTCATGTTATTTCCCTGGACTTTAAAGGGAGAAGCCAAAGATTGGTTGGAATCATTACCTGAAGGGGCGATTGATACATGGGACGTTTTAGTTGAAAAATTTCTTAAACAATTCTTTCCTGCATCTAAAGCCGTAAGACTTCAAGGAGAAATTGTTACATTCACACAGAAGCCAAATGAAACTCTATATGAGGCGTAGACAAGATTTGGAAAGTTATTAAGAGGATGTCCGCAACATGGTTTAGATACCTGTCAAATAGTACAAATATTCTACCAAGGATGCGACATCACTACAAGGAAAGACATAGATATAGCAGCTGGTGGTTCCATTATGAAGAAAACCGAAACTGATGCTTACAAAATTATTGATAACACTGCTTCCCACTCACATGAGTGGCACCAAGAAAAAGATATCGTTAGATCATATAAAGCAGCTAGAGCCGATTCTAGCCATGACTTAGATTCCATTTCAGCAAAGATAGATGCTGTCGAGAGACGAATGGAAAAGATGACTAAAGATATTCACTCAATACGAATTAGTTGTGAGCAGTGTGGAGGACCACATTTGACAAAAGATTGTCTCAGTATTGAATTAACAATGGAACAAAGAGAGAATATTTCATACATAAACCAAAGGCCTGGAAATAATTATCAGAATAATTATCAACCGCCAAGACCGATTTACAATCAAAACCAGAATTATAACCGAAATATTCCATACAACAACCAACAAGGTCCTAGCAATCAACAAGTATCCAACAATACTTACAACCAGCAAAGACCTAATTTTCAAAACAAACCACCACAACAAACCGATGATAAAAAGCCGAATTTAGAAGATATGATGACGAAGCTAGTTGAAACTCAAATGCAATTTTTCACATCTCAGAAACAAACTAATGAACAAAATGCTCAAGCATTTAGAAATCAACAAGCTTCTATTCAAAACTTGGAACAAGAAGTAAGTAACCTAGCAAGGTTAATAGGTGAAAGAAAACCGGGAAGTTTACCTAGTGATACAAATGCTAACCCTCGGAATGAAACAGCTAAAGCCATTACCACAAGAAGTGGTACAACACTTAAACCACCTGAAATACCTGTAACTTCTGATGAAGCTATTCCTACTCCACAAGAACCACAACCTGATCAAGATAAGGAAAAAGAACCAGTAGTTGAAAAGGTTAATGAAGATAACACAGTTAAGGATAAACCTTATGTTAAACCATACCAACCACCACTTCCTTACCCGAGTAAAATGAAGAAAGAGAAACTTGAAGCCGAGCAATCCAAATTCTTGGATATGTTTAAACAGATAAATGTAAATCTTCCTTTCATTGATGTGATTTCAGGAATGCCTAGATATGCTAAATTCTTGAAAGATCTGATCACGAATAGAAAGAAAATGGAAGAACTCTCGGCCGTTACTATGAATGCTAATTGTTCAGCAGTACTGTTGAATAAGATACCAGAAAAACTATCTGATCCAGGAAGTTTCACAATTCCATGTTTTCTGGGTAGTCTTAGTTCAATAGAAGCATTGGCAGACTTAGGTACTAGTATAAATTTAATGCCGTATTCACTATACGCTAAACTAGACCTTGGAGAATTGAAACCAACCAGAATAAGTATACAACTAGCCGATAGATCAATAAAATATCCTAGAAGGATAATGGAGAACATGCTAGTTAAAGTTGGTACTTTAGTATTTCTAGTAGATTTTGTTGTTCTGGACATGGAAGAAGATTCTCAAGTTCCTCTCATATTAGAAAGACCATTCTTAAACACGGCTAAAGCAATGATAGACGTGTTCGGTAAGAAATTGACCCTAAGTATAGAGGATGAGAGTGTTACCTTTTCAGTTGATAGAGCAATGCAACAACCGCAATCTGCAGATGTACATGTTATTATATTCAAACTATATATTCACATGTAGAATTGTTAGAAGAATTTCCAGAATTACAATTAACAGGAGAATGTTCTTTAGGAGAAGGAACAGAACAAATTAATGAATCTGAAATGTTAGCTACACTTATAGCTAATGGATATGAACCAACAACGGAAGAAATTCAAATGCTAAAAGAAGAAGACAGATATCGATATAAATCATCGATAGAAGAACCTCCGAAATTAGAGTTAAAGCCACTTCCAAACCATTTGGAATACGCTTATTTACATGGTGAATCTGAATTACCTGTAATAATATCGTCTTCTCTTACTGAAAATGAGAAATCACAACTCATTTCTGTGTTGAAAGCTCATAAACCAGCCATTGCATGGAAGATTCATGATATTAAAGGAATAAGTCCTTCGTATTGCACACATAAAATCCTTATGGAAGAAGGTCATAAAACGTATGTGCAACGCCAACGAAGACTAAATCCTAATATGCAAGATGTAGTTAAGAAAGAGATTATTAAACTGCTAGATGCAGGTCTAATTTATCCAATCTTTGATAGTCCATGGGTAAGCCCAGTTCAATGCATGCCTAAGAAGGGTGGCATGACTGTCATTACAAATGAGAAAAATGAGCTTATTCCTACTAGGACTGTAACAGGATGGTGTGTGTGTATTGATTATAGAAAATTAAATGACGCCACCAGAAAAGATCACTTTCCCTTACCTTTCATAGATCAAATGTTGGAAAGATTAGCCGGAAATAGTTACTATTGTTTTCTAGATGGATTTTCCGGATATTTTCAAATTCCAATAGCACCTGAAGATCAAGAGAAAACCACATTCACGTGCCCTTATGGTACTTTTGCTTACAAACGCATGCCATTTGGACTTTGTAACACCCCTGCAACCTTTCAAAGGTGTATGATGGCGATTTTTCACGACATGATAGAAGAATGCATGGAAGTTTTCATGGATGACTTTTCAGTCTTCGGTGATACATTTGAATCATGTCTAGCTAATCTGGAACGAATGCTTATTAGATGCGAACAGTCAAATCTAGTACTTAATTGGGAGAAATGCCATTTCATGGTTAAAGAAGGCATTGTTCTTGGACATAAAATTTCAAAGGAAGGAATTGAAGTGGATAGAGCTAAAGTAGATGTAATTGCTAAACTTCCACAACCCACCTGTAGAGACCCGTCCTAATCCATCCGGATGAAGTCCATATCGATTATAAATGATTCACAACAGTTGATTACATCACGAAGTACTTGACCTCTATATGATACATTTTACAAACATTGCATTCGTTTTTTGAAAAGATAATCTTTCATTTCATCGAAAATTGATGGGAGGCATACCATTTCATAATATATCTAACTATAATTGACTTAATAATAATCTTGATGAACTCAATGACTCGAATGCAACGTCTTTTGAAATATGTCATGAATGACTCCAAGTAATATCTTTAAAATGAGCAAATGCACAGCGGAAGATTTCTTTCATACCTGAGAATAAGCATGCTTTCAAGTGTCAACCAAAAGGTTGGTGAGTTCATTAGTTTAGCATAAATAATCATTTCCATCATTTTAATAGACCACAAGATTTCATATTTCCAATTCTCATAAACATACGTCCCATACATAGAGACAAAAATATCATTCATATGGATTGAACACCTGGTAACCGACATTAACAATATGCATATAAGAATATCCCCATCATTCCGGGATCCTCCTCCGGACATGATATAAATTTTGAAGTACTAAAGCATCCAGTACTTTGGATGGGGTTTGTTAGGCCCAATAGATCTATCTTTAAGATTCGCGTCAATTAGGGTGTCTATTCCCTAATTCTTAGATTACTAGACTTAATAAAAAGGGGCATATTCGATTTCGATAATTCAACCATAGAATGTAGTTTCGATTACTTGTGTCTATTTCGTAAAGCATTTATAAAAGCAGCACATGTATTCTCAGTCCCAAAAATATATATTGCAAAAGCATTTAAAAAGGGTTTAATGAAACTCACTATACTGTATTTTGTAGTAAAAATACATATGACGACATTGAACAATGCAGGGTTGGCCTTCGATTCACGAACCTATATCATTGTATATTCATTAATACATATAATCGTAATTGAACAATTTTATATATTATAACCTAATTTATATATTATATATATATTTATTTTGTGTATGTATTCAAAATGATTAATATTTATATAGTTACATTAATATATCCATATTTATATATATATGATTGTTTAGCGTTATAAAAAAAATCAATAGTTTGTTATATGTAAATATTTATATAAATAATATTAATAGGTTTAATATATATAGTTATGTGAAAATATTAATATAATTATGTAATAAGTATATTTTATGTACATAGTATTTATTTGTTTAAAAAGATAGTTTTGATAATAATAATGATTTACAATATTAATAATAATAACTTGTGTTATCTTTCATAATAACACTAATAATAACAATCATAATAATGATAATAATACATTCTTTTAATAATAGCTAAGTTAATGATAATATATGAAATAATGTTAATAATACTTACATTTATCAATAATACTAGTTAATAATAACAATAACAATAATAACAATCTTAATAATAATAATAATATTTATATTTATGATATTAGTAGTAACAATAATAATAATAATAATAATAATAATAATAATAATAATAATAATAATAATAATAATAATAATAATAATAATAATAATAATAATAATAATTAGAATAATATACTAAAAGTATTAATATTAATTATAATTATAATTATACCTAAATAAAGGTTAAACGCGTTTGATGGTGGCTCCCTTATCAGATCGAGCATAGCAGAAGCCAAAATACAGAGAAAGAAAATCATCATCGC
The DNA here is from genome assembly GCF_046630445.1 of Rutidosis leptorrhynchoides. Classification (NCBI taxonomy): domain Eukaryota; kingdom Viridiplantae; phylum Streptophyta; class Magnoliopsida; order Asterales; family Asteraceae; genus Rutidosis; species Rutidosis leptorrhynchoides. The sequence goes on along the minus strand of NC_092338.1, from coordinate 296,419,333 downwards.
ACAAACCATCATCAATCATCATCAACATTAACAGATCAATCGAGTAGCAGTCATCGATGAATAGTATGTCATCGATCCGTCATCATCTTTGTTCAACATCATCATCAGTCGAGCACACAAATTTCATAGGTACAGTGACAGTGAATCGAATTTCAATTTCAATTTCATGTGAGTCCGTATGATTTTGCTTAACCCTAATTGTAATTTATTATAAATCTGTTCGTAATTAGGGTTTTGAAGTGGATATCGTTGAATGACAGGTGCATCGAAGCATTCCATAGCAGAAAAATACATTTTTGGTGTTCCACAACTGCGACAGAACATAATTAGGCTCACCTCCAGTTGAAGTCAATTCACACCTCCGTAGCTCAGGCCGTTGGCATCAATACCGGAATATTTGAACGGATTACGGTTGCTGTAACCCTAACCTAAAGTGTAGTCATTGCCATAGTGTATCGGTATGGTCAAAACCTAATTAATTATTTAATAAATGATTGTCATATCTGTAAGTCTATTTCATATCTAAGCTTAGTCATCAATCCATTACTTACGATTCACACAATAATTCCGTAAGTGCAGTTGCAGTAGTTGTATGAATTTTATTGCTTATGAGTGGTGTTGATCGAATAAGTAGCAAGTAATGATTGATGATGATTCGTGGTATATGTCGACATAAATAATAGCATGTAGTAGCCTTTTGTTTGTTGTGGTCTTCGTATACAACATAAGTAGAATAGGCAAAATATAGGATGATAGTGATAAAGGTGGTATTATTTCGATGTTGGTGATGATACCGTTGGTGTGTGAATCGATATCGAAATAGTAATAGTCAGGATTTACTATTATATGTGTGCTTTTCGTTGGTGTTCTTGTATGTGCAACAGGTTTATCAAGTCGCAAGAATAGGTAACGGCAGTAGTGGCTTGAAGTTTAATGATGGTTGATTTTGTGCAACACAGGAACGAAGAGTAAAGAATACAGGTCTGTGGTTTGAATAAACAAAAGGAAATTTTAGTAGGAACACAGCAGCAGTAGTTGCTTCAGATATATGCAAGCAGCTTTACTGATATAGAAAACATAGTCGTGCAGTAGCAGTTGGTCATAGTGAAGATTTGGTGATGGTGGTTCAAAATGGGGTGTTCAATAGTGAGTAGAGATGGTGGAAAAGTGTGGTGATGGTTATAACCGAAATTAATACAAAACTACAGTGTCCTGAAGGAGAAACATAATAATGGTAGCATTGGTGCAGTTCCTTTTTCAATTGAAGCAAAAACAGAACATGTAATTCTAGCCGTATCATGTTGAGATGTTATTATGGTGGCGATGGTGATAAATAGGGATGACGATTGGTGACTTCGGATGATGGTTGCAGTGGTGTTGGAATAGGTCTCGAAAGAAACCGAGATCAAAAGAAATAAAAAAAAAATGGTGATCGTTGGTTTCATATCGCATATCCTATATCATGTATGTATATAAATATATTTAGAGGAATGGTACAAGTGGGAATAATATAGTTTGTATTATTAGTGTTAAAGTCAAAAGGTGTTTGAATTATGAGGAAAATAAACAATATTCGGTTACATGTTACTTTCCAGAGATAGAGATATATATATTTTAAGTCATAATTATAAGCATGTGAATTCAAAAAAAAATATAAACAAAAGATACTTGTAGCTGTAAAGTAGGATAGTTTAACCTGTGGTGTTTGTTCGTAATCAAATAAAAACATATATGTGTTGGTTAAAATGGTTCTTTGATAATTAATACTAATAATTAATAATTATAATTATATTAATAATAATACTAATAATAATAATAATAATAATAATATTAATATTAATAATAATAATTATTATTATTATTAATATGAGTAATAATAATAATAAGTCATGATAATAATTTTGATGAAATCTACAGCAATTATAATAGTTCAAACAAGCATTAGATTAGAAAAGTCCTTGGATTCCAAAAGCATGCAAAGAAGTCGAGTAAAGGAGAAAATATATATGGGTTTTCAATTCAATCATATAAACTTTTAAGTCAATTCCTAAAGTATCATAATATAACAATTCTAATAACATATAACTCGTGATGTACTTAATACATACATTGATTCATTTTAATTAATAATTTTTATTATATTTTATATTATTTTACATATTTAGATCTAACACTTAAATCTTATATTATTTCAAATTATTATTATATATATATATATATATATATATATATATATATATATATATATATATATATATATATATATATCTATTTAAAATTAGTTGTTCGTGAATCGTCGAGAACAGTCGAAGGTCAATTGAATAAATGAAACAGTTTAAAAAAAATTTATGACTCAACATTACAGACTTTGCTTATCGTGTCGGAAATATATAAAGATTAAGTTTAAATTTGGTCGGAAATTCCCGGGTCATCACAGTACCTACCCGTTAAAGAAATTTCGTCCCGAAATTTGAGTGAGGTCGTCATGGCTAACAATGAAAATGGTTTCATGACGAATATGAGCTGATAAATAGAGTTTTATCATTATTGAATGATTTGGATAAAATGATTCGATTACTCGAAGCGTACGAGTGAAGCTATCACAAAAGAGTGAAATGAATAAATGAAGTTTCATTTTAACTTTTGACGTTGTCTTGGTTGAATTCCGGAATTCAAGGGATTTAGAGAAAATCTTCGAAATCTAAAAGATTTGATTCTTCGGCGAGTAAGGAAATTAAGATCTCTATAATTAAATACGGTGATCTGCCTCGATTACTCTGTCTGATATTTCCATTATAAATTAAGCTCTTTCGTTCTATTATTCTCACCATTCCTATACTTTCTTTCTTAGTTCATATATCCAAAAGATTGTGAAAATGCTTAATCCAGTTCTAATCCTTGATATTTTTCTAATTATCATTTCTGTCATCCTTCTTTTCAATCTTCCATCAGAAGAATCTGTTTACTTCTACTATTACCTTGGGGTGATACTATTCTTAATTATATCGTGTCTTTATATTACTATTCGTATTAATATCCACGGTTTGTAATCTCCGTGTTGTTATTGGGCTTTATATTTTCCCTTATATATCGAAGCTTCATGCTCTTAGTTTTCTCTTCCCGACCTTAAATCAAGCGAATAATGGTCCATAATTCGTAAGTATGGAGCTTCGAATGAACTTAATGTTTTAAACAAGAAAGAATGTATTAGCACGATTTGATTTGTCAAATTACCAGAATCACTGCGAATAGAACTATCAAGAATATATATATATATATATATATATATATATATATATATATATATATATATATATATATATATATATATATATTTTTTGATATGTTCAGAAGTTAAGTAGAATGAAGAAGTTATATAACATGGCACGTGATGACGTTATAATCTGTGAATCATCCTGTTCCATTTAGAAACTCAGCATGACTTACTGTAATATAATCACGTTGATCAAGTGTCATTATATTATACTAACTCATGCATCAGTTCCCAACATTACTTCAATAATATTCATATTTTAAGCTCAAAAGTTTACAGAATATAGAACTAACAGTTTCTATATGATGTAACACTGATATCCGGAAGAGATTAATGATTTCAGATAAGAATAGTTATGAAAATATCTCCAGAAGTATGGAGGATATTTATAATGAAAGATACGATGATTTCTTAGAATTTCTAATATTGATGGATGATGAAGAAGATTTATCCGTAAGGGTTTAGATTCGGAAGCAAGGTATTCGCTAAAGATTTCATCAGAAACAGAATCATTTGGATTCTTTGAAGTCAAACTTATTCTTTGTGATTTGTCCACGGCTTCCTTCATAGTTTCGCATAATATGCTTTTTAGTACTAAAGTTTCTATTGAATGTTTCCAATATAATGATACACAGGAAGCACGAAGAGGTATATAATTTCGGACGAGAATATTTATGAAAATATCCTCAGAAATATTGAAGATATTGATGATGATATTTTGGAATTTCTAAGTTCGATGGTTCATGGAGAAAGATTTTCCGCAAGATTTTAACATGACTTCGGAGCAAGATATTCTCTAAAGATTTCAACGGATCCAGAATTACTTGAATCCTTTGAATATAGGGTTTGGTCCTTGTATTTTCCTTGGTCTCCTTCATGGGTAGCTGATGTTAAAGCTAAGGGGTATAAAATACTATTAAATTTTAGCAGAAAATACTATTAAATACGATACAATTTTACACAAGATATTTATTTATTTATAGAATGGATATACTTAAACCTTGCTACAACACTTATAGGCAGTGTACCTAATCGTACAGTAGTGTAGTTTTTAGTAAGTCCGGTTCGTTCCACAGGGAAATCTTTAAACAAAGCTCAACGCTATATTAGTTTACTTTTATTAAAAATACAAATATATATAAGTAATATTATTATTATAAAGGGGGGTTTTTACCGTTTAATGACCGGTTTGTCGATTTTAAGATTTTAGTCGCAGTTAAAATCTAATGTAAAATATAAAATAAATACAAGACTTAAATTAAAGCGTAAAGTAAATAACGATAATGAAATTGCGAATAATAAAAATGCGATAAAATAAAATTGCGATAATTAAAAAGTACGATAATCAAAAGTGCGATTAAATAACAATAAATAAAAGTGCAATAATTAGAAGTGCAATTAAATATAAAATAAAGGAAATTAAATATGAAATAAAAGAATTATGCTTATTTAAACTTCCGTAATCATGATGTTTGACGTGTTGATTTTAGTTTTATGCCCATGGGTTAATTGTCCTTTGTCCTGGATTATTTAATATGTCCGTCTGGTTTTTGTCCATAACAGTCCATCAGTCATAAATATAAATTGCAAGTGTCCTTGTCAAATTATTATTATACCCAAAGTTAAATATTCCAACTAATTGGGGATTCGAATTGTAACAAGGTTTTAATACTTTGTTTAATGATTACACCAGGTTATCGACTGCGTGTAAACCAAGGTTTTACTACTTTGTTAACAATTACACCAATTACCCTTGAATGTAATTTCACCCCTGTTTTAATTATTCTAGTGGCTATTAATCCATTCCCGTGTCCGGTTAAATGAACGATTATTCGTACATATAAATACCCCGCCCATCGTGTCCGATCGAGTGTATATGGTAATTTATAGGGACGCCCAATTGTAAATCTTTATATTAACATTAACAAACTTTCATTTAGTTAAACAAATATAAAGCCCATTAATAGCCCATAGTCTAATTTTCACAAGTGTCGTTCTTTTGTCCAAACCCCAATTATGGTACAAAGCCCAATTACCCAATTTTAGTAATTAGCCTAACATCATGATTACTTCGTTTTAAATAAGCATAATAATAACTTAGCTACGAGACATTAATATAAAAAGGTTGAACATAACTTACAATGATTAAAAATAGCGTAGCGTTACACGGACAGAATTTCGACTTACACCCTTACAACATTCGCTAACATACCCTTATTATTAGGATTTAAAATTAAAATTAAAATTAAAATATAAATTATATATATATATTACGTATATATTGAGAGAGAGAGATAGAAAAATATTATGTAATTTGATCAGAATTCGGTTTGCTTTATAGCCAGAGTAGAATTTTGGGGCTCCGCGACTCGCGGCAAAAACCCCTTCAAACTCCGCGAGTCACGGAGATAGAAATTACAGCTCAGTCCTTGGAGTTTTCTCTGCCGACGGTTTTTAATATATATATATAATATATATATAATTAATATAATTAATTATATATTATATTATATTTATATACATAGTTAACTTGTAATTTTTAGTCCGTTGCGTCGAGCGTTAAGAGTTGACTCTGGTCCCGGTTCCGGATTTTCGAACGTCCTCGCGTACAATTTTATATTTTGTACTTTGCGTTTTGAATCTTGTACTCTTGTAATTTCGAGACGTTTCTTATCAATAATTGGAACCTTTTTGATTGTCTTTTGTACTTTTGAGCTTTTTGGTCGTTTGCGTCTTCAATTCGTCAAATCTGTCTTTTGTCTTCACCTTTTATTATTTAAACGAATATCACTTGTAAATAGAACAATTGCAACTAAAAGCTTGTCTTTCTTGAGGAATAATGCTATGAAATATATGTTCGTTTTTAGCATTATCAAATATTCCCACACTTGAGCGTTGCTTGTCCTCAAGCAATATTGTCTTGAAATACTAGAATCACTTCTTTATTCTTCATACTTTGTACATCCGTGATTTCTATACGGCGGTATAAACAATGGTAGTAACGATATGGTTTACAGTCCCACATGACTATAAAAATTTAGATCCATTAAGGAAATTGGATCTTTATGAAAACATTTGATCTTTTGAAATCTAGTTTTTACCCTAGATAAGTTTGCCGGAATAACCCTTTACCGGTGTTTGCAAAATATTTTTGTGGGTTTGGTGGGTTTCAGATTTGAAAATTTTAGCTCAAAACTTGCGGTTTTGTGTCACCCACTTGCTAACCTTGTATTTGGAAAGCAACACGTCCAGTTTACTTGTCCCGTATATTACCTTTCGGTAAACTACCGTCCGGTTGTAAAGGAAAGCGTTGAACAAGCAACTGTTAAGGCAATGTCCCGTGACATGCTTTTGATTATGGTCTATAACGTGTCGGACGCAATTACTATCCTTGGTAGGAGCAATAGTAAAGCTCACCCTTATAATTTGTCGGTTTGACACAAGGTCCTGTCTTTGACCATGCTATGCAACCACCGTTCTTACGGTTGACACCCGATTTAGTTCAGGTGACCTAATGAATTCCAGGTGAATTCCTAGGATTTTACGTTCAATGGTAATGAACGCATTGAAAATAGGGTTTTCAGAAAACAAATCGGTTTATAATTTTGATCAAAATATTTTCTCGTTTAAGCTCGAGTTTAGATATCATTGAATTCCATGAGTTTGAATTCTCAATCTTTAAGGTCAATCTCTAGGATTGAATAATATCAGTCTTAAAAGCTGATTTTTAATCTTTAAGGAGATTATCCTTTCTGGGGATCTGATTCATTAGTCTTATCCAGCTAATTTGCATGGTGCCCCCCATTGTACGAGATAAATCCTTCTCATGGTTAGGATAAATCTGACCACTTGGCGACCCTGTTTAATGCTGAGGTCCGTGGATTTCCTGCTGATTTTAGAGATGACTTTTCTAGATTTTTCGTCAACCTACAGCTGGTCTGAACGACAACTTCATGACCTAAATCAAGAAGCGCGTTTCTTTTTCGGAAGACTTTACTTCCTTTTAATGATGGAATTGATTCATCGTGTAGATCCATCTCTTCTTTTCTTTCATCGGGTAAAACAGTTTAGTTTAGTCCAAAGCAAAAGTATTTTCAGTTATTTGTTATAGATATATGTGACATATGTTTAAAATAATTTGGTAAATTTTCCCACACTTGGCTTTTTATTTTTCTTTTTATCGTCCTCTATTCCATTTTAAATGAATTTTAACATTTTAGTTTGTTTCTCAATTTATGTCCTTTCCGAGGTAACAATAATTTCGGTGTTAAAACCTAGTTTTATCGTTCATAAATATGTATAAACATGATTTTAAATTCATTTAATTGAAAAATTTTACTAGAATTGGGTAGTCAGTATATAAGACTAGGGCTGTTCTTTTTTATCAGAGAGCACTAGATTCTAATACAACTACTGCTTTACTAGTATTTTTAATGGTAACCAAGTGTTTAATATAAAAATTTTAAAATCCGAAAGAATTTAACCCCAAAAATACTTGATGTCAAAGCAGAGGGGTATAAAATACTATTAAATTTTAGCAGAAAATACTATTAAATACGATACAATTTTACACAAGATATTTATTTATTTATAGAATGGATATACTTAAACCTTGCTACAACACTTATAGGCAGTGTACCTAATCGTACAGTAGTGTAGTTTTTAGTAAGTCCGGTTCGTTCCACAGGGAAATCTTTAAACAAAGCTCAACGCTATATTAGTTTACTTTTATAAAAATACAAATATATATATAAGTAATATTATTATTATAAAGGGGGGTTTTTACCGTTTAATGACCGGTTTGTCGATTTTAAAACTTTAGTCGCAGTTAAAACCTAATGTAAAATATAAAATAAATACAAGACTTAAATTAAAGCGTAAAGTAAATAATGATAATGAAATTGCGAATAATAAAAGTGCGATAAAATAAACTTGCGATAATTAAAAAGTACGATAATTAAAAGTGCGATAAAATAAAATAAATAAAAGTGCGATAATTAGAAGTGCAATTAAATATAAAATAAAGGAAATTAAATATGAAATAAAAGAATTATGCTTATTTAAACTTCCGTAATCATGATGTTTGACGTGTTGATTTTAGTTTTATGTCCATGGGTTAATTGTCCTTTGTCCTGGATTATTTAATATGTCCGTCTGGTTTTTGTCCATAACAGTCCATCAGTCGTAAATATAAATTGCAAGTGTCCTTGTCAAATTATTATTATACCCGAAGATAAATATTCCAACTAATTGGGGATTCGAATTGTAACAAGGTTTTAATACTTTGTTTAATGAATACACCAGGTTATCGACTGCGTGTAAACCAAAGTTTTACTACTTTGTTAACAATTACACCAATTACCCTTGAATGTAATTTCACCCCTGTTTTAATTATTCTAGTGGCTATTAATCCATTCCCGTGTCCGGTTAAATGAACGATTATTCGTACATATAAATACCCCGCCCATCGTGTCCGATCGAGTGTATATGGTAATTTATAGGGACGCCCAATTGTAAATCTTTATATTAACATTAACAAACTTTCATTTAGTTAAACAAATATAAAGCCCATTAATAGCCCATAGTCTAATTTCCACAAGTGTCGTTCTTTTGTCCAAATCCCAATTATGGTACAAAGCCCAATTACCCAATTTTAGTAATTAGCCCAACATTATGATTACTTCGTTTTAAATAAGCATAATAATAACTTAGCTACGAGACATTAATGTAAAAAGGTTGAACATAACTTACAATGATTAAAAATAGCGTAGCGTTACACGGACAGAATTTCGACTTACACCCTTACAACATTCGCTAACATACCCTTATTATTAGGATTTAAAATTAAAATTAAAATTAAAATATAAATTATATATATATATTACGTATATATTGAGAGAGAGATAGAAAAATATTATGTAATTTGATCAGAATTCGGTTTGCTTTATAGCCAGAGTAGAATTTTGGGGCTCCGCGACTCGCGGCAAAAACCCCTTCAAACTCCGCGAGTCGCGGAGATAGAAATTACAGCTCAGTCCTTGGAGTTTTCTCTGCCGACGGTTTTTAATATATATATATAATTAATATAATTAATTATATATTATATTATATTTATATACATAGTTAACTTGTAATTTTTAGTCCGTTGCGTCGAGCGTTAAGAGTTGACTCTGGTCCCGGTTCCGGATTTTCGAACGTCCTCGCGTACAATTTTATATTTTGTACTTTGCGTTTTGAATCTTGTACTCTTGTAATTTCGAGACGTTTCTTATCAATAATTGGAACCTTTTTGATTGTCTTTTGTACTTTTGAGCTTTTTGGTCGTTTGCGTCTTCAATTCGTCGAATCTGTCTTTTGTCTTCACCTTTTATTATTTAAACGAATATCACTTGTAAATAGAACAATTGCAACTAAAAGCTTGTCTTTCTTGAGGAATAATGCTATGAAATATATGTTCGTTTTTAGCATTATCAAATATTCCCACACTTGAGCGTTGCTTGTCCTCAAGCAATATTGTCTTGAAATACTAGAATCACTTCTTTATTCTTCATACTTTGTACATCAGTGATTTCTATACGGCGGTATAAACAATGGTAGTAACGATATGGTTTACAGTCCCACATGACTATAAAAATTTAGATCCATTAAGGAAATTGGATCTTTATGAAAACATTTGATCTTTTGAAATCTAGTTTTTACCCTAGATAAGTTTTCCGGAATAACCCTTTACCGGTGTTTGCAAAATATTTTTGTGGGTTTGGTGGGTTTCAGATTTGAAAATTTTAGCTCAAAACTTGCGGTTTTGTGTCACCCACTTGCTAACCTTGTATTTGGAAAGCAACACGTCCAGTTTACTTGTCCCGTATATTACCTTTCGGTAAACTACCGTCTGGTTGTAAAGGAAAGCGTTGAACAAGCAACTGTTAAGGCAATGTCCCGTGACATGCTTTTGATTATGGTCTATAACGTGTCGGACGCAATTACTATCCTTGGTAGGAGCAATAGTAAAGCTCACCCTTATAATTTGTCGGTTTGACACAAGGTCCTGTCTTTGACCATGCTATGCAACCACCGTTCTTACGGTTGACACCCGATTTAGTTCAGGTGACCTAATGAATTCCAGGTGAATTCCTAGGATTTTACGTTCAATGGTAATGAACGCATTGAAAATAGGGTTTTCAGAAAACAAATCGGTTTATAATTTTGATCAAAATATTTTCTCGTTTAAGCTCGAGTTTAGATATCATTGAATTCCATGAGTTTGAATTCTCAATCTTTAAGGTCAATCTCTAGGATTGAATAATATCAGTCTTAAAAGCTGATTTTTAATCTTTAAGGAGATTATCCTTTCTGGGGATCTGATTCATTAGTCTTATCCAGCTAATTTGCATGGTGCCCCCCCCATTGTACGAGATAAATCCTTCTCATGGTTAGGATAAATCTGACCACTTGGCGACCCTGTTTAATGCTGAGGTCCGTGGATTTCCTGCTGATTTTAGAGATGACTTTTCTAGATTTTTCGTCAACCTACAGCTGGTCTGAACGACAACTTCATGACCTAAATCAAGAAGCGCGTTTCTTTTTCGGAAGACTTTACTTCCTTTTAATGATGGAATTGATTCATCGTGTAGATCCATCTCTTCTTTTCTTTCATCGGGTAAAACAGTTTAGTTTAGTCCAAAGCAAACGTATTTTCAGTTATTTGTTATAGATATATGTGACATATGTTTAAAATAATTTGGTAAATTTTCCCACACTTGGCTTTTTATTTTTCTTTTTATCGTCCTCTATTCCATTTTAAATGAATTTTAACATTTTAGTTTGTTTCTCAATTTATGTCCTTTCCGAGGTAACAATAATTTCGGTGTTAAAACCTAGTTTTATCGTTCATAAATATGTATAAACATGATTTTAAATTCATTTAATTGAAAAATTTTACTAGAATTGGGTAGTCAGTATATAAGACTAGGGCTGTTCTTTTTTATCAGAGAGCACTAGATTCTAATACAACTACTGCTTTACTAGTATTTTTAATGGTAACCAAGTGTTTAATATAAAAATTTTAAAATCTGAAAGAATTTAACCCCTTCCCACACTTAAGATCTTGCAATGCCCTCATTTGCAAGAAATCAGTAACAATTTAAATTATTGAGGGTGATTTGTGTGAAAATGATTAAATTTTTACCAAAGTTTCCAAATATATTGGCGTTTGTTTGCTGAATGATAAATGGTGCACGTCATTTGTTCATTCCGTCTTGTTGTTATTTCACATATATTTTGCATCTTGTCGTCAAAATTAGTTGCTTTTGCTGAACTTAATGCCAGTCTTTGAAAATGCGTTGTTTTACCCTGTTGTGTACATAAGATAAACTGCAAACATATATACATATTTTTGAAGTTTGGTATATTACCCCACATTCAAAAATTATTAAAATCTAAGAATAAAAGTTAGACAATTATAAAAATGATTACAATATTAACAAAAGTATTAAACATATCAATAATTACAAATTACAAAATAAAAAAAATAATAAGTAAACTAAGGATGATATTGGTACCAATAGGGGTTCCAGGCATAACCATAAGTGCTATAGAATGCTTCGGCAGGATCATACGTAGGATATGGTGGCTGCATCTCTATCGACCAAGGAGGGAAGACGGGTTTCGGTGTAGGAATATAGTTTCTACTTATATGTTGGCAATGCGCTATGATCTGGTTCTGATGAACTTGCCAATCTTCAAATGCTCTCTGTCTAGCATTTTCGTATTCCTGAGAAGCTATAAACCTATGCATTTCTTGCATCTCATTCCCCCCTCCTACATTACCTTGTTCCTGGTTTCTCTCCACCTGTGGATGTCTACCATGGTATCGTACTGCGGCGTTATTTCGCCGCTTCAAAACTTTCGCACCATGGTATACATTTAAACCTATAGTGTCGCGGGGTTCCGGCTCTTCTAGTAATAATCTCCCCCGACTTATATCCACACCGAGATATTCACCAATCAAAGTAATAAAAATACCACCTCCTATTATGCTATGTGGTCGCATCCCCCGAACCATAGCTGATAAATAATAACCCACACAATATGGTATACTTACAGCGCTCTGTGGGTCTCGAATACATATATGGTAAAACAAATCTTGTTCATTTACCTTTTCTTTGTTTTTACCCCTTTGTGTAATCGAATTAGCTAAAAACCTATGTATTACTCTTAATTCGGCTCTATCTATATCCAAATAAGAGTAGTTTCCCCCTTTGAAATGGTGATGGCTTGTCATTTGACTCCACACACCGTGTGTATCAAAATTCTCATCTATCTTTCTACCGTTTAGTATCAATCCTCTACAATCGGTAGATGCTAACTCCTCAGGCGTATATATACGTAAAGCCTGAGCCATGTCCAGTAAAGACATGTGGCGCATCGAACCGCCTAACAAAAATCTAATAAAAGAACGATCGGTTAAACTAGCTACCCGATCATTCAACTCTATACTACATAACAACTCTTCACACCATACTTTATATACAGGTCTGCGTATGGTGAATAAACATATCCAGTCATTAAAAGAAGAATTACCATACCTCTGTACTAGTAATTCCCTAATTGGCCCAGCCAATTCTACAGCTTCTAAGGGTCCCTATTCTATGACCCTCGGTACCTCAACAACCTTGGAATGAAGAGTATGCAAACCCCGTTGATATTTTGGATAATCTATCCAAAGTCTGTCAAATCTCAGGTTCGGGTGCAACTCTTCCAAATGCATATCGGAAAAGGTCATGACTGGATGAGGTACATCCTGCTTGTAGTAGTTATCTACCTCCTGTTGTTCCAAATTCTCGGCAGGAGCATTGCGGGCTTGGGATGAAGATTCACCCCTTTCATTCTGCAAAACACATCAAACACAAATTTTGTGCATCCAAATATGCATTAGTGTCAGCAAAATCATCAATCAAAATAATTACAATGACATTATCAATTTATATCAAACTTAAGCTTATTTTCACATTTTTATCAAATCTACACTTTTTCAAATAAGCATATACGAAAATGTTCGCCAAGTTCATAAGCATTCAACTCAAATAACATGTCAAAATAATCATTACTAGCAATTAAACAAGTCTCAAATGGCATTATCTTTCAAAAATCAAGTTCATGAATTTTAGACTTGAAAAAGTCCACTTTAATTCTCAAAATCATGTTTAGGCTCAAAGTTTGGATCATTTAACTACCTAGACATGTTACACTACTCAATTTAGCAACAATTCATGACAAAAATCGGCCATAACCTGTTTATATCAAAAAGCCCCAAATTGCTCAAGAACACAAACCCTAGATTATTCAAAATTTGAAGTTTAAGGCTTCTAATCATGTTAAACAGCATCAATCTAGGTTATACAAGCATAATACATAAACAATTTAAGTCTAATTACACTAAAAAGCATCAAAATCAAACTGGGGAAAAAATAGCTCAAGAACACCAAAATTCGGATTAAATGGTGTTTAGGTGTAGAAATTTACCGTTTTTCTTGAGAAATTCTTAGATAGCATCCTTCTTAACATGATTTTAGCAAAAAATTTGGTGATTAACGGTTAAAAATTGGGATTTTTGGGGGTGATTTTCGGGTTTTTCGGGGTGTTTTTCGCTGTGAAATTCGCAGTGTTTTTGTGTGGGAGTTGATCAGTTCGTGCAGCTCTTTTATTTTTTTTTCTGGGTTTTGGTCCCTCCGCGAGTCGCGGAGGTTTTGCACCTCAAACTCCGCGAGTCGCGGAGTTTGCTCTCTTTTTTTTTTTTTTATAATCTTTAACTTATAAAACAATTAAGAAATTAATTTTAAAATTTTGTTTCCCTTGTTATTTAGGACGAGGTCGTTTCGGATCGATGTCCTAGTCCGTCCCTCGACAAAATTTTAAAATTTGTCTTTTTGTAGCGATTGTTTTAAAAGCTAAGATTTTTGGGTTTTTTAAATGTTTTTGGCATACTTTAATTCAATAAGATTAAAAATATTGATAATAAAAGTTCTCGTCCCTCCCTCGGGTAAAGCAATTTCGGTTCAAAGACCTAGTCTTCAACTTACGACGAATTTTTAAAAAATCATATTTTTAACTTAATGAGATAAAGTAAATTTTTGTTTTTAAATTCACACAACTTAAATATAAAATTCAAAATTAATATTAAAAATTCACACCAAACTTAAAATTTGAAATGCATAAAATTAAAAATTTATATTTTAAAAATTAAAAATTCACACCAAACTTAATTTAAAAATTCATATTATAAATTCACACCAAACTTATATTAATTTTTCAAATATTTTCAATTTTAAATATATTTTTTTTACAAAATTTACAATATTAATTTAAGATTTAAATATTAATTTTAAAAATATGGTAAAAATAAAATTAAAAATCTTTTTGTCTTTTTATCCCACTTTAATCAATCAAATATTATCAAAAATATGCGCCCCTCTTTTCGGTAAAGTAATTTCGGTTCCAAGACCTAATTTAACTCATGACGAATTTTTGAAATATTTTGGGTTGATTGATTAAAGATATTTATACCTTAAGAATAAACGTTAAATTTCGCAGTGATGTAATAAATTTTTGAATGATATCAATAATTTCGGTCGCCAAACCTAATTTTATTCAATACCAATTTAATACTTTTTAGCGAACAAATTAGCGTTTATTATCAAAAGGTTAAAAATAAAAATAAAAATAAAAACTGTACAGACATACCTGTGAAATAGATTTCTTAGTTATATGATCTATCCCATTCATAAGATAGTCGGTTTAATTGGTTTTCCATGGCTCCAAAGGCGTAACCTCGAGCATTCAGTGTCTTTTCTTCTAAACATATGAACGGTCCGTCTCTGCATAAAGTAACAAATTCGGTATTTGAATAGGTTTGATTATTTGAACATTTACCTCCATGTGACCATTTTCCGCATTTGTGACATCGTTCTAGGTGTCGTGCTCTTCTTTTCGCTGCGGATTTTGATTTTCCTTTACCAAATTGTAACTTATTATCTTCGCATCTGGATCCTTTTCTAACTCCGTCCATTCTTTCTCTGATTACTGATACTAATTCACTCGGTTGTATGTCATTATTTCTTTTAGTGATCAAAGCGTGTAGCATTAGACCATGGTTTAGTTCACAGGCAGTCTTCATTTCGTAAAAACCTAAAAAAAATAAAAATTCAGAATGGGGGGAGAAGACTAGTTCTTTAGGGTCTGCTAGGGAAAGACCATACGTGTTCCATTTTCGAGAACTACACGAAAACAGACAATCTAACTCTAACAGAAATACATATTATCCTTTAAAGACTTGATTCTCCCCACACTTAGTTAGCTGTGGTGTCGAAATTGTGATTAACTTCGTTGTCGACTTCCATCGGACCATGTATGTAATGTTTAACTCTGTGACCATTAACTTTAAATTCAATCCCATTTGAATTTATTAATTCTATCGTTCCGTATGGGAAAACTCTTTTGACTATGAATGGTCCAGACCATCTTGATTTCAATTTTCCAGGAAATAGCTTGAATCGTGAATTGAAAAGAAGAACTCTGTCTCCTTCTTTAAATTCTTTTGAACTTCTGATTCTTTTATCATGCCATTTCTTCGTTCTTTCTTTATAGATTAACGAATTATTGTATGCTTCATGTCTTAATTCTTCTAATTCGTTTAGTTGACTTAATCGTAGACGTCCGGCTTCATGTAAATCAAGATTACATGTCTTCAAAGCCCAAAATGCTTTGTGTTCAATTTCTACTGGAAGATGACATGCTTTTCCATAAACAAGTCTAAAAGGTGTGGTTCCAATTGGAGTTTTGTAGGCTGTTCTAAAAGCCCAGAGTGCATCCTCCAATTTAATGGACCATTCCTTCGGATTTGATCCTACGGTTTTCTCTAGAATACGTTTTAAAGCTCGGTTGGTATTTTCAACTTGTCCACTTGTTTGTGGATGATATGCGGTGGAGATTTTATGAGTTACTCCATATCTTTTAAGAACTTTCTCAAGTTGATTATTACAGAAATGAGTACCCCGATCACTTATTAAAGCTTTCGGTGTTCCAAACCTTGCAAAAAGACGTTTTAAAAAGTTGACTACAACTCGTGCATCGTTAGTTGGGAGAGCTTGTGCTTCCGCCCATTTAGATACATAATCAATGGCTACGAGTATATATAGATTATTATGAGATTTTGGAAATGGACCCATAAAGTCAATACCCCAAATGTCAAATACTTCACATACTTGGATGACATTTTGTGGCATTTCATCACGTTGACTTATTTTTCCGGCCCTTTGACATGCATCACAGGATTTGCAAAGAAGGTGTGCGTCTTTGTAAATTGTAGGCCAATAGAATCCAGCTTCATAAACTTTTCTTGCTGTTAGTTGAGGCCCATAATGCCCTCCTGTTGGTCCTGTGTGACAATGGTTTAAAATTTTACTAGCTTCATCTCCAAATACACATCGGCGTATTATTCCATCGGGACAACTTTTAAACAGATGTGGATCTTCCCAGAAATAGTGTTTTATATCACTGAAGAACTTCTTTCGTCTTTGGTACGATAATCCTTTTTCAAGGAATCCACAAACTAAGTAGTTTGCATAGTCTGCAAACCATGGGATTTCTTTATAATCTATCTTCAATAGATATTCATCAGGAAAGTTGTCTTGTATGGCTGATTCATTTAGAACTTCTAATTCGGGATTTTCAAGACGAGAAAGATGATCAGCGGCGAGATTTTCTGCTCCTCTTTTATCTCGGATTTCAATATCAAACTCTTGTAAGAGTAAGATCCAACGGATTAATCTTGGTTTAGCATCTTGTTTTGAAAATAGGTATCTAAGAGCAGAATGGTCGGTATAGACCACCGTTTTTGCTAGAACGAGATATGCTCGGAATTTGTCAAAAGCAAAGACAATAGCAAGGAGTTCTTTTTCAGTAGTTGTATAGTTCGTTTGTGCTCCTTGTAACGTCTTACTAGCATAGTATATAGGTTGAAATCGTTTTTCAATCCTTTGTCCTAAAACGGCTCCCATTGCAAAATCACTTGCATCGCACATTAGTTCAAATGGTAGATTCCAATTTGGTGTTATCATGATTGGTGCATTAGTGAGTTTTTCTTTAAGAATATTAAAAGATTTGATACATTCATCTGAAAAGATGAATGGCGCATCCTTTTCTAGGAGTTTATTCATAGGAGTGGCAATTTTAGAAAAATCTTTTATGAAACGTCGGTAAAAACCGGCATGCCCTAGAAAACTCCTAACTCCTCTAACATTGGTGGGATGTGGAAGTTTAGCAATTACATCTACTTTAGCTCTATCCACTTCAATTCCTTCTTTTGAAATTTTATGTCCAAGAACGATGCCTTCTTTAACCATGAAATGGTATTTCTCCCAATTAAGTACTAGATTTGATTTTTCGCATCTAATTAGCATTCGTTCCAGATTAACTAGACATGATTTAAATGTATCACCGAAGACTGAAAAGTCATCCATGAAAACTTCCATGCATTCTTCTATCATGTCATGAAAAATCGCCATCATACACCTTTGAAAGGTTGCAGGGGCGTTGCAAAGTCCAAATGGCATGCGTTTGTAAGCAAAAGTACCATAAGGGCACGTGAATGTGGTTTTCTCTTGATCTTCGGGTGCTATTGTAATTTGAAAATATCCGGAAAATCCATCTAGAAAACAATAGTAACTATTTCCGGCTAATCTTTCCAACATTTGATCTATGAAAGGTAAGGGAAAGTGATCTTTTCTGGTGGCGTCATTTAATTTTCTATAATCAATACATACACGCCATCCTGTTACAGTCCTAGTAGGAATAAGCTCATTTTTCTCATTTATAATGACAGTCATACCACCCTTCTTAGGTACGCATTGAACTGGGCTTACCCATGGACTATCAGAAATTGGATATATCAAACCTGCATCTAGCAGCTTAATAATCTCTTTTTTAACTACATCTTGCATATTAGGATTTAGTCTTCGTTGGCGTTGCACATACGTTTTATGACCTTCTTCCATAAGGATTTTATGTGTGCAATACGAAGGACTTATTCCTTTAATATCATGAATCTTCCATGCAATGGCTGGTTTATGAGCTTTCAACACAGAAATGAGTTGTGATTTCTCATTTTCAGTAAGAGAAGACGATATTATTACAGGTAATTCAGATTCACCATGTAAATAAGCGTATTCCAAATGGTTTGGAAGTGGCTTTAATTCTAATTTCGGAGGTTCTTCTATCGATGATTTATATCGATATCTGTCTTCTTCTTTTAGCATTTGAATTTCTTCTGTTGTTGGTTCATATCCATTAGCTATAAGTGTAGCTAACATTTCAGCTTCATCAATTGGTTCATTACCTTCTCCTAAAGAACATTCTCCTGTTCCTTGTAATTCTGGAAATTCTTCTAATAATTCTGCATGTGCATCTACAGTTTGAATATAATAACATGTATCATCTGCAGATTGTGGTTGTTGCATTGCTCTATCAACTGAAAAGGTAACACTCTCATCCTCTATACTTAGGGTCAGTTTCTTACCGAACACGTCTATCATTGCTTTAGCCGTGTTTAAAAATGGTCTTCCTAATATGAGAGGAACTTGAGAATCTTCTTCCATGTCAAGAACAACAAAATCTACTGGAAATACTAAAGTACCAACTTTAACTAGCATGTTCTCCATTATCCCTCTAGGATATTTTATTGATCTATCGGCTAGTTGTTTGCTTATTCTTGTTGGTTTCAATTCTCCAAGGTCTAGTTTAGCGTATAGTGAATACGGCATTAGATTTATACTAGCACCTAAGTCTGCCAATGCTTCTATTGAACTAAGACTACCCAGAAAACATGGAATTGTGAAACTTCCTGGATCAGATAGTTTTTCTGGTATCTTATTCAACAGCACTGCTGAACAATTTGCATTCATAGTGACAGCCGAGAGTTCTTCCATTTTCTTTCTATTCGTGATTAGATCTTTCAAGAATTTAGCATATCTTGGCATTCCTGAAATTACATCAATGAAAGGAAGATTTACATTTATCTGTTTAAACATATCCAAGAATTTGGATTGCTCGGCTTCAAGTTTTTCTTTCTTCATTTTACTCGGGTAAGGAAGTGGTGGTTGATATGGTTTAACATAAGGTTTAGCCTTAACTGTGTTATCTTCATTAACCTTTTCAACTACCGGTTCTTTTTCCTTATCTTGATCAGGTTGTGGTTCTTGTGGAGTAGGAATAGTTTCATCAGAAGTTACAGGTATTTCAGGTGGTTTAAGTGTTGTACCACTTCTTGTGGTAATAGCTTTAGCTGTTTCATTTCGTGGGTTAGCATTTGTATCACTAGGTAGACTTCCCGGTTTTCTTTCACCTATCAACCTTGCTAGGTTACTTACTTCTTGTTCCAGATTTTGAATAGAAGCTTGTTGATTTCTAAATGCTTGAGCATTTTGTTCATTGGTTTGTTTCTGAGATGTAAAAAACTGCGTTTGAGTTTCAACTAGCTTCGTCATCATATCTTCTAAATTTGGTTTTTTATCATCGGTTTGTTGTGGTGGTTTGTTTTGAAAATTTGGTCTTTGCTGATTGTAAGTATTATTGGATACTTGTTGATTGCTAGGACCTTGTTGGTTGTTGTATGGAATATTTCGGTTATAATTGTGGTTTTGATTGTAAATCGGTCTTGGCGGTTGATAATTATTCTGATAATTATTTCCAGGCCTTTGGTTTATGTATGAAATATTCTCTCTTTGTTCCATTGTTAATTCAATACTTAGACAATCTTTTGTCAAATGTGGTCCTCCACACTGCTCACAACTAATTCGTATTGAGTGAATATCTTTAGTCATCTTTTCCATTCGTCTCTCCACAGCATCTATCTTTGCGGAAATGGAATCTAAGTCATGGCTAGAATCGGCTCTAGCTGCTTTAGATGATCTAATGATATCTTTTTCTTGGTGCCACTCATGTGAGTGGGAAGCAGTGTTATCAATAATTTTGTAAGCATCAGTTTCGGTTTTCTTCATAATAGAACCACCAGCTGCTATATCTATGTCTTTTCTTGTAGTGATGTCGCATCCTTGGTAGAATATTTGTACTATTTGACAGGTGTCTAAACCATGTTGCGGACATCCTCTTAACAACTTTCCATATCTTGTCCACGCCTCATATAGAGTTTCATTTGGTTTCTGTGTGAACGTAACAATTTCTGCTTGAAGTCTTACGGCTTTAGATGCAGGAAAGAATTGTTTAAGAAATTTGTCAATTAAAACATCCCATGTATCAATCGCCCCTTCAGGTAACGATTCCAACCAATCTTTGGCTTCTTCCTTTAAAGTCCAGGGAAATAACATGAGATATATCTGTTCATCCTCCACTTCTCGGATTTTAAATAGTGTGCAGATCCTATTAAAGGTACGTAGATGTTCATTTGGATCTTCCTTCGGCGCACCACTAAATTGGCATTGATTAGTCACCATGTGTAGAATTTGTCCTTTGATTTCATAATCTGGCGCATTAATGTCTGGATGAGTAATTGCGTGACCTTGGCCAGTGCGTTTAGCTCTCATTCGGTCTTCCATACTTAAAGGTTCCAGATTCTCCATAATTGAATTTGTTGAATCGGTATCACTAGATGATTCTGATTTAATGGTTCGTTCCTCAACAATCTCTGTTTGAATGATTTGTGGCTCCGGAGGAAAGTTTAATGGTTCAGGATCTATGAACCGTTCCTGAATATTTTCCGGATTCTCAATTGTGAGGTCGGGTTCAAAAAATGGATTATCGGAAATTTGAACTGAAGTACTTGGTTGACTAGATGACGATTCTAAAGAAAAATCAACGGCGGTTATATTTGTTAAACGATGTCTTGATCGAGTTACAGGTGGTGAACGTACAAAAGGTGATGAACGTCTTGCTCGGTGCATTCACTGAATATCCTATTAGTTTTAAAAAGGAAAGAAAAATTATAATAAGTTATCCAATCAATAGACTTTTCTGATTTTGCCCACGTTTCGAATAGCCAAAAGATGCAGCAGAGGGGCAGGATTCGTTTGGTCTCAATATAATTGAGGACTGTTTGGCTCCAATAACCCGGTCCACGTACAAATCCAACTATTACTACGAACCAGAAAATTTTGATGTCTATCAATTTAACCACTTAAAATAAATTTTCGTAATTTTAAGAAATTTAGATAAGAAGTAGAATAAAAATCTATGTCCTAAAACTAGAATGGCGAGAAATAAGAGAGAAAAAGATTGCGCGTCGAAAAAGGTCGAAAAATAAAAAAAAATGGTTGAAAAATAAAAGGTGACGGAAAAATAAAAGAAACTTATAAAAACTTAAAAATACTTTACTAACCTAACCTTATTACTATAACTAACTTAAAATTATAATCGCAAATTGAAATTATTAATTGGAATGATAATTGATACATAGTAAAAGGTCTAAAAATATTAAAGCTTACAGGAAAAACTAAATCCCAAATGGAAATAACTTAAAAAGAAACTAAAACTTAAAAAGGCGTCGCAAAATTCTAAAGCACCTAAATCTTAGTCTAAAGAAAAAGCACTTAAGGAATTCTACGGCAAAGCCTAAAAATCTAGGAGTAAAAATAACTATAGCAAAAACTAAGTTTAAAATTAAATATGAGCTAAAAATACAAATATTACGCTACAACGATTAAAAAGGGACAAAATATAAAAATATACAAAAAGTTGTAAAAAGTACAATTTTTATAAAAAATATTATTTTTATATTATTTATTAAACTATTAATTTTACAATTTTAAAAAAAAAACTAATTAAACAAAATACATAAATTAAATAAAAAGTAAAAATAAAACTAAAACTAATAATAATAATAATAATTAGGTTAAATAATAATTATAATTAATAATATCCCGTAATTAATGCAGTTTTAGGGTTTCTGTTCGCGTGTCAGAGTATCTCCGCGAGTCGCGGCAATTAAAGAAGAAAACCCCGCGAGTCGCGGGGTTCAGAAATTCTGTTGACAGCTTTCAATTTTTACGCGTTTTTCTTTATTTTTTTTTTTTTTATGTTTTCTGTTTTTTAATTAAATAAAAGATTTTAAAATAAAACTTATATTTTTATAAACTAAAATAAAAATAAAAAAAAACTTATAAAACTTAAATATTTACCAAAATCTTAAAAATACTTATATTTTTTGTTTTTTTTTTTATATTTTTCGAATATTTAAAACGTATTTTTACAAAAACGACTTTTAATAAAAGTAACTAAAAATCCCTTTTTTTTATATTAGCGTTGCGCTTCCGGCTTTTAAGAGTGTTCCCCGGCAGCGGCGCCAAAAATACTTGATGTTAAAGCTAAGGGGTATAAAATACTATTAAATTTTAGCAGAAAATACTATTAAATACGATACAATTTTACACAAGATATTTATTTATTTATAGAATGGATATACTTAAACCTTGCTACAACACTTATAGGCAGTGTACCTAATCGTACAGTAGTGTAGTTTTTAGTAAGTCCGGTTCGTTCCACAGGGAAATCTTTAAACAAAGCTCAACGCTATATTAGTTTACTTTTATTAAAAATACAAATATATATAAGTAATATTATTATTATAAAGGGGGGTTTTTACCGTTTAATGACCGGTTTGTCGATTTTAAGATTTTAGTCGCAGTTAAAATCTAATGTAAAATATAAAATAAATACAAGACTTAAATTAAAGCGTAAAGTAAATAACGATAATGAAATTGCGAATAATAAAAATGCGATAAAATAAAATTGCGATAATTAAAAAGTACGATAATCAAAAGTGCGATTAAATAACAATAAATAAAAGTGCAATAATTAGAAGTGCAATTAAATATAAAATAAAGGAAATTAAATATGAAATAAAAGAATTATGCTTATTTAAACTTCCGTAATCATGATGTTTGACGTGTTGATTTTAGTTTTATGCCCATGGGTTAATTGTCCTTTGTCCTGGATTATTTAATATGTCCGTCTGGTTTTTGTCCATAACAGTCCATCAGTCATAAATATAAATTGCAAGTGTCCTTGTCAAATTATTATTATACCCGAAGATAAATATTCCAACTAATTGGGGATTCGAATTGTAACAAGGTTTTAATACTTTGTTTAATGAATACACCAGGTTATCGACTGCGTGTAAACCAAGGTTTTACTACTTTGTTAACAATTACACCAATTACCCTTGAATGTAATTTCACCCCTGTTTTAATTATTCTAGTGGCTATTAATCCATTCCCGTGTCCGGTTAAATGAACGATTATTCGTACATATAAATACCCCGCCCATCGTGTCCGATCGAGTGTATATGGTAATTTATAGGGACGCCCAATTGTAAATCTTTATATTAACATTAACAAACTTTCATTTAGTTAAACAAATATAAAGCCCATTAATAGCCCATAGTCTAATTTCCACAAGTGTCGTTCTTTTGTCCAAATCCCAATTATGGTACAAAGCCCAATTACCCAATTTTAGTAATTAGCCCAACATCATGATTACTTCGTTTTAAATAAGCATAATAATAACTTAGCTACGAGACATTAATGTAAAAAGGTTGAACATAACTTACAATGATTAAAAATAGCGTAGCGTTACACGGACAGAATTTCGACTTACACCCTTACAACATTCGCTAACATACCCTTATTATTAGGATTTAAAATTAAAATTAAAATTAAAATATAAATTATATATATATATTACGTATATATTGAGAGAGAGATAGAAAAATATTATGTAATTTGATCAGAATTCGGTTTGCTTTATAGCCAGAGTAGAATTTTGGGGCTCCGCGACTCGCGGCAAAAACCCCTTCAAACTCCGCGAGTCGCGGAGATAGAAATTACAGCTCAGTCCTTGGAGTTTTCTCTGCCGACGGTTTTTAATATATATATAATATATATATAATTAATATAATTAATTATATATTATATTATATTTATATACATAGTTAACTTGTAATTTTTAGTCCGTTGCGTCGAGCGTTAAGAGTTGACTCTGGTCCCGGTTCCGGATTTTCGAACGTCCTCGCGTACAATTTTATATTTTGTACTTTGCGTTTTGAATCTTGTACTCTTGTAATTTCGAGACGTTTCTTATCAATAATTGGAACCTTTTTGATTGTCTTTTGTACTTTTGAGCTTTTTGGTCGTTTGCGTCTTCAATTCGTCGAATCTGTCTTTTGTCTTCACCTTTTATTATTTAAACGAATATCACTTGTAAATAGAACAATTGCAACTAAAAGCTTGTCTTTCTTGAGGAATAATGCTATGAAATATATGTTCGTTTTTAGCATTATCAGTAGCTCAATCTGTTTTTCAATTCCCAATTTTTCTATCGAGCGTTCCTAACACTCCTTTCTTTATCAACAAACTTTTGGTCGTCTAGACCATCTACCATTTCTCTGTTTCCTCTGCATTTAATGCTATGATATCTGAATCATCGGTTATTAATCCGAGGTGGTTTCAGGGAAATTGTGTTTTTAGATGATTAAACACTGATGGTAATATGGTGGAATATAAAAGAATTCTCCGGTATCAAAAGGGTAATCGTATATATTAGGATTATAGTAAGACTACTTCGAATGAAAAGTCGAAGTTGACTTGTTGGAGCTGTGACAAAATTGGTTACTTTGAAAAGGGATCACAAAGTTATTTTTGCTAATAAATGCCAGAGGATCTGACGCGGCTATGTGTTAAACTTTTACTCAGTTGCTGAGAGTTTCTCAGGTGCATAACTATATGCATAAATCTTTCCTTCCGTAGATGAAGTGCGGTTGATTCATCCTATCGATTGAGGTGTTTTCAAGAATCATGAAAGGTTTGAACGTAGATTGTAATCGTCAAGATACAATGAGGTTTAAGATGAAATCAAGTGGCAAACTTGAAGAATTGTTTAGTTTCATATATTATAATCAATATTTTAATTCATTTTAATTATCCACTATTATTAGTCCACAGTTGACAGTCCAATAATTCATATATAATTTAATATATAACATTCGAATTAATTAATACGTATCGTGACCCGTATACGTCTCAGACTCGATCACAACTCAAATTATATATATTATTGTAGAATCAACCTCAACCCTGTATAGAGAACTCGATCATTACTACATATAGAGTGTCTATGGTTATTCTAAATAATATATATAAATGGGTCGATATAATATGTCAAAACCTTGTATATGTGTCTCGATATTTAAAGTGCGTAAAATAAATACAGAAATTAAATGACGATAAATAATATGCGTAAAGTAAATAACAGAAATTAAATAACGATAAATAAAATTGCGAGAATATAAATTGCGATAAATAACTTGCGATAAAATAAAATGTGATACATAATTAACAGTTAGCTAGGAACAATTAGTTAGGATCTCATTAGCGTGGTTTCTTAACAAAATTTCATATTGTTAGTTAGTCTGTTTCTAATCAATTTTTATTGTGTCCATTATTTCTTCATTATGCCACTTGTTGAATTCTGATAGGTCAAAATCCAAATATGAAATTGAATGAAAATGGTTATTTTGTGGTGAACGGATTTGTATATCGGTGGATGTAAGTAGGATAGTAAATGACTATTGAATCTGATTCAAAGAATGTACAGTATAACTTATTAAAGTGAAATCTAAATATTCCTCGGGTATTACCTACCCGTTAAAATATTTTCACCATTAACAGTTTGTACAAAAGAATTTTTTTTTATTTACAGTCTTTATGAAAAAATATATATACATATATATTTTCTTCAGATGTAATTATGGATTTAATGAGTCAATATAATATTAGACTCATTCGATTTTTGGTTTGAGCTAGAATAAGTAATCTAAAACTATTAGGAACCACATATTCTTCGCAGAATATTAATGAAGTTATGGATCAATACTTCATCGTTAATAGTTGTTGGTACTCCTTGGTATCTATGGTGCGTAGGATATTGATGTTCGAGGTACAGATTGGGATGTTGAGATGTGTGATACGGATGTTGCTGTTGGCGGTGGTGATGGTACTGTTAATGTTGCTGATGGTGGTACTGTTGGCGCCAGTGATGTTGCTGAAGCTGGTACGTTTTACACCATATTTTTCAAAATTACAACTCGGGTGCGAAGCTCATTGACTTCTTCAATTACTCCAGGATGATTGTTTGTCGGAATGAGCGGATGAATAAGGTTTAGAATTATGGGTAGAATCTAATCGTGTCGAGCTACTCTGGAAATGAGAGAGAAAATGGTGTCTCGAACAGGTTCGCCGGTAAGTGCTTCAGGTTCTTTGCCAAGAGATGAATTCGGTTGGTGGAAAGGATCGACTTATTCTCATCTTCATTGATTAAGTCGACTACGAACCCATCAGATGAATTGGGGATGGCTGATTGATCGATTCATTCTGGTGACACCGTTTTCGAAGCTTAGGTGAATATCCATGTCGAAATAGTTGTCGGAATAATTATCGGAATAGCTATCGAAATCTGAGGGACTCGAACTGGTTGAGGGATTCATCCCGTACAATCAGATGAAGGATTTTCGATAAGAAATAGATTATAGGATGTAGATTAGTACCCTGCAATACATAATTGTCATATGCATATATAATAATAAAATCCCATAAATTACGGAGGAATCTACGGAAGCTGTCAGGCAAAGTCTACAGTAGCAGATACGTTAAGATATGAATTTTGTCTATACACTATTCATGCAGTCAATGCAGTAAAACGTGTCTAGACTAAGAATGATAAGTAGGTAATTTTTGACACTAAATGATAAGCAAAACTTTTGACATGCAGACACGGTCGAAGTCCAGACTCACTAATGCATCTAAAAAACTATTAGTTAGACACGCTAATGCAAGACCTGATTCGCTAAGACCACCGCTCTGATACCAACTGTAGAGACCCGTCCTAATCCATCCGGACGAAGTCCATATCGATAATAAACGATTCACAACAGCTGATTACATCGCGAAGTACTTGACCTCTATATGATACATTTTACAAACATTGCATTCGTTTTTTGAAAAGATAATCTTTCATTACATCGAAAATTGATGGGAGGCATACCATTTCATAATATATCTAACTATAATTGACTTAATAATAATCTTGATGAACTCAATGACTCGAATGCAACGTCTTTTGAAATATGTCATGAATGACTCCAAGTAATATCTTTAAAATGAGCAAATGCACAGCGGAAGATTTCTTTCATACCTGAGAATAAGCATGCTTTCAAGTGTCAACCAAAAGGTTGGTGAGTTCATTAGTTTAGCATAAATAATCATTTCCATCATTTTAATAGACCACAAGATTTCATATTTCCAATTCTCATAAACATACGTCCCATACATAGAGACAAAAATATCATTCATATGGATTGAACACCTGGTAACCGACATTAACAATATGCATATAAGAATAACCCCATCATTCCGGGATCCTCCTCCGGACATGATATAAATTTTGAAGTACTAAAGCATCCGGTACTTTGGATGGGGTTTGTTAGGCCCAATAGATCTATCTTTAGGATTCGCGTCAATTAGGGTGTCTGTTCTGTAGTGACCCGGGAATTTCCGATCAAATTTAAACTTTAATCTTTATATGGTTCCGACACGATAAGCAAAATCTATAATGTTGAGTCTCGAAAGTTTTGAAATCTATATTCATGTAATCAATTACCCTTTGACTATTCCCGATGATTCACGAACCATTGCTTGAAAATATGTGAGTATATATAAACATGTGTATATATAAATATGTATATAAAAACTACTTGTAAATATATAAAATAATATTAAAACTATTTGTTTAAAAATATATACTATATATTATTGTGATAAAACTTGTTATTTAAAACTGATTATATTTAGAGAGAGAGTAAATGGAAAATGAATGATTCCGAGCTTAATTAGTAAACGTCATTAGCACTCAGTTGATGTTTTATTAGTTTTAATATAGATATTGTACATGTTCATGAAGGATTGAAATAAAAGTTGGACTGTAAATTGATTACGAAGATTTTAGATTTGTCAAAAATATTTATACCTTCTTAAGATTTAATATTAGTACTCCATACCTATAAATTGGAACAGAAAATAAATAATTATCGAACATTTTTTTTATCAGGTTACAAACAGTTAATGAGTGAAACAATTAATTATATTTAATCTAAAAATTTGGGATTTTTAGGAACACTTTTATGTATTAACTGTTTAGCATTGGACCACAATATGATACCCGTGTGAGACTGTCGGCAGAAAATTAATTGTGCACACCCGTGATTACTTGAATTATCAAATTATAGTACTGTACTTGTTGACTAATTATGTCTTCACCACATCATCTATTATATATATATATATATATATATATATAATATAAAAACGTTATATATAAGTCATATGATATACAAGTAACACTTGTGAACTTCACTTTCTTCATCCTTGATTCCATTAGTCACCTGCTGCAGTCCTTGTCCGTCACAAATAACCACTGTGAACCACCATAAATCACCACCACTAAACCGCCCATTTTCCTCATCCCCACTCTCTCATCATATCTCTAGTATATTTTTTTGTTTTGTTTTTGTTTTGTGAACCTTCACCATCATCAACCATCGGCTTTCACTACCTCCACAGCCACTTTGCAATCGTCACTGTCGACCACCGCTGACCACCGGCTGCCACCACCGGAACATCTTCCACACGCTACCATCAACCATTTTCCTCTTTTTTTCTTCATTTTTATTTCGGTTAACACACCTACCCACCATCGTGAATCTTCACACACCTAGCACAAACATCATACATCATCGTAAAACACCATAAACCCACCGTTAACTACTACCGTAAATCACCAAACCGTCAATCATCACCTTCATTATCTATATATATACACATACACACGAGTACGCTACAACCATCACCATCGGTTAAACTCGATCATCAAACCTATAACCACTGCTACTACTTCCGTCGTTTTTTGTTTTTCTATTCAACACAAACAGCCATCTCCGCCACCTACAACGTTGCTATACTATTATTTCGGTAACATGAAATAAAATAAAATAAAATAAAAAAAATAAAAACGTGATTATGATATCGATGATGATGACGATAAATAGTAAACGATGATAAAGATGATGATCGAGGTAATACGGTGATGTACGAATGATGATGAAACTGTGAGGTGATAATGATGATAATGATGCCGTGCGATGATAATGATAATTAGGGTTGATGGTGTCAAGAAGATGATACTGTAATTGTTTTGACACCATTATTTTTTTTCTGATTCTTAAATTCACGAATCCATTTAAATGAGTATTGGGTTACGAAATCCATTAATCAATAACAGACCATTGTGTTGGGCCATGAATTGTAATTGGGCCGAGAACATGCAGTTACATGATTGGGCTTGATTTAAATTGTTGAGTCTAAAGGAAGATTTACGGGTTATATTAATATGAAATGGGTATAAACACAGAAAACGAGTTGGTCCAGATGGTTAGGCTGTTGTGTTGGTGAGCGGGAGGTCAAGGGTTCGAGTCCGACACAGTGTTTTTTTCTATAAAAGCTATTAAAACGGGTATACTTTCTAAAACTAATTCTTTATAATTATTATTATTATTATCATTATTATTATTGTAGTATTGTTATTATGATTATTATTGTTATTTTTATAATAATCATTAATGTTATTATTATCATTGAGAATTAGAACTATTATTATTATTAAGTATTACGAACATTAACTATTAATATTATTGTTGCTAAAATAAGTATTATGATGTTATATTTAAAAATACACTTATTACATTTAATATAATTATATGAATATTCCATATAACTATACATCTAGTATATTAACATTATTTATATAAATACTTACATATAGCAAACTATTGATTTTTAAACACTAAACAATTATATATATATAAATACAGACATATTAATATAACTAAATATAGATAATATGAAACAATCTGAATATATGCACAAACTAAATAAGTATAATATATAACTTAAGGTAGAATATAAAATTATTCGATTATGATTATATGTATTAATATATATACAAATGATATAGGTTCGTGAATCCGAGGCCAACCCTGCATTGTTCAATATAGTCATATGTATTTTTACTACAAAATACATTAGGTGAGTTCATTTAATCCCTTTTTACTCATTTCATTTTTGGGCTGAGAATACATGCAAATGCTTTATTAACTGTTTTACAATATTTATATGCGTGAGTTTCATTTGCCTTTTTACCCTTTATATTTTTGGGCTGAGAATACATGCGCAATTTTTATAAATGTTTTACGAAATAGACACAAGTAATCGAAACTACATTATATGGTTGAATTATCGAAATCGAATATGCCCCTTTTTATTAAGTCTGGTAATCTAAGAATTAGGGAACAGACACCCTAATTGACGCGAACTCTAAAGATAGATCTATCGGGCCCAACAAGCCCCATCCAAAGTACCGGATACTTTAGTACTTTGAAATTTATATCATGTCCGAAGGAGGATCCCAGAATGATGGGGATATTCATATATGCATATTGTGAATGTCGGTTACCAGGTGTGCAATCCATATGAATGATATTTTTGTCTCTATGCAGGGGACGTATGTTTATGAGAAATGGAAATATGAAATCTTTTGGTCTATTAAAATTATGAAAAGATTACTTATGTTAAACTAATGAACTCACCAACCTTTTGGTTGACATTTTAAAGCATGTTTATTCTCAGGTATGAAAGAAACCTTCCGTTGTGCATTTGCTCATATTAGAGACATTACTTGGAGTCATTCATAATATATTTCAAAAGACGTTGCATTCGAGTTGTCGAGTTCATCAAGATTATTATTAAGCCAATTATAGATGGATATATTATGAAATGGTTTGCATGCCATCAACTTTCGATGTAATGAAAGTATGTCTTTTAAAAACGAATGCAATGTTTGTAAATTGTATCATATAGAGGTCAAATACCTTGCGATGTAATCAACTATTGTGAATCGTTTATAATCGATGTGGACTTTGTCCGGATGGATTAGGATGGGTCTTTACAGTTGGTATCAGAGCGATGGTCTTAGCGAACCAGGTCTTGCATTAGTGTGTCTAACTGATAGTCGTTAGGATGCATTAGTGAGTCTGGACTTCGACCGTGTCTGCATGTCAAAAGTTTTGCTTATCATTTTTATCGGAAATCATCTGCTTATCATCCTTAGGAAATTACCTGCTCATTATTCTTAGTCTAGACACATCTTACTGCATTGATTGCATGAATAGTGTATAGACAAAATTCATATCTTAGCATATCTGTTATTGTTACCTTTGACTGACAGATTCTGTAGATTCCTCCGTAACTTATAGGATTTTAGTATTATATATGCATATGTAAATTATGTATTGCAGGGTGCTAATCTACATCCTATAATCTATTTCTTATCGAAAATTCTTCATCTGATCGTATGAGATAAATCCCTCAACCAGTTCGAGTCCCTCAAATTCCAATAGCTATTCCGATAGTTATTCCGACAGCTATTCAGACATAGATGTTCACCTAAGCTCCGAAAACAGCGTCATCGGCATGAATCAACCAATCAGCCATTATCAATTCATCTGATGGGTTCGTAGTCGACTTAATTAATGGAAACGCGCAGAAGGTAATCCCTTCCACCAACCGAATTCACCTCTTGACAATGAACCTGAAGCGTTTACCGGTGAACCTGTTCGAGACACCATTTTCAGTCTCATTTCCAGGGTAACTCGACAAGATTATATGCTATCCACAATTCTGAACCTTATTCATCCGCTCGTTCCGACCGACAATCATCCTGAAGTAATAAGTCAACGAACTTCGCGCTCAAATAATCAATTCGGAGAATATGGTGCAAAATGTACCAGCTTCAGCAACATCACCGGCACCAACAGTACCATCAATAACAGCACCAGTACCATCAACAATGCATGCTTCAATATCATCATCTATACTTTGAGTATGATCTTCGTTCTACGTATCGTTCTACCTCATTTATCTTCGTTCGACATGACAAATATGTAATCTCTAAAGTTTTAGAGATTATTTATTTTAGTTCCAACCGAAAAGCAAATGAGTTTAATATCATATTAACTCATTAAATTCATAATTACACCTGAAGAAAATATATATGTATATATATTTTCATAATGATTGTAATTGAAAAATTCTTTCGTACAAACTGTTAATGATGAAAATATTTTAACGGGTAGGTAATACCCGAGGAATATTTAGATTTCACATTAATAAGAAACATTGTACATTCTTCGAATCTGATTCAACAGTCAATTACTATCATACTTACATCCATAGATATACGTAACCGTTCACCACAGAATAATCATTGTTCATTCAATTTCATATTTGGATTTTGATTTATCAGAATTCAACAAGTGGCATAATGAAGAAAACATTTGACAAAATAAAATTTGTTAGAAACAAACAAATTAACTATGAGAAATTCTGTTAAGAATCCACGCTAACTGTTTCCAGCTAACTGTTCCTAGCTAACTGATTACATTTTATTTATCGCAGTTTATTTATCGCAATTTAATTATAGTAATTTTTTTTTTGTCATTTAATTTTCTGTTATGTACTTTACGCACTTTATTTATCGTTATTTAATTTCTGTTATTTATTTTACGCACTTTAAATATCGGGACACGTATACAAGGTTTTGACATATCATATCGACGCATCTATATATATTATTTGGAATCACCATAGACACTCTATATGCAGTAATGATTGAGTTCTCTATACAGGGTTGAGGTTGATTCTACAATAATATATATACTTTGAGTTGTGATCGAGTCTGAGACATGTACACGGGTCACGATACATATAAATTCGAATATTATATATATAATTATATATGAATTAGTGTATTGCTAACTGTGGACAATCAACTGAGGACTATCAACATTGAACAATTAAAATGAATTAAAATATTGATTATAACTTATGAAACTAAACAATTCTTCAAGTTTGCCACTTGATTTTATCTTAAACCTCATTTGTATTTTGATGATTACAATCTGCGTTTAAACCTTTCATGATTCTTGAAAACACCTCAATCGAGAGGATGAACCAACCGAACTTCATCTACAGAAGAAAAAAATTTATACACATAGTTATGCACCTGAGAAACTCTCGACAATTGAGTAAAAGTTTAACACGTAGCCGCATCAGATCCTTTGGCATTTATTAGCAAAAATAACTTTGCGATCCCTTTTCAAAGTAGTCAATTTTGTCACAGCTCCAGCAAGTCAACTTTGACTTGTCATTCGAAGTAGCCATACTATAATCTTGATATATACGATTACCCTTTTGATACCAGAGAATTCATATCACCAGCAGACGTACCAGTAACCTCGTTGCTTCTTGGCATAAATCTCTCTGACAAATCATTATATTTATTCATTGAAACCCTATCATATAATCATCCGCATCTTGTAACAAGAACTGCCATACCAATTACCGGGAATCAGCAATCAGTACTTTGAAAACTCACAGCACAGCTACATCAACAGTTATATGTATGACATTTATCTCTAAGAATTACGATTTCTCATTCTGAAATTCTGAAAAGCACTCAGTCACAAATCAATACTCTGAATGTTGAAAAAGCTGAATGAAGCAGTAGAAACCATAGACAACCGTAAACGACCTTAATCATCGGAAGTTTGATGATAAAGAATAGTATGTTGGAAAAGCTCAGAAAAAGTGGAACTGGAAAACGGATTGAGCTAACCACAAAGGAGACCAAGGACAAATACAAGGATCAAACCCTATATTCAAAGAATTCAGGTAATTCCGGATTCGTTGAAATCTTTAGAGAATATCTTGCTCCGAATTCATGTTAAAATCTTGCGGAAAATCTTTCTCCATCAACCATCGAACTTAGAAATTCTAAAATATCATCATCAATATCTTCGATAGTTCTGAGGATATTTTCATAAATATTCTCGTTCGAAATTATATACCTCCTTATGCTTCCTGTGTATCATTATATTGGAAGCATTCAATAGAAAATTTAGTACCGAAAAGCAGATTATGCGAAACTAGGAAGAAAGCCGTGGACAAATCACAAATAACAAGTTTGACTTCAAAGAATCTAAATGATTCAGTGTCTGCTAAAATCTTTAGTGAATATCTTGCTCCTTACTCTAAACCCTTGCAGACAATAGTTTCTATCATCCTCTGATCTTAGATATTCCGAGATATTATCGTATCTTTCATTATAAATATCCTCCGTATTTCTGAAGATATTTTCATAACTATTCTTATCTGAAATCATTAATCTCTTCATGATATCAGTGTTACATCATATAGAAACTGTTAGTTTCGATATTCTGTAAACTTTCGAGCTTAACATATGAATGTTATTGAAGTAATGTTGGGAACTGATGCATGAGTTAGTATAATTTAATGACACTTGATCAACGTGATTATATTACAGTAAGTCATGCTGAGTTTCTAAATGGAACATGATGATTCATAGATTATAACGTCATCATGTGTCATGTTACATAACTCCTTCATTCTGATTAACTTCTCAACATATCAAGAAAATATATTCTTGATAGTTCTATTCTCCGTGATTCTGGTAATTTGACAAATCAAATCGTGCTATTACGTTCTTTCTTGTTTAGAACATTAAGCTCATTCGAAACTCCACACCTATGAATTCTGGACCGTTACTTGCGAAAAGAAAACAAAAGCATGAAACTCTGAAATAGAAATTGGAGTATAAATCGCAGCAAATAGGAAGGAGTATTAACTATGGATGACAATGATTATAGAAAACAAATATAGGGACATTGAAATATAAGGAAAGATATAAAGCCCGATAACAACACTTAAATTACAAACCGTGTATATCAATGTTTATCGCAACATAAAGACACGGGAGAATTATAAGTACTATAACCCCAAGGGCAAAGTAAAAGTAAGCAGATTCCTCTGGTGGAAGTTGGAAAAGAAGAATAATTGTTGCGATAATAAGGATGAGGACAAGGATCAGAACTGGATTAAGCATTATTATAATCTTTTGGATATATGAACTGAGAAAGAAGACATAGAAGTGGTGAAAACTAATGGCACAGAAAAGGTAAATTTATAAAGGAAATATCAGACGTAGTAATCGGGGCAGATCATCATATTTAATTAAAGAGATCTTAATTTCCGTAAATCCCGAAGAATCAGATCTTATAGATCTTCAAGAATTTCTTTTAAACCCCTTGAATTCCGGAATTCAACCAAGGCAATGTCGAAAGTTAAGACGCGCCTTATTTTTTTCTAAATTCAAACCTGTCCACGTCAAAAGTTAAAAACAAATCTTTGTTTCTCATTTCATTCTTTTGTGAATAGCTTCACTCGTACTCTTCGAATGATCAAATTGTTTTATCCATATTACTCAATGATGATAAAACTCTATTTATCAACTCATATCCGTCATGAAAACATTTTTATAGTTAGCCATGACGACCTCACTCAAATTTCGGGACGAAATTTCTTTAACGGGTAGGTACTGTAGTGACCCGGGAATTTCCGATCAAATTTAAACTTTAATCTTTATATGGTTCCGACACGATAAGCAAAATCTATAATGTTGAGTCTCGAAAGTTTTGAAATCTATATTCATGTAATCAATTACCCTTTGACTATTCCCGATGATTCACGAACCATTGCTTGAAAATATGTGAGTATATATAAACATGTGTATATATAAATATGTATATAAAAACTACTTGTAAATATATAAAATAATATTAAAACTATTTGTTTAAAAATATATACTATATATTATTGTGATAAAACTTGTTATTTAAAACTGATTATATTTAGAGAGAGAGTAAATGGAAAATGAATGATTTCGAGCTTAATTAGTAAACGTCATTAGCACTCAGTTGATGTTTTATTAGTTTTAATATAGATGTTGTACATGTTCATGAAGGATTGAAATAAAAGTTGGACTGTAAATTGATTACGAAGATTTTAGATTTGTCAAAAATATTTATACCTTCTTAAGATTTAATATTAGTACCCGTACCTATAAATTGGAACAGAAAATAAATAATTATCGAACATTTTTTTTATCAGGTTACAAACAGTTAATGAGTGAAACAATTAATTATATTTAATCTAAAAATTTGGGATTTTTAGGAACACTTTTATGTATTAACTGTTTAGCATTGGACCACGATATGATACCCGTGTGAGACTGTCGGCAGAAAATTAATTGTGCACACTCGTGATTACTTGAAATATCAAATTATAGTACTGTACTTGGTGACTAATTATGTCTTCACCACATCATCTATTATATATATATATATATATATATATATATATATATATATATATATATATATATATATATATATATATATATATATATATATATATATATATATATATATATATATATATAAAATATAAAAACGTTATATATAAGTCATATGATATACAAGTAACACTTGTGAACTTCACTTTCTTCATCCTTGATTCCATCAGTCACCTGCTGCAGTCCTTGTCCGTCACAAATAACCACTGTGAACCACCATAAATCACCACCACTAAACCACCCATTTTCCTCATCCCCACTCTCTCATCATATCTCTAGTATATTTTTTTGTTTTGTTTTTGTTTTGTGAACCTACACCATCATCAACCATCGGCTTTCACTACCTCCACAGCCACTTTGCAATCGTCACTGTCGACCACCGCTGACCACCGGCTGCCACCACCGGAACATCTTCCACACGCTACCATCAACCATTTTCCTCTTTTTTTCTTCATTTTTATTTCGGTTAACACACCCACCCACCATCGTGAATCTTCACACACCTAGCACAAACATCATACATCATCGTAAAACACCATAAACCCACCGTTAACTACCACCGTAAATCACCAAACCGTCAATCATCACCTTCATTATCTATATATATACACATACACACGAGTACGCTACAACCATCACCATCGGTTAAACTCGATCATCAAACCTATAACCACTGCTACTACTTCCGTCGTTTTTGTTTTTCTATTCAACACAAACAGCCATCTCCGCCACCTACAACGTTGCTATACTATTATTTCGGTAACATGAAATAAAATAAAATAAAAATAAAAATAAAAAAAACGTGATTATGATATCGATGATGATGACGATAAATAGTAAACGATGATAAAGATGATGATCGAGGTAATACGGTGATGTATGAATGATGATGAAACTGTGAGGTGATAATGATGATAATGATGCCGTGCGATGATAATGATAATTAGGGTTGATGGTGTCAAGAAGATGATACTGTAATTGTTTTGACACCATTATTTTTTTTTTCTGATTCTTAAATTCACGAATCCATTTAAATGAGTATTGGGTTACGAAATCCATTAATCAATAACAGGCCATTGTGTTGGGCCGTGAATTGTAATTGGGCCGAGAACATGCAGTTACATGATTGGGCTTGATTTAAATTGTTGAGTCTAAAGGAAGATTTACGGGTTATATTAATATGAAATGGGTATAAACACAGAAAACGAGTTGGTCCAGATGGTTAGGCTGTTGTGTTGGTGAGCGGGAGGTCAAGGGTTTGAGTCCGGCACAATGTTTTTTTCTATAAAAGCTATTAAAAGGGGTATACTTTCTAAAACTAATTCTTTATAATTATTATTATTGTCATTATTATTATTGTAGTATTGTTATTATGATTATTATTGTTATTTTTATAATTATCATTAATGTTATTATTATCATTGATAATTAGAACTATTATTATTATTAAGTATTACGAACATTAACTATTAATATTTTTGTTGCTAAAATAAGTATTATGATGTTATATTTAAAAATACACTTATTACATATAATATAATTATATGAATATTCCATATAACTATACATCTAGTATATTAACATTATTTATATAAATACTTACATATAGCAAACTATTGATTTTTAAACACTAAACAATTATATATATATAAATACAGACATATTAATATAACTAAATATAGATAATATGAAACAATCTGAATATATGCACAAACTAAATAAGTATAATATATAACTTAAGGTAGAATATAAAATTATTCGATTATGATTATATGTATTAATATATATACAAATGATATAGGTTCGTGAATTCGAGGCCAACCCTGCATTGTTCAATATAGTCATATGTATTTTTACTACAAAATACATTAGGTGAGTTCATTTAATCCCTTTTTACTCATTTCATTTTTGGGCTGAGAATACATGCAAATACTTTATTAACTATTTTACAATATTTATATGCGTGAGTTTCATTTGCCTTTTTACCCTTTATATTTTTGGGCTGAGAATACATGCGCAATTTTTATAAATGTTTTACGAAATAGACACAAGTAATCGAAACTACATTATATGGTTGAATTATCGAAATTGAATATGCCCCTTTTTATTAAGTCTGGTAATCTAAGAATTAGGGAACAGACACCCTAATTGATGCGAACTCTAAAGATAGATCTATCGGGCCCAACAAGCCCCATCCAAAGTACCGGATGCTTTAGTACTT
Source organism: Rutidosis leptorrhynchoides (assembly GCF_046630445.1). Classification (NCBI taxonomy): domain Eukaryota; kingdom Viridiplantae; phylum Streptophyta; class Magnoliopsida; order Asterales; family Asteraceae; genus Rutidosis; species Rutidosis leptorrhynchoides. The sequence continues at coordinate 296,380,400 of NC_092338.1, read as the reverse complement.
CGAAATTTATATCATGTCCGAAGGAGGATCCCAGAATGATGGGGATATTCATATATGCATATTGTGAATGTCGGTTACCAGGTGTTCAATCCATATGAATGATATTTTTGTCTCTATGCAGGGGACGTATGTTTATGAGAAATGGAAATATGAAATCTTGTGGTCTATTAAAATTATGAAATGATTACTTATGTTAAACTAATGAACTCACCAACCTTTTGGTTGACACTTTAAAGCATGTTTATTCTCAGGTATGAAAGAAACCTTCCGCTGTGCATTTGCTCATATTAGAGACATTACTTGGAGTCATTCATAATATATTTCAAAAGACGTTGCATTCGAGTTGTCGAGTTCATCAAGATTATTATTAAGTCAATTATAGATGGATATATTATGAAATGGTTTGCATGCCGTCAACTTTCGATGTAATGAAAGTATGTCTTTTAAAAACGAATGCAATGTTTGTAAATTGTATCATATAGAGGTCAAATACCTTGCGATGTAATCAACTATTGTGAATCGTTTATAATCGATGTGGACTTTGTCCGGATGGATTAGGACAGGTCTTTACATGTTCCCTAATTCTTAGATTACCAGACTTAATAAAAAGGGGCATATTCTATTTCGATAATTCAACCATAGAATGTAGTTTCGATTACTTGTGTCTATTTCGTAAAGCATTTATAAAAGCAGCGCATGTATTCTCAGTCCCAAAAATATATATTGCAAAAACATTTAAAAAGGGTTTAATGAAACTCACTATACTGTATTTTATAGTAAAAATACATATGACGACATTGAACAATGCAGGGTTGGCCTTCGATTCACGAACCTATATCATTGTATATTCATTAATACATATAATCGTAATTGAACAATTTTATATATTATAACCTAATTTATATATTATATATATATTTAGTTTGTGTATGTATTCAAAATGATTAATATTTATATAGTTACATTAATATATCCATATTTATATATATATGATTGTTTAGCATTATAAAAAAAATCAATAGTTTGTTATATGTAAATATTTATATAAATAATATTAATAGGTTTAATATATATAGTTATGTGAAAATATTAATATAATTATGTAATAAGTATATTTTATGTACATAGTATTTATTTGTTTAAAAAGATAGTTTTGATAATAATAATGATTTACAATATTAATAATAATAACTTGTGTTATCTTTCATAATAACACTAATAATAACAATCATAATAATGATAATAATACATTCTTTTAATAATAGCTAAGTTAATGATAATATATGAAATAATGTTAATAATACGTACATTTATCAATAATACTAGTTAATAATAACAATAACAATAATAACAATCTTAATAATAATAATATTTATATTTATGATATTAGTAGTAACAATAATAATAATAATAATAATAATAATAATAATAATAATAATAATAATAATAATAATAATAATAATAATAATAATAATAATAATTAGAATAATATACTAAAAGTATTAATATTAATTATAATTATAATTATACCTAAATAAAGGTTAAACGCGTTTGATGGTGGCTCCCTTATCAGATCGAGCATAGCAGAAGCCAAAATACAGAGAAAGAAAATCATCATCGCACAAACCATCATCAATCATCATCAACATTAACAGATCAATCGAGTAGCAGTCATCGATGAATAGTATGTCATCGATCCGTCATCATCTTTGTTCAACATCATCATCAGTCGAGCATACAAATTCCATAGGTACAGTGACAGTGAATCGAATTTCAATTTCAATTTCATGTGAGTCCATATGATTTTGCTTAACCCTAATTGTAATTTATTATAAATCTGTTCGTAATTAGGGTTTTGAAGTGGATATCGTTGAATGACAGGTGCATCGAAGCATTCCATAGCAGAAAAATACATTTTTGGTGTTCCACAACTGCGACAGAACATAATTAGGCTCACCTCCAGTTGAAGTCAATTCACACCTCCGTAGCTCAGGCCGTCGGCATCAATACCGGAATATTTGAACGGATTACGGTTGCTGTAACCCTAACCTAAAGTGTAGTCATTGCCATAGTGTATCGGTATGGTCAAAACCTAATTAATTATTTAATAAATGATTTTCATATCTGTAAGTCTATTTCATATCTAAGCTTAGTCATCAATCCATTACTTACGATTCACACAATAATTCCGTAAGTGCAGTTGCAGTAGTTGTATGAATTTTATTGCTTATGAGTGGTGTTGATCGAATAAGTAGCAAGTAATGATTGATGATGATTCGTGGTATATGTCGACAGAAAAAATAGCATGTAGTAGCCTTTTGTTTGTTGTGGTCTTCGTATACAACATACGTAGAATAGGCAAAATATAGGATGACAGTGATAAAGGTGGTATTATTTCGATGTTGGTGATGATACCGTTGGTGTGTGAATCAATATCGAAATAGTAATAGTCAGGATTTACTATTATATGTGTGCTTTTCGTTGGTGTTCTTGTATGTGCAACAGGTTTATCAAGTCGCAAGAATAGGTAACGGCAGTAGTGGCTTGAAGTTTAATGATGGTTGATTTTGTGCAACACAGGAACGAAGAGTAAAGAATGCAGGTCTGTGGTTTGAATAAACAAAAGGAAATTTTAGTAGGAACACAGCAGCAGTAGTTGCTTCGGATATGTGCAAGCAGCTTTACTGATATAGAAAACATAGTCGTGCAGTAGCAGTTGGTCATGTGAAGATTTGGTGATGGTGGTTCAAAATGGGGTGTTAAATAGTGAGTAGAGATGGTGGAAAAGTGTGGTGATGGTTATAACCGAAATTAATACAAAACTGCAGTGTCCTGAAGGAGAAACATAATAATGGTAGCATTGGTGCAGTTCCTTTTTCGATTGAAGCAAAAACAGAACATGTAATTCTAGCCGTATCATGTTGAGATGTTATTATGGTGGCGATGGTGATAAATAGGGATGACGATTGGTGACTTCGGATGATGGTTGCAGTGGTGTTGGAATAGGTCTCGAAAGAAACCGAGATCAAAAGAAATAAAAAAAAAAGGTGATCGTTGGTTTCATATCGCATATCCTATATCATGTATGTATATAAATATATTTAGAGGAATGGTACAAGTGGGAATAATATAGTTTGTATTATTAGTGTTAAAGTCAAAAGGTGTTTGAATTATGAGGAAAAGAAACAATATTCGGTTACATGTTACTTTCCAGAGATAGAGATATATATATTTTAAGTCATAATTATAAGCATGTGAATTCAAAAAAAAAAAAATATAAACAAAAGATACTTGCAGCTGTAAAGTAGGATAGTTTAACCTGTGGTGTTTGTTCGTAATCAAATAAAAACATATATGTGTTGGTTAAAATGGTTCTTTGATAATTAATACTAATAATTAATATTTATAATTATATTAATAATAATACTAATAATTATAATAATATTAATATTAATAATAATAATTATTATTATTATTAATAATATGAGTAATAATAATAATAAGTCATGATAATAATTTTGATGAAATCTACAGCAATTATAATAGTTCAAACAAGCATTAGATTAGAAAAGTCCTTGGATTCCAAAAGCATGCAAAGAAGTCGAGTGGTAGCAGTAAAGGAGAAAATATATATGGGTTTTCAATTCAATCATATAAACTTTTAAGTCAATTCCTAAAGTATCATAATATAACAATTCTAATAACATATAACTCGTGATGTACTTAATACATACATTGATTCATTTTAATTAATAATTTTTATTATATTTTATATTATTTTACATATTTAGATCTAACACTTATCGTATATATGTATCTATTTACAATTAGTTGTTCGTGAATCGTCGAGAACAGTCGAAGGTCAATTGAATAAATGAAACAGTTTAAAAAAAATTTGTGACTCAACATTACAGACTTTGCTTATCGTGTCGGAAATATATAAAGATTAAGTTTAAATTTGGTCGGAAATTCCCGGTCATCACACCACCAATGTTAGAGGAGTTAGGAGTTTTCTAGGGCATGCCGGTTTTTACTGACGTTTCATAAAAGATTTTTCTAAAATTGCCACTCCTATGAATAAACTCCTAGAAAAGGATGCTCCATTCATCTTTTCAGATGAATGCATCAAATCTTTTAATATTCTTAAAAAGAAACTCACTAATGCGCCGATCATGATAACACCAAATTGGAATCTACCATTTGAACTAATGTGCGATGCAAGTGATTTTGCAATGGGAGCCGTTTTAGGACAAAGGATTGAAAAACGATTTCAACCTATATATTATGCTAGTAAGACGTTACAAGGAGCACAAACGAATTACACAACTACTGAAAAAGAACTCCTTGCTATTGTCTTTGCTTTTGACTAATTTCGATCATATCTCGTTCTAGCAAAAATGGTGGTTTATACCGACCATTCTGCTCTTAGATACCTATTTTCTAAACAAGATTTTAAACCAAGATTAATCCGTTGGATCTTACTCTTACAAGAGTTTGATATTGAAATCCGAGATAAAAGAGGAGCAGAAAATCTCGCCGCTGATCATCTTTCTCGTCTTGAAAATCCCGAATTAGAAGTTCTAAATGAATCGGCCATACAAGACAACTTTCCTGATGAATATCTATGGAAGATAGATTATAATGAAATTCCATGGTTTGCAGACTATGCAAACTACTTAGTTTGTAGATTCCTTGAAAAAGGATTATCGTACCAAAAACGAAAGAAATTCTTTAGTGATATAAAACACTATTTCTGGGAAGATCCACATCTGTTTAAAAGTTGTCCAGATGGAATAATACGCCGATGTGTATTCGGAGATGAAGCTAGTAAAATTTTAAACCATTGTCACACAGGACCAACAGGAGGGCATTATGGGCCTCAACTAACAGCAAGAAAAGTGTATGAAGCTGGATTCTATTGGCCTACAATTTACAAAGACGCACACCTTCTTTGCAAATCCTGTGATGCTTGTCAAAGGGCCGGAAAAATAAGTCAACGTGATGAAATGCCACAAAATGTCATCCAAGTATGTGAAGTATTTGACATTTGGGGTATTGACTTTATGGGTCCATTTCCAAAATCTCATAATAATCTCTATATTCTCGTAGCCATTGATTATGTATCTAAATGGGCGGAAGCACAAGCTCTCCCAACTAACGATGCACGAGTTGTAGTCAACTTTTTAAAATGTCTTTTTGCAAGGTTTGGAACACCGAAAGCTTTAATAAGTGATCGGGGTACTCATAATAATCAACTTGAGAAAGTTCTTAAAAGATATGGAGTAACTCATAAAATCTCCACCGCATATCATCCACAAACAAGTGGACAAGTTGAAAATACCAACCGAGCTTTAAAACGTATTCTAGAGAAAAGCGTAGGATCAAATCCGAAGGAATGGTCCATTAAATTGGAGGATGCACACTGGGCTTTTAGAACAGCCTACAAAACTCCAATTGGAACCACATCTTTTAGACTCGTTTAAGGAAAAGCATGTCATCTTCCAGTAGAAATTGAACACAAAGCATTTTGGGCTTTGAAGACATGTAATCTTGATTTACATGAAGCTGGACGTCTACGATTAAGTCAACTAAATGAATTAGAAGAATTAAGACATGAAGCATACGAAAATTCATTAATCTATAAAGAAAGAACGAAGAAATGGCATGATAAAAGAATCAGAAGTTCAAAAGAATTTAAAGAAGGAGACAAAGTTCTTCTTTTCAATTCACGATTCAAGCTATTTCTTGGAAAATTGAAATCAAGATGGTCTGGACCATTCATAGTCAAAAGAGTTTTCCCATACAGAACGATAGAATTAATAAATTCAAATGTGATTGAATTTAAAGTTAATGGTCACAGAGTTAAACATTACATACATGGTCCGATGGAAGTTGACAATGAAGTTAATCATAATTTCACCAACCAAGAAAACCTTCAAAATGAAAACATAAATATGTTATCAACAACATATGAAAAATCAAAATTAGAATATAAGGAGGATTCAAATTTGAGTGATGAAGAAGAATTCTTATACAAACCTCCCATTCCAAAAAACGAAGAAAAATGTGAACAAGAAATTCAAATAGAAGTGAAAGAACCAAGGAAAGAACACCCGAAAAAGGTTTACAAACCATCTCGACTTACTAAAGCAGGAGACCCGGGTGAATTTATCATTTCTTGCTTACTTAATGATGGTGCTGTATATAATGGACTCGCAGATTTAGGAGCAAGTGCAAATATTATGCCTCTTTCTTTATACAAAAGATTAGGCATGGGTAAATTAAAACCAACCAAAATAGGTGTTCAATCATTTGACCAAACCATTAAACACCCAGTTGGAATAGCAAATAATTTACTTGTTAACGTGGGAAGTTTGACCTTTGTTGCAAACTTCATAGTGATTAATATGGAGGAAAACTTTGATATTCCTCTAATTCTAGGTCGCCCATTTTTAGCAACCACCGAGGCATTCATTGATGTAAGAGAAGGTAGAATGACACTTAGGGATGGTGATACATCGATCACCTTTGTGAACCAAAAGTTTAGATCTTCACAAACCAAAACTGTTAGACCAATAAAAACGCATAAGTGTGGGAAAGATGAAGAAACACTTAATGATGATCCAATCACAAAGAATGCCGTTGATGATACGAAATTAGATGAACCCATTTTTAACAGTTCAACGAAGAAACTTTATAAACGGATTCACGATGCTAAGATTAAAGGAAACTTTAAGTTATATAACCGATTAATATCCAATTTATCGTCAAAAGAAAAGGCAATGTTAGTTGAATTTGTGAAAGTTACGGAGGAAATCAACAAATGGATTGAAGTAAAAGTCAAAGATATACAAGTTGTTGATGATTCAATTGAAAATAATGTTAATCACAATTTCAACTAAGTATAGGGGGTTTATGTATTTCTGTTAGAGTTAGATTGTCTGTTTTCGTGTAGTTCTGGAAAATGGAACCCGAATGGTCTTTCCCTAGCAGACCCTAAAGAACTAGTCTTCTCCTCCCATTCTGAATTTTTATTTTTTTAGGTTTTTACGATATGAAGACTGCCTGTGAACTAAACCATGGTCTAATGCTACACGCTTTGATCACTAAACGTAATAATGACACACTTCCGAGTGAAATAGTATCAGTTATCAGAGAAAGATTGGACGGAGTAAGAAAAGAATCCAGATGCGAAGATAATAAGTCACAATTTGGTAAAGGAAAATCAAAATCCGCAGCGAAAAGAAGAGCACGACACCTAGAAAGATGTCACAAATGCGGAAAATGGTCACATGGAGGTAAATGTTCAAATAATCAAACCTATTCAAATACCGAATTTGTTACTTTATGCAGAGACGGACCGTTCATATGTTTAGAAGAAAAAACACTGAATGCTCAAGGTTACGCCTATGTAGCTAGGGAAAACCAATTAAACCGACTATCTTATGAATGGGATAGATCATATAACTAAGAATACTATATCACAGGTAAGTCTGTACAGTTTTTATTTTTTTTATTTTTATTTTTAACCTTTTGATAATAAACGCTAATTTGTTCGCTATAAAGTATTAAATTGGTATTGAATAAAATTAGGTTTGGCGACCGAAATTATTGATATCATTCAAAAATTTATTACATCACTGCGAAATTTAACGTTTATTCTTAAGGTATAAATATCTTTAATCAATCAACCCAAAATATTTCAAAAATTCATCATGAGTTAAATTAGGTCATGGAACCGAAATTACTTTACCGAAAAGAGGGGCGCATATTTTTGATAATATTTGATTGATTAAAGTGGGATAAAAAGCCAAAAAGATTTTTAATTTTATTTTTACCATGTTTTTAAAATTAATATATAAATCTTAAATTAATATTGTAAACTTTGTAAAAACAATATATTTAAAATTGTAAATATTTGAAAAATATAATATAAGTTTGGTGTGAATTTTTAATTTTTAAAATATGAATTTTATTTTTATGCATTTTAAATTGTAAGTTTGGTGTGATTTTTTAATATTAATTTTGAATTTTAAATTTAAGTTGTGTGAATTTAAAAACAAAAATTTACTTTATCTCATTAAGTTAAAAATATGATTTTTAAAATTCGTCGTAAGTTGAAGACTAGGTCGTTGAACCGAAATTGCTTTACCCGAGGGAGGGACGAAAACTTTTATTATCATTATTTTTAATCTTATTGAATTAAAGTATGCCAAAAACATTAAAAAAACCCAAAAATCTTAGCTTTTAAAACAATCGCTACAAAAAGACAAATTTTAAAATTTTGTCGAGGGACGGACTAGGACATCGATCCGAAACGACCTCGTCCTAAATAACAAGGGAAACAAAATTTTAAAATTAATTACTTAATTGTTTTAATTAGTATAAGATGTTAAAAAAAAAAAAAAACACAAACTCCGCGACTCGCGGAGTTTGAAGGTTCAAACACCGCGACTCGCGGAGGGACCGAATTACAGAAAAAAAATAAAGGAGCTGGAACAGCTCAGTCCACACAACACCCACAAAACATACTGCGAAAAAACCCGAAAATATCACACAAAAATTGAATTTTTTCACCATTAATCATCAAATCTTTTACTAAAATCATGTTGAGAAGGATGTTATCAAGGAATTACTCAAGAAAAACGGTAAATTTCTACACCTAAACACCATTTAATCCGAAAATTAGTGTTCTTGAGCAATTTTATACCCAATTTGATTTTGATGCTTTTTAGTGTAATTATGCTTAAATTGCTTATGTATTATGCTTGTATAACCTAGATTGATGCTATTTAACATGATTAGAAGCCTTAAACTTTAAATTTTGAGTAATCTAGGGTTTGTGTTCTTGAGCAATTTGGGGCTTTTTGATATAAACAGGTTATGGCCGATTTTTGTCATGAATTGTTGCTAAATTAAGTAGTGTAACATGTTTAGGTAGTTAAATGATCCAAACTTTGAGCCTAAACATGATTTTGAGAATTAAAGTGGACTTTTTCAAGTCTAAAATTCATGAACTTGATTTTTGAGAGATAATGCCATTTGAAACTTGTTTAATTGCTAGTAATGATTATTTTGACATGTTATTTGAGTTGAATGCTTATGAACTTGGCGAACATTTTCGTATATGCTTATTTGAAAAAGTGTAGATTTGATGAAAATATGAAAATGAGCTTAAGTTTGACATAAATTCATCATGTCATTGTAATTATTTTGATTGATGATTTTGCTGACACTAATGCATATTTGGATACACAAAAATTGTGTTTGATGTGTTTTGCAGACTGAAAGGGGTGAATCTTCATCCCAAGCTCGCAATGCTCCTGCTGAGAATGCGGAACAACAGGAGGTGGAAAACTACTACAAACAAGATATACCTCATCCAGTCATGACATTTTCTGATATGCACTTGGAAGATTTGCACCCGAACCTGAGATTTGACAGACTTTGGATAGATTATCCAAAATACCAAAGGGGTTTGCATACTCTTCATTCTAAAGTTGTTGAGGTACCTAGGGTCATAGAATGGGGACCATTAGAAGCTGTAGAATTGGTCGGGCCAATTAGGGAATTACTTGCACAGAGGTATGGTAATTCTACTTTTAACGACTGGGTACGTTTATTCACCATGCGTAGACCTGTATATAAAGTATGGTGTGAAGAATTGTTGTGTAGTATAGAATTAAATGATCGGGTAGCTAGTTTAACCGATCGATCTTTTATTAGATTTTTATTAGGAGGTTCGATGCGCCACATGTCTTTACTAGACATGGCTCAGGCTTTACGTATATATACGCCTGAGGAGTTAGCATCTGCCGATTGTAGAGGGTTGATATTGAACGGTAGGAAGATAGACGAAAATTTTGATACGCATGGTGTATGGAGTCAAATGACTAGCCATCACCGATTCAAAGGGGGAAATTACTCTTATTTGGATATAGATAGAGCTGAATTAAGAGTAATTCATAGGTTTTTAGCTAATTCGATTACACAAAGAGCTAAGAACAAGGATAAGGTAAATGAACAGGATTTGTTTTACCACATGTGTATTCGAGACCCGCAAAGCGCTGTAAGTATACCTTATTGTGTGGGTTATTATTTATCAGCTATGGTTAGGGGGATGAGACCGCATAGCATAATAGGAGGTGGTATATTTATTACTTTGATTGCTGAATATCTCGGTGTGGATATAAGTCGGGGGGGATTATTAGTCGAAGAACCAGAACCACGCGATACAATAGGTTTAAATGTATACCATGGTGCGAAAGTTTTGAAGAGGCGAAATAACGCCGCAGTACGATATAATGGTAGACATCCACAGGTTGAGAGAAACCAACAGCAAGGTAATGTAGGAGGGGGAAATGAAATGCAAGAAATGCAAAGGTTTATAGCTTCACAGGAGTACGAAAATGCTAGACATAGAGCATTTGAAGATTGGCAAGTTCATCAAAACCAAATCATAGCTTATTGCCAACATATAGGTAGAAACTATATTCCTACTCCATCGCCCATATTCCCTCCCTGGTCTATAGAGATTCAACCACCGTATCCTACGTATAACCCAGCCGAAGCATTTTATAGCACCTATGGTTATGCATGGAACCCCTACTGGTATCAGTATCATCCCTAGTCTACTTAGTTTTATTTATTTTGTAATTTGTAATGTTGATACGTTTAATACTTATTTAATATTGTATTAGTTTTTATAATTTTCTAACTTTTATTCTTAGATTTTAATAATTTTTGAATGTGGGGTAATATACCAAACTTCAAAAATATGTATATATGTTTGCAGTTTATCTTATGTACACAACAGGGTAAAACAACGCATTTTCAAAGACTGGCATTAAGTTCAGCAAAAGCAACTAATTTTGACGACAAGATGCAAAATATATGTGAAATAACAACAAGACGGAATGAACAAATGATGTGCACCATTTATCATTCAACACAAACACAAATATGTTTGGAAACTTTGGTAAAATTTAATCATTTTCACACAAATCACCCTCAATAATTTAAATTGTTATTGATTTCTTGCAAATGAGGGCATTGCAAGATATTAAGTGTGGGAAGGGGTTAAATTCTTTCAGATTTTAAAATTTTTATCTTAAACACTGGGTTACCGTTAAAAATACTAGTAAAGCAGTAGTTGTATTAGAATCTAGTGCTCTCTGATAATAAAGAACAGCCCTAGTCTTATATACTGACTACCCAATTCTAGTAAAAATTTTCAAAATTTTCAATTAAATGAACTCAAAATCATGTTTATACAACAATAAAACTAGGTTTTAACACCGAAATTATTGTTACCTCGGAAAGGACATAAATTGAGAAACAAACCAAAATGTTAAAATTCATTTAAAATAGAATAGAGGACAATAAAAAGGAAAATAAAAGCCAAGTGTGGGAAAATTTACCAAGTTATCTTAAACATATGTCACATATATCTGTAACAAATAACTGAAAATACTTTTGCTTTGGACTAAACTAAACTGTTTTACCCGATGAAAGAAAAGAAGAGATGGATCTACACGATGAATCAATTCCATCATTAAAAGGAAGTAAAGTCTTCCGAAAAAGACACGCGCTTCTTGATTTAGGTCAGGAAGTTGTCGTCCAGACCAGCTGTAGGTTGACAAAAAATCTAGAAAAGTCATCTCTAAAATCAGCAGGAAATCCACGGACCTCAGTATTAAACAGGGTCGCCAAGTGGTCAGATTTATCCTAACCATGAGAATGATTTATCTCGTACAATGGGGGGCACCGTGCAAATTAGCTGGATAAGACTAATGAATCAGATCCCCAGAAAGGATAATCTCCTTAAAAGATCAAAAATCAGCTTTTAAGTCTGATATTACTCAATCCTAGAGATTGACTTTAAAGATTGAGAATTCAAACTCATGGAATTCGATGATATCTAAACTCGAGCTTGAACGAGAAAATATTTTGATCAAAATTACAAACCGATTTGTTTTCTAAAAACTCATTTTCAATGCTTTCATTACCATTGAACGTAAAATCCTAGGAATTCACCTGGAATTCATTAGGTCACCTGAACCAAATCGGGTGTCAACCGTAAGAACGGTGGTTGCATAGTGGTCAAAGACAGGACCTTGTGCCAAACCTACAAATTATAAGGGTGAGCCTTACTATTACTCCTACCAAGGATAGTAATTGCGTCTGACACGTTATAGACCATAATTAAAAGCATGTCAGGGGACATTGCCTTAACAGTTGCTTGTTCAATGCTTTCCTTTACAACCGGAAGGTAGTTTACCGAAAGGTAATATACGGGACAAGTAAACTGGACGTGTTGCTTTCCTAATACAAGGTTAGCAAGTGGGTGACACAAAACCGCAAGTTTTGAGCTAAAATTTTCAAATCTGAAACCCACCAAACCCACAAAAATAATTTGCAAACACCGGTGAAGGGTTATTCCGGAAAACTTATCTAGGGTAAAAACTAGATTTAATTTTCAAAAGATCAAATGTTTTCATAAAGATCCAATTTCCTTAATGGATCTAAATTTTTATAGTCATGTGGGACTGTAAACCATATCGTTACTACCATTGTTTATACCGCCGTATAGAAATCACTGATGTACAAAGTGTGAAGAATAAAGATGTGATTCTAGTATTTCAAGACGATATTGCTTGAGGACAAGCAACGCTCAAGTGTGGGAATATTTGATAATGCTAAAAACGAACATATATTTCATAGCATTATTCCTCAAGAAAGACAAGCTTTTAGTTGCAATTGTTCTATTTAAAAGTGATATTCGTTTAAATAATAAAAGGTGAAGACAAAAGACAGATTCGACGAATTGAAGATGCAAACGACCAAAAAGCTCAAAAGTACAAAATACAATCAAAGATGTTCCAATTATTGATAAGAAACGTCTCGAAATTACAAGAGTACAAGATTCAAAACGCAAAGTACAAGATATTAAATTGTACGCAAGGACGTTCGAAAATCCAGAACCGGGACCAGAGTCAACTCTCAACGCTCGACGCAACGGACTAAAAATTACAAGTTAACTATGTATATAAATATAATATAATATATAATTAATTATATTAATTATATATATATATTATATTTATAAAATAAATCGTCGGCAAACAAAGAGCCAAATGTGGGTGAGCTGTGAAAACGATCTCCGCGACTCGCGGAGTTTGAAGAAGGAAAGGGCCGCGAGTCGCGGATCCCCAAAAACTGAAACTCCCTATAAAGCCCAACGAATTCTGATCAATTTTTCATCCAATATATCCATCCATCTATATACGTTATATTTATATTTATAATTTATATTTTAATTTTAATTTTAATTTTAATCCTAATAATAAGGGTATGTTAGCGAATGTTGTAAGGGTGTAAGTCGAAATTCTGTCCGTGTAACGCTACGCTATTTTTAATCATTGTAAGTTATGTTCAACCTTTTTAATTTAATGTCTCGTAGCTAAGTTATTATTATGCTTATTTAATCCGAAGTAATCATGATGTTGGGCTAATTACTAAAATTGGGTAATTGGGCTTTGTACCATAATTGGGGTTTGGATAAAAGAACGACACTTGTGGAAATTAGACTATGGGCTATTAATGGGTTTTATATTAACTAAACAATACCTTGTTAATTTAATATACAAACTTATAATTCGACGTATTTATATATAACCACATACGCTTGACTGGGTACGGTGGGCGGGATATCTATAAATACCAATAATTATTCATTTTACCGGACACGGAACTGGATTAATAGTTAATAGACTTGTTGAAACAGGGGTGAATTACATTCAAGGGTAATTGGTGTAATTGTTAACAAAGTAGTAAAACCTTGGTTTACACGCAGTCGATAACCTGGTGTATTCATTAAACAAAGTATTAAAACCTTGTTACAATTCTAATCCCCAATTAGTTGAAATATTTGACTTCGGGAATAAGAATAATTTGACGAAGGCTTTCGCTCTTTATATTTATGGCTGATGGTGTAACGACCCGCACTTTTTCGATCATTCTATACTTATAAGATTAATATTTACATAAATTAAACCTTGCCAACATGATAAGCAATCCAAATTGTCGAGACTTATATTTCCGAAAAGAGTTTTACACAACGTTTGACCGTCTAGTTTGACCGATGATATCACGAACTATACAATATATGATAATTATACGTTTGTGTATATATATGTATATATACATATTTAACATGATTAATGAATGTTTTAATATCTCATTTTGTATTAATAACAACAAGTTATATGTGTATTTTGAAACTACTAACTTAAGTTTTCAAAACGATAACAATACGTAACGTTATTTGACTTAAATACTTAAGACTATAATGTTTATACATATATTGTATAAGTAATGTATTTAATCACTTTTAAGAACTTAAATACATAAAATCATATAAGTGTATTCACAAAAGATAGCTATATTTGAATCCTCATTCCATTTTTCACAAAATTTCTATACGTATATTTAGAGTATTTGTACTCGTATCCTACCTAGCTTCTATACGTATTTACTAATAGTAAATACACATCAAAATCACCACCTAACCAGCCATTATTCATGCCCTTAGAGCTAGGTAATTACTTTTGGATGATTACTTGACTAATTAACAAAATTACAAACTAAAAATCTTATCATGTATTACATGATACATGTTTTTTTTAGGTTATAAGTATCACCATTTCTAGTTCATTTTCTAACCTCATTTTTAGTTAAACACACACTCTTTCACAACCCTTAAAACCCTTAATCAATTCAGCAAAGTTTCCAAGAAGATCTAGCTTCAAAAACCATACTAAAACACCATAAGAAAACCATACAAAAACACTTCAAGAAAACCCTCCAAGAACACCAACTTACTTCCAATCTTTCATCCACCTCTAGTACCCTTTTGATTCTAGCTTCTTACTTCTCTTTTACAGCAACTTCATCCAAGGAACTTGAGGTAGAATCTATGTTCATAACCTTATTCGATTCATATATATATAGCTATCTTATTTTGTGGTACAAAAGTTTAACAACAAGAACATAGTTTGAATGTTTTCAAACTTGTTTGCAAACTAAATAGATCCTTCTAACTTAACTTTTAAAATACTTCAAGACCTGTAATATAACTTATGTATATGCTAATTTAACAAGGTAAAACTTGGTTTTTCAAAGTATAAGTATTTTTAGAAAAATGGTCATTAAATGATTTTGTTGTAACAAAAATGTTTAACTTCATATGTTTCACTAATGTTTCACTTATGCCGTATGATTTTGAATACAAACCAAGGTATTTACAGTTCATAGTCTTAAAGAAGAACTCGATCCAAGAAGATGGCAATTTGAATCAACGAAAACGGATTTGTAACGAAGAAACTATGACCGAAACAAAATTGGTTATCCTAGATCATTTCAACTACGGGATCAATTGGAAAAAAATGATATAAATCACACATTTCTAAGATAACATGATATTTTATATATATGTACTTATAATTCAATTTTATATGGTTCAGGATCACCCGTAAACAACACGAGAAGATTAATCATAAGATCCCATGATTGTACGCAACACGTCATTTGACAACACCGGTACTTTATGTACGCAACACGTCATTTGACAACACCGGTACCATGGGTCAAGATTAATCTCGACCAATACATATACGATGGGGTTTTATTTATTTCGTTGGGGGTTTTGTTTATTGCGGGTATATTAAACATCTAAAAATGAACCATTAAAAATTGAATTACTAACATCGGAATGCTAACTACGGACTAAGGAAATATTCAAAATATTAAAAGTATAACAAGTATATATATATATAACATTTGTTTTAAAATGAAAACATAATGATATATTATATATGGATAGGTTCGTGATATCAACCGGAAGACCGAGTCAAAATATATATATCATCAAGACAAGAGTGAGTATATAGTCCCACTTTTAAACTCTAAATATTTCGGGATGAGAATACATGTATTTTATGTTTTACATTATGGACACAAGTAACTGAAAAATATATTCTACGTTGAGTTGTACCACTGGCATACTTCCCTGTAGCTTGGTAACTAATATTTACAGCGGTATTGTATACGCGAATCCTGTTGATAGATCTATCGGGCCTGACAACCCCAACCGGACTGGACGGCCAGTATTCAACGGTTGCACAGTACTTCGTTTTGAGACTACACTTGGTACGGTGTAGTAAGATTTCATATTAAAGGGAATATGCGACGTGAAAATGTTAAGTATGGTTACCAAGTGCTCAACCACTTAGAATATTTTTATTGAAATGTTTATATACGAAATCTTGTGGTCTATATATATATATTGCTGCGCACTAAACCTATATCTCACCAACTTTATGTTGACGTTTTTAAACATGTTTATTCTCAGGTGATAATTAAAGCTTCCGCTGCATTATGTTGAATCTAAGCAGGATCATGCGTACTCATATTTGTGTCAAAAATAAAACTGCATATCCGAGGACGTGTGTTGTAAAATATGCTAGAAATCGTGTTGTTATTATCATTTGTAAAGTTTGTAAGTCGAAGATTATCGTTAAACGATAATCATCTTTTTATTGTCTAAAGCTTGTAACAAAAATAATGGTTTGGTTTGTAATGTATAATATATGCAGTTTTCCTTTTTAAAATGTCGCATATAGAGGTCAATACCTCGCAATGAAATCATACGTTATCTAACACGTTCTTATGGTTAAGGACGGGTTATGACATGTGGTATCAGAGCGTTGGTCTTAGCGAACCAGGTTTGCATTAGTGTGTCTAACCGAGAAGTCGTTAGGATACATTAGTAAAGTCTGGACTTTGACCGGGTCTGATTTAAAAAAAAAAAAAAAAAACCATTGCTTATCACTGTTGGTTAAAATTTATGTGTAAATATTATGTAAGTACTAATGGGTTAGTTGTTATGTGATAGATGTCGGGCTCGAAACTTATTATCACATTCAGCGACTCCGAATCAGAACCTTCAGATTGTGTTTCAGTCATTAACATATCCGATGACGAAAGTGGTATTTTTGGGGAAGACTCACAATTTCCGGATGAACCAACTATTGAAATATCGGAAAGTGAACCCGAGGAGGAAAGTGAACCCGAAGAGGAAAGTGAACCCGAAGAAGAAAGTGAACCCGAGGAAGAAATACTAGAAATTACGAAAGAAAAATTCGATCAAGGAAAGAAACGAAAAGCGAATGAATTAGAAAATTCAAATCCCGAACTTAGTGAGAATGACGTGGCACCAATTCCACTCAACACTACCACCCCTATTCCCGCTATTCCTATTAGTGCTATTCCGGCGTCTAGTTCTTCGGCTCCTCAGCCAAAACGTAGGCAGACAGCTAGGATAAGCGTTAGGCCATTCATTGGAACTAAACGCCCTAGAAAATAGACCGAACGATGCACTGCCGTATTAAACCATGGAATCAAATAATGTTTTGTATAATATTATTAGTGTGGTTTGCTTAAAGTTTGATGTAAGATAAGCATATGTAAAATAGCGAAGTATGAAATGCAATAATTTTCCATGGTTAAGTATTATTTAGATTGTAGTAATTGGTTCTGTACTAAGCTATTAAGTATGAACATTAACGGGTAGGTACTACCCTAGATATAATTATAAAACGCTAATAAGAAGAAAAGGCTTTTATAATAATACCTGGTTCATATTATTAACAAGCTATAAATGTACTATAAATACACACTACATCTATAATATTCCATGTGAATAATTATTTTCTTTCATTAGGAAATGGCGCGATTGAATCGAATGACGGAACAAGAACTCGAGGAACTCATCAATCAATGAGTGAACGATAGAATGTTATGGGTCGAAGCTGCAAGAGCTGCTGCAGTTAACCCAAATCCTCGTGTAGGATGCTCCTACAAGACGTTTCAAGCTTGCAAGCCCTCATCATTCAGTGGAACGGAAGGACCGATCGGTTTAACCCGATGGATAGAAAAGATGGAGACGGTGTTCAAAATCAGTGGTTGTGATGAAAAAGACATGACCAAGTTTGCATCGTGCACTTTACAAGATAGTGCACTCACATGGTGGAAGAATTATGTGAAGGCGGTAGGAGGAGATGTAGCTTATGATACTCCATGGGAAGAATTCAAAGCGATGATAATCACCGAGTATTGTCCAAGGAATGAGGTTATTAAGTTAGAAGATGAGTTACGAAGTTTGAAGGTGGTTGGTACTGAAATCACCAACTACAATCAGCGATTCATGGAATTGGTTTTACTATGTCCTGAATTGGTTCCAACCGAAGCACGGAAGATTGAAATGTACAAAGGTGGTTTGCCCAAGAAGGTCAAGGCAAACGTTACGGCGTCGAAACCTAAGACAATTCATGAAGCTATAACCATGGCGAACGAGTTAATGGATCAGGTCATTCTGGATAAGAAAGCATTCACTACTGAGGTGAAGGTATCAAGTAACAAAAGGAAGTGGAACGGAAATTATGATCGAGGTTACCAACAGCAATCTTTTAAGAAACCAGAAACCCCGAAAGGTGCGGGTAGCGGTTCAGGCTTTGGTTACAAAGGACAAAGTCCTTTATGCAACCGTTGTCACAAACATCACTTTGGTTACTGTAGTGTGTTGTGCACCAAATGCAATCGACAGGGACATCTTGCTGAAGATTGTAAGGCTCTCGTTACAAATGCAAATGGTAACAAGACTCCTGCCACCAACGCAAATAGAACTGCTTTGGCTAACATTACTTGTTTTGGGTGTGGAAAACAAGGTCATTATAAGAGCCAGTGCCCGAATCAGAATGGCGGACCTGCACGTGGAAGAGCGTTTGTTATTAATGCTAGAGAGGCACGAGAAGACCCGGAGCTTGTTACGGGTACGTTTACCATTAATAACTTATCAGCATCTATTTTATTTGATACTGGCGCCGATAGAAGTTACGTGTGTATAAATTTTTACACTAAATTGAATTGTTCATCATTACCTCTAGATGCTAAGTACTTGATTGAGTTAGCTAATGGTAAGCTAATTAAAGCCGATAAAATTTGTCGTGATTGTGAAATAAATCTAGCCGGAGAAACGTTTAAAATCGACTTAATACCCGTAGAATTAGGAGGTTTTGATGTAATAGTCGGCATGGACTGGATGTCCAAAATAGGAGCGGAAGTTGTTTGTGCCAAGAAGGCAATTCGTATTCCTGGTAAGGATAAAATACCGGTGATGATTTATGGAGAGAAGGGTAATTCAAAGCTAAAACTCATTAGCTGTTTGAAAGCCAAGAAGTGTTTAGAAAAGGGATGTTACGCTATTTTAGCACATGTTAATAAAGTCGAAAAGAAAGAAAAGTGCATCAACGACGTGCCTGTGGCAAGAGATTTTTCTGAAGTTTTTCCGGAAGAATTGCCGGGATTACCTCCATTTAGATCGGTAGAATTTCAAATAGATTTAGTACCAGGAGCTGCACCAGTGGCTCGTGCTCCATATAGACTTGCACCGTCCGAATTAAAAGAACTTCAAAGTCAGTTAAAAGAATTATTGGACCGTGGATTCATACGACCAAGTACATCACCGTGGGGAGCTCCAATTTTGTTTGTCAAGAAGAAAGATGGATCTTTTAGGATGTGTATAGACTATCGTGAATTAAATAAGTTAACTATCAAGAATCGGTATCCACTACCGAGAATTGATGACTTATTTGATCAATTGCAAGGATCATGTGTTTATTCAAAAATCGACTTAAGATCGGGCTATCATCAACTACGCGTCAAAGAAGAGGACATTCCGAAAACTGCTTTTCGGACACGTTATGGTCATTACGAATTTTTGGTTATGCCGTTTGGATTGACGAATGCGCCAGCTGTATTCATGGACCTCATGAATCGAGTTTGTAGTCCGTATTTAGATAAGTTTGTTATCGTTTTCATTGATGATATTCTTATCTATTCCAAGAGTGAGCAAGAGCATGAAGAGCATTTAAGGTTGATACTGGAATTGTTGAGAAAAGAACAACTTTATGCTAAATTTTCTAAGTGTGCTTTCTGGTTGAAAGAAGTGCAATTTCTTGGTCACGTTGTTAATAGCGAAGGAATTCAGGTTGATCCAGCAAAAACTGAAGCTATTGAAAAATGGGAGACTCCTAAGACACCAATGCAGATACGCCAATTTTTGGGTTTAGCCGGTTATTATAGAAGGTTTATTCAAGATTTTTCTCGAATAGCTAAGCCGTTGACAGCATTAACGCAAAAAGGGAAGAAATACGAATGGACCTCGGAGCAGGAGAACGCATTTCAATTATTGAAGAAGAAGTTAACTACGGCGCCTATTTTATCGTTACCTGAAGGGAACGATGATTTTGAAATATATTGTGACGCTTCGCGACAAGGTTTTGGTTGTGTTCTTATGCAACGAAAGAAAGTAATTGCATTTGCATCCCGACAATTGAAGATTCACGAGCGGAATTATACGACGCATGATCTAGAACTGGGAGCAGTCGTGTTTGCATTGAAGATGTGGAGACATTACTTGTATGGGGTTAAATTCACTGTGTTTACTGATCATAAAAGCCTTCAACATATTTTCGATCAAAAACAGCTGAACATGAGGCAACGTAGGTGGGTTGAGTTAATAAATGACTATGATTGTGAAATTCGTTATCATCCCGGGAAAGAAAACGTGGTGGCCGACGCTCTAAGCAGAAAGGAACGAGAACCAATTCGAGTACGAGCGATGAACATAAAAATTCGCATGAATCTCAACTCACAAATCAAAGAAGTTCAACGAGAAGCACTTACTAAAGAAAATATAGGAAATGAAATAATGAAGAAGTATGAGAAGCAACTCGTTATGCGGGAAGATGGAATTCGATATTTTGCAAATCGTATTTGGGTACCGAAGTTGGGTGGATTAAGGAAGTTGATATTGAACGAGGCACATAAGACAAGATATTCGATACATCCTGGAGTTGGAAAGATGTACCAAGATCTTAAGACGCATTATTGGTGGCCTAATTTAAAAACAGACGTTGCAACATATGTTGGGGAGTGTTTAACTTGTTCCAAGGTTAAAGCAGAACACCAGAAGCCGTCAGGGTTACTTCAACAACCAGAAATCCCAGAATGGAAATGGGATGGTATTACCATGGATTTCATCACAAAGTTACCAAAGACTGCCTGGGGATACGACACCATTTGGGTGATTGTTGATCGTCTCACCAAGTCTGCACATTTCTTGCCTATAAAGGAAACAGATAGAATGGAGAAACTATTACGATTGTATATAAAGGAAGTTGTTTCAAGGCATGGAATACCTATTTCCATTATATCCGATCGTGATAGTAGATTTACTTCAAAATTTTGGCAATCACTACAGGAGGCACTAGGAACTCGTTTGGATATGAGTACCGCATATCATCCGCAGACCGACGGGCAGAGTGAAAGAACAATTCAGACTCTTGAAGACATGCTCAGGGCATGTGTGATCGATTTTGGAAACGGATGGGATAAATATCTACCGTTAGCAGAATTCTCGTATAATAATAGTTATCATGCGAGCATTGGAGCTGCGCCATTCGAAGCATTGTACGGAAGGAAGTGTAGATCTCCTATCTGTTGGAATGAAGTAGGAGATCGACAATTAACTGGTCCCGAGATCATACATGAAACGACTGAGAAGATAGTGCAAATCAAGGAGAGATTAAAAACAGCCCGCAGTCGCCAAAAGAGCTACGCCGATGTCCGAAGGAAACCATTAGAGTTTCAGGTCGGGGACATGGTTATGCTAAAGGTGTCACCTTGGAAAGGTGTAATACGTTTCGGCAAAAGGGGTAAACTGAACCCAAGGTACGTAGGCCCGTTCAAGATCATCGAACGCATTGGACCGGTAGCTTATCGACTCGAGTTACCGCAACAACTCGCCGGAGTACATAATACCTTTCACGTCTCGAACCTTAAGAAGTGTCTTGCAAAGGAAGACCTCACCATTCCTCTTGAAGAAATCCATGTCGACGAGAAACTACAATTCGTCGAAGAACCAATTGAAATCATGGACCGTGAAGTTAAACAGCTCAAACAGAGCAATATACCGATTGTTAAGGTTCGTTGGAATGCTAGAAGAGGTCCCGAGTTTACGTGGGAACGAGAGGATCAAATGAAACAAAAGTATCCACACTTGTTTCTCGATAACGCAAAATAGGTACAATTTTAAAATTTCGGGACGAAATTTATTTAACGGGGAGGTAATGTAACGACCCGCACTTTTTCGATCATTCTATACTTATAAGATTAATATTTACATAAATTAAACCTTGCCAACATGATAAGCAATCCAAATTGTCGAGACTTATATTTCCGAAAAGAGTTTTACACAACGTTTGACCGTCTAGTTTGACCGATGATATCACGAACTATACAATATATGATAATTATACGTTTGTGTATATATATGTATATATACATATTTAACATGATTAATGAATGTTTTAATATCTCATTTTGTATTAATAACAACAAGTTATATGTGTATTTTGAAACTACTAACTTAAGTTTTCAAAACGATAACAATACGTAACGTTATTTGACTTAAATACTTAAGACTATAATGTTTATACATATATTGTATAAGTAATGTATTTAATCACTTTTAAGAACTTAAATACATAAAATCATATAAGTGTATTCACAAAAGATAGCTATATTTGAATCCTCATTCCATTTTTCACAAAATTTCTATACGTATATTTAGAGTATTTGTACTCGTATCCTACCTAGCTTCTATACGTATTTACTAATAGTAAATACACATCAAAATCACCACCTAACCAGCCATTATTCATGCCCTTAGAGCTAGGTAATTACTTTTGGATGATTACTTGACTAATTAACAAAATTACAAACTAAAAATCTTATCATGTATTACATGATACATGTTTTTTTTAGGTTATAAGTATCACCATTTCTAGTTCATTTTCTAACCTCATTTTTAGTTAAACACACACTCTTTCACAACCCTTAAAACCCTTAATCAATTCAGCAAAGTTTCCAAGAAGATCTAGCTTCAAAAACCATACTAAAACACCATAAGAAAACCATACAAAAACACTTCAAGAAAACCCTCCAAGAACACCAACTTACTTCCAATCTTTCATCCACCTCTAGTACCCTTTTGATTCTAGCTTCTTACTTCTCTTTTACAGCAACTTCATCCAAGGAACTTGAGGTAGAATCTATGTTCATAACCTTATTCGATTCATATATATATAGCTATCTTATTTTGTGGTACAAAAGTTTAACAACAAGAACATAGTTTGAATGTTTTCAAACTTGTTTGCAAACTAAATAGATCCTTCTAACTTAACTTTTAAAATACTTCAAGACCTGTAATATAACTTATGTATATGCTAATTTAACAAGGTAAAACTTGGTTTTTCAAAGTATAAGTATTTTTAGAAAAATGGTCATTAAATGATTTTGTTGTAACAAAAATGTTTAACTTCATATGTTTCACTAATGTTTCACTTATGCCGTATGATTTTGAATACAAACCAAGGTATTTACAGTTCATAGTCTTAAAGAAGAACTCGATCCAAGAAGATGGCAATTTGAATCAACGAAAACGGATTTGTAACGAAGAAACTATGACCGAAACAAAATTGGTTATCCTAGATCATTTCAACTACGGGATCAATTGGAAAAAAATGATATAAATCACACATTTCTAAGATAACATGATATTTTATATATATGTACTTATAATTCAATTTTATATGGTTCAGGATCACCCGTAAACAACACGAGAAGATTAATCATAAGATCCCATGATTGTACGCAACACGTCATTTGACAACACCGGTACTTTATGTACGCAACACGTCATTTGACAACACCGGTACCATGGGTCAAGATTAATCTCGACCAATACATATACGATGGGGTTTTATTTATTTCGTTGGGGGTTTTGTTTATTGCGGGTATATTAAACATCTAAAAATGAACCATTAAAAATTGAATTACTAACATCGGAATGCTAACTACGGACTAAGGAAATATTCAAAATATTAAAAGTATAACAAGTATATATATATATAACGTTTGTTTTAAAATGAAAACATAATGATATATTATATATGGATAGGTTCGTGATATCAACCGGAAGACCGAGTCAAAATATATATATCATCAAGACAAGAGTGAGTATATAGTCCCACTTTTAAACTCTAAATATTTCGGGATGAGAATACATGTATTTTATGTTTTACATTATGGACACAAGTAACTGAAAAATATATTCTACGTTGAGTTGTACCACTGGCATACTTCCCTGTAGCTTGGTAACTAATATTTACAGCGGTATTGTATACGCGAATCCTGTTGATAGATCTATCGGGCCTGACAACCCCAACCGGACTGGACGACCAGTATTCAACGGTTGCACAGTACTTCGTTTTGAGACTACACTTGGTACGGTGTAGTAAGATTTCATATTAAAGGGAATATGCGACGTGAAAATGTTAAGTATGGTTACCAAGTGCTCAACCACTTAGAATATTTTTATTGAAATGTTTATATACGAAATCTTGTGGTCTATATATATATATTGCTGCGCACTAAACCTATATCTCACCAACTTTATGTTGACGTTTTTAAACATGTTTATTCTCAGGTGATAATTAAAGCTTCCGCTGCATTATGTTGAATCTAAGCAGGATCATGCGTACTCATATTTGTGTCAAAAATAAAACTGCATATCCGAGGACGTGTGTTGTAAAATATGCTAGAAATCGTGTTGTTATTATCATTTGTAAAGTTTGTAAGTCGAAGATTATCGTTAAACGATAATCATCTTTTTATTGTCTAAAGCTTGTAACAAAAATAATGGTTTGGTTTGTAATGTATAATATATGCAGTTTTCCTTTTTAAAATGTCGCATATAGAGGTCAATACCTCGCAATGAAATCATACGTTATCTAACACGTTCTTATGGTTAAGGACGGGTTATGACAGATGGACAATTATGGACAAATCCGTATGGACATATTAAATAATCCAGGACAAAGGACAATTAACCCATGGGCATAAAACTAAATTCAACACGTCAAACATCATGATTACGGAAGTTTAAATAAGCATAATTCTTTTATTTCATATTTAATTTCCTTTATTTTATATTTAATTGCACTTCTAATTATCGCATTTTTATTTATTGTTATTGTATTTAATTGCATTTTTAATTATCGTACTTTTTAATTATCGCAAGTTTATTTTATCGCACTTTTATTATTCGCAATTTCATTATCGTTATTTACTTTACGCTTTAAATTAAAGTCCTTTTAATATTTTACATTTGGTTTTAACTGCGACTAAAGTTTTAAAATCGACAAACCGGTCATTAAACGGTAAAAACCCCCCTTTTTAATAATAATATTACTTATATATATACATTTGTATTTTTATAAAAGTAAACTAATATGGCGTTAAGCTTTGTTTAAAGATTTTCCCTGTGGAACGAACCGGACTTACTAAAAACTACACTACTGTACAATTAGGTACACTGCCTATAAGTGTTGTAGCAAGGTTTAAGTATATCCATTCTATAAATAAATAAATATCTTGTGTAAAATTGTATCGTATTTAATAGTATTTTCTGCTAAAATTTAATAGTATTTTATACCCCTTAGCTTTAACATCAGCTGTGTTAATTCCTTTAGTGTTATTATTACCCAAAATAACTTAGTAATCCCTTTCAATGTAGCAAATTTTGTCACAGCTTCAGCAAATCAACTTCGATTTCCATTCAGATTAGCCTTATTATAACCTCGATATAAACGTTGTTATTTCATCATCGTTACCGGAGAACTGTTTATGTCCCATTACATTAACAGTAAACCTAACAACAATTTAATTGATCCTTAACTTTCCGAAAAATCATTATCTTTATCAAAACCCTATCATATACTCATCCACATCTTTTAACGAGAATTGCCATACTAATTACCGAGAATTAGCAACCAGTACTTTGAAACTCGCAGCATTACTACATCAACAGTTATATGTATACATATAATATTCATCTTTTAGAATTATGATGTTCCATTCCGAAATTCTGAAAAGCACCTAGTATGTGAATTAATACTCGGAATCTTGAAAAAGCTGAATGAAGCATCAGAAACTGGAGACAACCGTAAACGACCATAATCGGCGGAAGGTTGATGATAAAGAATAGTGTGTCAGCAAAGCTCAGAAAAAGTTTGAAACTGGAAAAAAGGATTAAGCAAACCATGAAGGAGACCAAGGACAAATACATGGACCAAACCCTGTAATTAAAGAATCCTGATGATTCTATATCCGATGAAACCTTCAACGAATATCTTGCTCCGTACTCATGTTAAAATCTTACGAAAAAATCTTTCTCCATCAACCATCGAACTTAGAAATTCCAAATTATCATCATAAATATCTTCGATATTTCTGAAGATATTTTCATTCCCGTCCGAAATTATTTATCTCTTGGTGCTATCTATATATTACATCATAAAGAAACTGTTTAGTTTCTATATTCTGTAAACCTTCGAGTTAATTCAAGAATGTTTTTGAAGTAGTGTTGGGGACTGATGTACGAGTTAGTATAATATAATGACACTGGATCAACGTGATTATATTGCAGTAAGTCATGCTGAGTATCTAATGAAACGTGATGATTCACAGACCATAACGTCATCATGTACCATGTTACACGACTCTTACATTCTATCTAATCTATAGACATATTAAGAACATATTTTCCTAATAGTTCTATCTTTTCTCTTGAATTCTGGTAATTTAACAAATCAAGATCGTGCTATTACAATTTCTCTCTTAGAACATGAGTTATGTTCATTCGAAATTTCATACCTACGAATTCTGGACCATTATTCGCTTAACCTAATGTCAGGAAGAGAAAACAAAAGGATGGAACTCCAAATTATAAAGGAAACGAAGGGGATAAATTTATAGAGAAATATCCGACAGAGTAATCGGAACAGATTATCGCATTTAGCCAAAGAAGATCCAAATTTCCTTAATTACCGAAGAACCAAATCTTATTACGAAGATTTTCTTTAAATCCCTTGAACTCCGGAAATCAACCCTATCTACGTCAAAAGATATGACAAAACTTTACTTTTCTCATTTCACTCTTTTGTGATAGCTTCATTCGTACTCTTCGAATAATCGAATTGTTTTATCCATATTACTCAATGATGATAAAACTCTATTCATCAACTCATATTCGTCAAGAAAACATTTTTATTGTTAACCATGACCACCTCACTCAAATTTCGGGACGAAATTTCTTTAACGGGTAGGTACTGTGACGACCCGGGAATTTCTGACTAAATTTAAACTTAATCTTTATATGATTTCGATACGATAAGTAAAGTATGTAATGTTTAGTCTAGAAAATTTTGAAACGATGTTCATATATTCAATTGACCTTCGACTGCTCTCGACGATTCACGAACAATTAATTGTAAATAGATATGTGTGTAGGTATATATAAATAATAATTCGAAATATAATTTGATGTATTATATGTTGTTGTTATTAAAAATTAATAAAATAAAAATAGGATATAATAATAATTATGATTTAAAATATATCTCTATATATAAATAAAGTATATTAAAGATAATTATTAAATTATTGTAATACTCGTTTGATGTTCCGATTGATATTAAGCAAGTTAAATTCAAACTTATATAATTTTAAAATAAACGGTGATCCGAAAATGAGTGATATAAATTATAGGCTTATTAAAAGTATATTTAGGAGCTAATTGCTAATTTTTACATTTATCATATTTTACTTGGGGTTGGGAGTGAATAATTAATGTAATTTTTATTTAATAGTTAATGAATGAATTTTATACCATAATGACCAAAATAAATAAAGCTATTTAATTTAAAAATATGAGATTTTCTGAGTACTTTTAGCCGCCACTAATTTACAACGGAGCACGATATACTATTCTGTGAATTGTTGTCGGTAGAGTGATTCAATTTGTGAGATGGCTATACTGTGTTGCAGGAAAATTTAGTTAACACTTCACATATATACATATATTACTATACCAATATTATGTTATATGTCCTTGTTAAATTATCACAAGCCTCACAGTATATGGTCGAATATTGTGGTTCCTTTTGACTTCTACAACAAATCATTATCATTCATATGTAATTTTATATATATATATATATATATATATATGATAATGCTAAAAACGAACATATATTTCATAGCATTATTCCTCAAGAAAGACAAGCTTTTAGTTGCAATTGTTCTATTTACAAGAGATATTCGTTTAAATAATAAAAGGTGAAGACAAAAGACAGATTCGACGAATTGAAGACGCAAACGACCAAAAAGCTCAAAAGAACAAAAGACAATAAAAAAGGTTCCAATTATTGATAAGAAACGTCTCGAAATTACAAGAGTACAAGATTCAAAACGCAAAGTACAAAATATAAAATTGTACGCGAGGACGTTCGAAAATCCGGAACCGGGACCAGAGTCAACTCTTAACGCTCGACGCAACGGACTAAAAATTACAAGTTAACTATGTATATAAATATAATATAATATATAATTAATTATATTAATTATATATATATTATATATATATATATTAAAAACCGTCGGCAGAGAAAACTCCAAGGACTGAGCTGTAATTTCTATCTCCGCGACTCGCGGAGTTTGGAGAGGCTTTTGCCGCGAGTCGCGGAGCCCCAAATTTCACTTCTGGCTATAAAGCAAACCGAATTCTGATCAAATTTCATATTCTATTTCTATCTCTCTCTCAATATATACGTAATATATATATATATATAATTTATATTTTAATTTTAATTTTAATTTTAAATCCTAATAATAAGGGTATGTTAGCGAATGTTGTAAGGGTGTAAGTCGAAATTCTGTCCGTGTAACGCTACGCTATTTTTTTTATCATTGTAAGTTATGTTCAACCTTTTTATATTAATGTCTCGTAGCTAAGTTATTATTATGCTTATTTAAAACAAAGTAATCATGATGTTGGGCTAATTACTAAAATTGGGTAATTGGGCTTTGTACCATAATTGGGGTTTGGACAAAAGAACGACACTTGTGGAAATTAGACTATGGGCTATTAATGGGCTTTATATTTGTTTAATTAAATGAAAGTTTGTTAATGTTAATATAAAGATTTACAATTGAGCGTCCCTATAAATTACCGTATACACTCGATCGGACACGATGGGCGGGGTATTTATATGTACGAATAATCGTTCATTTAACCGGACACGAGAATGAATTAATAGCCACTAGAATAATTAAAACAGGGGTGAAATTACATTCAAGGGTAATTGGTGTAATTGTTAACAAAGTAGTAAAACCTTGGTTTACACGCAGTCGATAACCTGGTGTATTCATTAAACAAAGTATTAAAACCTTGTTACAATTCGAATCCCAAATTAGTTGGAATATTTAACTTCGGGTATAAGGATAATTTGACGAGGACACTCGCACTTTATATTTATGACTGATGGACTGTTATGGACAAAAACCAGACGGACATATTAAATAATCCAGGACAAAGGACAATTAACCCATGGGAATAAAACTAAAATCAACACGTCAAACATCATGATTACGGAAGTTTAAATAAGCATAATTCTTTTATTTCATATTTAATTTCCTTTATTTTATATTTAATTGCACTTCTAATTATCGCACTTTTATTTATTGTTATTTAATCGCACTTTTAATTATCGTACTTTTTAATTATCACAATTTTATTTTATCGCATTTTTATTGGCAATTTCATTATCGTTATTTACTTTACGCTTTAATTTAAGTCTTGTATTTATTTAATATTTTACATTAGGTTTTAACTGCGACTAAAGTTTTAAAATCGACAAACCGGTCATTAAACGGTAAAAACCCCCCCTTTATAATAATAATATTACTTATATATATATATTTGTATTTTTATAAAAGTAAACTAATATAGCGTTGAGCTTTGTTTAAAGATTTCCCTGTGGAACGAACCGGACTTACTAAAAACTACACTACTGTACGATTAGGTACACTGCCTATAAGTGTTGTAGCAAGGTTTAAGTATATCCATTCTGCTAAAATTTAATAGTATTTTATACCCCTTAGCTTTAACATCAAGTATTTTTGGCGCCGCTGCCGGGGAACTATCTTAAAAGCCGGAAGCGCAACGCTAATAATAAAAAAAAAAAAAAAGATTTTTTAGTTTACTTTTATTAAAATTCGCTTTTGTAAAAATACGTTTTAATTATTCAAAAATATAAAAAAGAAAAAACAAAAATATAAGCATTTTTAAGATTTTGTTAAATATTTAAGTTTTATAAGTTTCTTTATTTCTATTTTAGTTTATAAAAATATAAGTTTTATTTTAAAATCTTTTATTTATTTAAAAAACAGAAAACATAAAATAAAAAAAATAAAGAAAAACGCGTAAAAATTGAAAGCTGTCAACAGAATTTCTGAACCCCGCGACTCGCGGGGTTTTCTTCTTTAATTGCCGCGAATCGCGGAGATCATCTGACACGCGCACAGGAAGCCCTAATTCAGCATTAATTACGGTTTTTAATTAATTATTATTAATATTTAAACCTAATTATTATTATTATTATTATTATTAGTTTTATTTTTACTTTTACTTTTTATTTATATATTTTAGTTAAATTAGTTTTATTAAATTGTAAAATTAGTAGTTTTGTTAAATAAATAATATAAAAATAATATTTTTATAAAAATTGTACTTTTTACAACTTTTTGTATATTTTTATATTTTGTCCCTTTTTAATCTTTGTAGCGTAATATTTGTATTTTTAGCTCATATTTAATTTCAAACTTAGTTTTTGCTATAGTTATTTTTACTCCTAGATTTTTAGGCTTTGCCGTAGAATTCCTTAAGTGCTTTTTCTTTAGACTAAGATTTAGGTGCTTTAGAATTTTGCGACGCCTTTTTAAGTTTTAGTTTCTTTTTAAGTTATTTCCATTTGGGATTTAGTTTTTCCTGTAAGCTTTAATATTTTTAGACCTTTTACTATGTACCAATTATCATTCCAATTAATAATTTCAATTTGTGATTATAATTTTAAGTTAGTTGTAGTAATAAGGTTAGGTTAGTTAAGTATTTTTAAGTTTTTATAAGTTTCTTTTATTTTTCCGTCACCTTTTATTTTTTTTAAACCATTTTTTCTTTTTCGACCTTTTTCGACGAACTCTTTTTCTCTCTTATTTCTCGCTATTCTAGTTTTAGGACATAGATTTTTATTCTACTTCTTATCTAAATTTCTTAAAATTACGAAAATTTATTTTAAGTGGTTAAATTGATAGACATCAAAATTTTCTGGTTCGTAGTAATAGTTGGATTTGTACGTGGACCGGGTTATTGGAGCCAAACAGTCCTCAATTATATTGAGACCAAACGAATCCTGCCCCTCTGCTGCATCTTTTGGCTATTCGAAACGTGGGCAAAATCAGAAAAGTCTATTGATTAGATAACTTATTATAATTTTTCTTTCCTTTTTAAAAACTAATAGGATATTCAGTGAATGCACCGAGCAAGACGTTCATCACCTTTTGTACGTTCACCACCTGTAACTAGATCAAGACATTTAGCGAATATAACCGCCGTTGATTTTTCTTTAGAATCGTCATCCAGTCAACCAAGTACTTCAGTTCAAATTTCCGATAATCCGTTTTTTGAACCCAACCTCACAATTGAGAATCCGGAAAATATTCAGGAACGGTTCATAGATCCTGAACCACTAAACTTTCCTCCGGAACCACCAATCATTCAAACAGAGATTGTTGAGGAACGAACCATTAAATCTGAAGCATCTAGTGATACCGATTCAACAAATTCAATTATGGAGAATCTGGAACCTTTAAGTATGGAAGACCGAATGAGAGCTAAACGCACTGGCCAAGGTCACGCAATTACTCATCCAGACATTAATGCGCCAGATTATGAAATCAAAGGACAAATTCTACACATGGTGACTAATCAATGCCAGTTTAGTGGTGCGCCGAAGGAAGATCCAAATGAACATCTACGTACCTTTAATAGGATCTGCACACTATTTAAAATCCGAGAAGTGGAGGATGAACAGATATATCTCATGTTATTTCCCTGGACTTTAAAGGGAGAAGCCAAAGATTGGTTGGAATCGTTACCTGAAGGGGCGATTGATACATGGGATGTTTTAGTTGACAAATTTCTTAAACAATTCTTTCCTGCATCTAAAGCCGTAAGACTTCAAGCAGAAATTGTTACGTTCACACAGAAACCAAATGAAACTCTATATGAGGCGTGGACAAGATATGGAAAGTTGTTAAGAGGATGTCCGCAACATGGTTTAGACACCTGTCAAATAGTACAAATATTCTACCAAGGATGCGACATCACTACAAGAAAAGACATAGATATAGCAGCTGGTGGTTCTATTATGAAGAAAACCGAAACTGATGCTTACAAAATTATTGATAATACTGCTTCCCACTCACATGAGTGGCACCAAGAAAAACACATCATTAGATCATCTAAAGCAGCTAGAGCCGATTCTAGCCATGACTTAGATTCCATTTCGGCAAAGATAGATGCTTTCGAGAGACGAATGGAAAAGATGACTAAGGATATTCACTCAATACGAATTAGTTGTGAGCAGTGTGGAGGACCACATTTGACAAAAGATTGTCTAAGTATTGAATTAACAATGGAACAAAGAGAGAATATTTCATACATAAACCAAAGGCCTGGAAATAATTATCAGAATAATTATCAACCGCCAAGACCGATTTACAATCAAAACCAGAATTATAACCGAAATATTCCATACAATAACCAACAAGGTCCTAGCAATCAACAAGTATCCAATAATACTTACAATCAGCAAAGACCAAATTTTCAAAACAAACCACCACAACAAACCGATGATAAAAAGCCGAATTTAGAAGATATGATGACAAAGCTAGTTGAAACTCAAACGCAGTTTTTCACATCTCAAAAACAAACCAATGAACAAAATGCTCAAGCATTTAGAAATCAACAAGCTTCTATTCAAAATCTGGAACAAGAAGTAAGTAACCTAGCAAGGTTAATAGGTGAAAGAAAACCGGGAAGTTTACCTAGTGATACAAATGCTAACCCCCGGAATGAAACAGCTAAAGCTATTACCACAAGAAGTGGTACAACACTTAAATCACCTGAAATACCTGTAACTTCTGATGAAACTATTCCTACTCCACAAGAACCACAACCTGATCAAGATAAGGAAAAAGAACCGGTAGTTGAAAAGGTTAATGAAGATAACACAGTTAAGGATAAACCTTATGTTAAACCATACCAACCACCACTTCCTTACCCGAGTAAAATGAAGAAAGAAAAACTTGAAGCAGAGCAATCCAAATTTTTGGATATGTTTAAACAGATAAATGTAAATCTTCCTTTCATTGATGTGATTTCAGGAATGCCTAGATATGCTAAATTCTTGAAAGATCTGATCACGAATAGAAAGAAAATGGAAGAACTTTCGGCTGTTACTATGAATGCTAATTGTTCAGCAGTGATGTTGAATAAGATACCAGAAAAATTATCTGATCCAGGAAGTTTCACAATTCCATGTTTTCTGGGTAGTCTTAGTTCAATAGAAGCATTGGCAGACTTAGGTGCTAGTATAAATCTAATGCCGTATTCACTATACGCTAAACTAGACCTTGGAGAATTGAAACCAACCAGAATAAGCATACAACTAGCCGATAGATCAATAAAATATCCTAGAGGGATAATGGAGAACATGCTAGTTAAAGTTGGTACTTTAGTATTTCCAGTAGACTTTGTTGTTCTGGACATGGAAGAAGATTCTCAAGTTCCTCTCATATTAGGAAGACCATTCTTAAACACGGCTAAAGCAATGATAGACGTGTTCGGTAAGAAACTGACCCTAAGTATAGAGGATGAGAGTGTTACCTTTTCAGTTGATAGAGCAATGCAACAACCACAATCTGCAGATGATACATGTTATTATATTC
This sequence comes from Rutidosis leptorrhynchoides, assembly GCF_046630445.1. NCBI lineage: Eukaryota > Viridiplantae > Streptophyta > Magnoliopsida > Asterales > Asteraceae > Rutidosis > Rutidosis leptorrhynchoides. The sequence goes on along the minus strand of NC_092338.1, from coordinate 296,346,308 downwards.
AAACTATAGATGCACATGCAGAATTATTAGAAGAATTTCTAGAATTACAAGGAACGGGAGAATGTTCTTTAGGAGAAGGTAATGAACCAATTGATGAAGCTGAAATGTTAGCTACACTTATAGCTAATGGATATGAACCAACAACAGAAGAAATTCAAATGCTAAAAGAAGAAGACAGATATCGATATAAATCATCGATAGAAGAACCTCCGAAATTAGAATTAAAGCCACTTCCAAACCATTTGGAATACGCTTATTTACATGGTGAATCTGAATTACCTGTAATAATATCGTCTTCTCTTACTAAAAATGAGAAATCACAACTCATTTCTGTGTTGAAAGCTCATAAACCAGCCATTGCATGGAAGATTCATGATATTAAAGGAATAAGTCCTTCGTATTACACACATAAAATCCTTATGGAAGAAGGTCATAAAACGTATGTGCAACGCCAACGAAGACTAAATCCTAATATGCAAGATGTAGTTAAAAAAGAGATTATTAAGCTGCTAGATGCAGGTTTGATATATCCAATTTCTGATAGTCCATGGGTAAGCCCAGTTCAATGCGTACCTAAGAAGGGTGGTATGACTGTCATTATAAATGAGAAAAATGAGCTTATTCCTACTAGGACTGTAACAGGATGGCGTGTATGTATTGATTATAGAAAATTAAATGACGCCACCAGAAAAGATCACTTTCCCTTACCTTTCATAGATCAAATATTGGAAAGATTAGCCGGAAATAGTTACTATTGTTTTCTAGATGGATTTTCCGGATATTTTCAAATTCCAATAGCACCCGAAGATCAAGAGAAAACCACATTCACGTGCCCTTATGGTACTTTTGCTTACAAACGCATGCCATTTGGACTTTGTAACGCCCCTGCAACCTTTCAAAGGTGTATGATGGCGATTTTTCATGACATGATAGAAGAATGCATGGAAGTATTCATGGATGACTTTTCAGTCTTCGGTGATACATTTAAATCATGTCTAGTTAATCTGGAACGAATGCTAATTAGATGCGAAAAATCAAATCTAGTACTTAATTGGGAGAAATGCCATTTCATGGTTAAAGAAGGCATCGTTCTTGGACATAAAATTTCAAAAGAAGGAATTGAAGTGGATAGAGCTAAAGTAGATGTAATTGCTAAACTTCCACATCCCACAAATGTTAGAGGAGTTAGGAGTTTTCTAGGGCATGCCGGTTTTTACCGACGTTTCATAAAAGATTTTTCTAAAATTGCCACTCCTATGAATAAACTCCTAGAAAAGGATGCGCCATTCATCTTTTCAGATGAGTGTATCAAATCTTTTAATATTCTTAAAGAGAAACTCACTAATGCACCGATCATGATAACACCAAATTGGAATCTACCATTTGAACTAATGTGCGATGCAAGTGATTTTGCAATGGGAGCCGTTTTAGGACAAAGGATTGAAAAACGATTTCAACCTATATATTATGCAAGTAAGACATTACAAGGAGCACAAACGAACTATACAACTACTGAAAAAGAACTCCTTGCTATTGTCTTTGCTTTTGACAAATTTCGATCATATCTCGTTCTAGCAAAAACGGTGGTCTATACCGACCATTCTGCTCTTAGATACCTATTTTCAAAACAAGATGCTAAACCAAGATTAATCCGTTGGATCTTACTCTTACAAGAGTTTGATATTGAAATCCGAGATAAAAGAGGAGCAGAAAATCTCGCCGCTGATCATCTTTCTCGTCTTGAAAATCTCGAATTAGAAGTTCTAAATGAATCGGCCATACAAGACAACTTTCCTGATGAATATCTATTGAAGATAGATTATAAAGAAATCACATGGTTTGCAGACTATGCAAACTACTTAGTTTGTGGATTCCTTGAAAAAGGATTATCGTACCAAAGACGAAAGAAATTCTTCAGTGATATAAAACACTATTTCTGGGAAGATCCACATCTGTTTAAAAGTTGTCCCGATGGAATAATACGCCGATGTGTATTTGAAGATGAAGCTAGTAAAATATTAAACCATTGTCACACAGGACCAACAGGAGGGCATTATGGGCCTCAACTAACAGCAAGAAAAGTTTATGAAGCTGGATTCTATTGGCCTACAATTTACAAAGACGCACACCTTCTTTGCAAATCCTGTGATGCATGTCAAAGGACCGGAAAAATAAGTCAACGTGATGAAATGCCACAAAATGTCATCCAAGTATGTGAAGTATTTGACATTTGGGGTATTGACTTTATGGGTCCATTTCCAAAATCTCATAATAATCTATATATACTCGTAGCCATTGATTATGTATCTAAATGGGCGGAAGCACAAGCTCTCCCAACTAACGATGCACGAGTTGTAGTCAACTTTTTAAAACGTCTTTTTGCAAGGTTTGGAACACCGAAAGCTTTAATAAGTGATCGGGGTACTCATTTCTGTAATAATCAACTTGAGAAAGTTCTTAAAAGATATGGAGTAACTCATAAAATCTCCACCGCATATCATCCACAAACAAGTGGACAAGTTGAAAATACCAACCGAGCTTTAAAACGTATTCTAGAGAAAACCGTAGGATCAAATCCGAAGGAATGGTCCATTAAATTGGAGGATGCACTCTGGGCTTTTAGAACAGCCTACAAAACTCCAATTGGAACCACACCTTTTAGACTTGTTTATGGAAAAGCATGTCATCTTCCAGTAGAAATTGAACACAAAGTATTTTAGGCTTTGAAGACATGTAATCTTGATTTACATGAAGCCGGACGTCTACGATTAAGTCAACTAAATGAATTAGAAGAATTAAGACATGAAGCATACGAAAATTCGTTAATCTATAAAGAAAGAACGAAGAAATGGCATGATAAAAGAATCAGAAGTTCAAAAGAATTTAAAGAAGGAGACAGAGTTCTTCTTTTCAATTCACGATTCAAGCTATTTCCTGGAAAATTGAAATCAAGATGGTCTGGACCATTCATAGTCAAAAGAGTTTTCCCATACGGAACGATAGAATTGATAAATTCAAATGGGATTGAATTTAAAGTTAATGGTCACAGAGTTAAACATTACATACATGGTCCGATGGAAGTCGACAACGAAGTTAATCACAATTTCGACACCACAGCTAACTAAGTGTGGGGAGAATCAAGTCTTTAAAGGATAATATGTATTTCTGTTAGAGTTAGATTGTCTGTTTTCGTGTAGTTCTCGAAAATGGAACACGTATGGTCTTTCCCTAGCAGACCCTAAAGAACTAGTCTTCTCCCCCCATTCTGAATTTTTATTTTTTTTAGGTTTTTACGATATGAAGACTGCCTGTGAACTAAACCATGGTCAAATGCTACACGCTTTGATCACTAAAAGAAATAATGACATACTACCGAGCGAATTAGTATCAGTAATCAGAGAAAGAATGGACGGAGTTAGAAAAGGATCCAGATGCGAAGATAATAAGTTACAATTTGGTAAAGGAAAATCAAAATCCGCAGCGAAAAGAAGAGCACGACACCTAGAACGATGTCACAAATGCGGAAAATGGTCACATGGAGGTAAATGTTCAAATAATCAAACCTATTCAAATACCGAATTTGTTACTTTATGCAGAGACGGACCGTTCATATGTTTAGAAGAAAAGACACTGAATGCTCGAGGTTACGCCTTTGGAGCCATGGAAAACCAATTAAACCGACTATCTTATGAATGGAATAGATCATATAACTAAGAAATCTATTTCACAGGTATGTCTGTACAGTTTTTATTTTTATTTTTATTTTTAACCTTTTGATAATAAATGCTAATTTGTTCGCAAAAAGTATTAAATTGGTATTGAATAAAATTAGGTTTGGCGACCGAAATTATTGATATCATTCAAAAATTTATTACATCACTGCGAAATTTAACGTTTATTCTTAAGGTATAAATATCTTTAATCAATCAACCCAAAATATTTCAAAAATTCGTCATGAGTTAAATTAGGTCTTGGAACAGAAATTACTTTACCGAAAAGAGGGGCGCATATTTTTGATAATATTTGATTGATTAAAGTGGGATAAAAAGACAAAAAGATTTTTAATTTTATTTTTACCATGTTTTTAAAATTAATATTTAAATCTTAAATTAATATTGTAAACTTTGTAAAAACAATATATTTAAAATTGTAAATATTTGAAAAATTAATATAAGTTTGATATGAATTTATAAATTTTTAAATTAAGTTTGGTGTGAATTTTTAATTTTTAAAATATTAATTTTTAATTTTATGCATTTTAAATTTTGAGTTTGGTGTGAATTTTTAATATTAATTTTGAATTTTATATTTATGTTGTGTGAATTTAAAAACAAAAATTTACTTTATCTCATTAAGTTAAGAATATGATTTTTAAAATTCGTCGTAAGTTGAAGACTAGGTCTTTGAACCGAAATTGCTTTACCCGAGGGAGGGACGAGAACTTTTATTATCATTATTTTTAATCTTATTGATTTAAAGTATGCCAAAAACATTGAAAAAACCCAAAAATCTTAGCTTTTAAAACAATCGCTACAAAAAGACAAATTTTAAAATTTTGTCAAAGGACGGACTAGGACATCGATCCGAAACGACCTCGTCCTAAATAACAAGGGAAACAAAATTTTAAAATTAATTACTAAATTGTTTTAATAAGTTAAAGATTATATAAAAAAAAAAAAAAAAAAAAAATACCAAACTCCGCGAGTCGCGGAGTTTGGAGGGTAAATCCCCGCGACTCGCGGAGGGACCAAAACCCAGAAGAAAAAAAAATAAAAGAGCTGCACGAACTGATCAGCTCCCACACACAAAAACAACTCGAAAACACTGCGAAAAACCCACGAAAAACCACCCAAAAACACCCCAAAAATCCCAATTTTTAACCGTTAATCACCAAATTTTTTGCTAAAATCATGTTGAGAAGGATGCTATCTAAGAATTACTCAAGAAAAACGGTAAATTTCTACACCTAAACACCATTAATTCGAAATTAGGTGTTCTTGAGCTATTTTTTCCCCAATTTGATTTTGATGCTTTTTAGTGTAATTAGACTTAAATTGTTTATGTATTATGCTTGTATAACCTAGATTGATGCTGTTTAACATGATTAGAAGCCTTAAACTTCAAATTTTGAATAATCTAGGGTTTGTGTTCTTGAGCAAATTTGGGGCTTTTTGATATAAACAGGTTATGGCCGATTTTTGTCATGAATTGTTGCTAAATTAAGTAGTGTAACATGTCTAGGTAGTTAAATGATCCAAACTTTGAGCCTAAACATGATTTTGAGAATTAAAGTGGACTTTTTCAAGTCCAAAATTCATGAACTTGATTTTTGAAAGATAATGCCATTTGAGACTTGTTTGATTGCTAGTAATGATTATTTTGACATGTTATTTGAGTTGAATGCTTATGAACTTGGCGAACATTTTCGTATATGCTTATTTGAAAAAGTGTAGATTTGATAAAAATATGAAAATGAGCTTAAGTTTGATATAAATTGATAATGTCATTGTAATTATTTTGATTGATGATTTTGCTGACACTAATGCATATTTGGATGCACAAAATTTGTGTTTGATGTGTTTTACAGAATGAAAGGGGTGAATCTTCATCCCAAGCCCGCAATGCTCCTGCCGAGAATTTGGAACAACAGGAGGTAGATAACTACTACAAGCAGGATGTACCTCATCCAGTCATGACCTTTTCCGATATGCATTTGGAAGAGTTGCACCCGAACCTGCGATTTGACAGACTTTGGATAGATTATCCAAAATATCAACGGGGTTTGCATACTCTTCACTCTAAGGTTGTTGAGGTACCGAGGGTCATAGAATGGGGACCCTTAGAAGCTGTAGAATTGGCCGGGCCAATTAGGGAATTACTTGTACAGAGGTATGGTAATTCTTCTTTTAATGACTGGATATGTTTATTCACCATACGCAGACCTGTATATAAAGTATGGTGTGAAGAGTTGTTATGTAGTATAGAGTTGAATGATCGGGTAGCTAGTTTAACCGATCGTTCTTTTATTAGATTTTTGTTAGGCGGTTCGATGCGCCACATGTCTTTACTGGACATGGCTCAGGCTTTACGTATATATACGCCTGAGGAGTTAGCGTCTGCCGATTGTAGAGGATTGATACTAAACGGTAGAAAGATAGATGAAAATTTTGATACACACGGTGTGTGGAGTCAAATGACAAGCCATCACCGTTTCAAAGGGGGAAACTACTCTTATTTGGATATAGATAGAGCCGAATTAAGAGTAATACATAGGTTTTTAGCTAATTCGATTACACAAAGGGGTAAAAACAAAGAAAAGGTAAATGAACAAGATTTGTTTTACCATATGTGTATTCGAGACCCACAGAGCGCTGTAAGTATACCATATTGTGTGGGTTATTATTTATCAGCTATGGTTCGGGGGATGCGCCAACATAGCATAATAGGAGGTGGTATTTTTATTACTTTGATTGGTGAATATCTCGGTGTGGATATAAGTCGGGGGGATTATTACTAGAAGAGCCGGAACCCCGCGACACTATAGGTTTAAATGTATACCATGGTGCGAAAGTTTTGAAGCGGCGAAATAACGCCGCAGTACGATACCATGGTAGACATCCACAGGTGGAGAGAAACCAGGAACAAGGTAATGTAGGAGGGGGGAATGAGATGCAAGAAATGCATAGGTTTATAGCTTCTCAGGAATACGAAAATGCTAGACAGAGAGCATTTGAAGATTGGCAAGTTCATCAGAACCAGATCATAGCGCATTGCCAACATATAGGTAGAAAATATATTCCTACACCGAAACCCGTCTTCCTTCCTTGGTCGATAGAGATGCAGCCACCATATCCTACGTATGACCCTGCCGAAGCATTCTATAGCACTTATGGTTATGCCTGGAACCCCTATTGGTACCAATATCATCCTTAGTTTACTTATTATTTTTTTTTATTATTTTGTAATTTGTAATTATTGATACATTTAATATTTTTGTTAATGTTGTAATCATTTTTATAATTATCTAACTTTTATTCTTAGATTTTAATAATTTTTGAATGTGGGGTAATAAACCAAACTTCAAAAATATGTATATATGTTTGCAGTTTATCTTATGTACACAACAGGGTAAAACAACGCATTTTCAAAGACTGGCATTAAGTTCAGCAAAAGCAACTAATTTTGACGACAAGATGCAAAATATATGTGAAATAACAACAAGACGGAATGAACAAATGATGTGCACCATTTATCATTCAGCAAACAAACGCCAATATATTTGGAAACTTTGGTAAAAATTTAATCATTTTCACACAAATCACCCTCAATAATTTAAATTGTTACTGATTTCTTGCAAATGAGGGCATTGCAAGATCTTAAGTGTGGGAAAGGGTTAAATTCTTTCGGATTTTAAAATTTTTATATTAAACACTTGGTTACCATTAAAAATACTAGTAAAGCAGTAGTTGTATTAGAATCTAGTGCTCTCTGATAAAAAAGAACAGCCCTAGTCTTATATACTGACTACCCAATTCTAGTAAAATTTTTCAATTAAATGAATTTAAAATCATGTTTATACATATTTATGAACGATAAAACTAGGTTTTAACACCGAAATTATTGTTACCTCGGAAAGGACATAAATTGAGAAACAAACTAAAATGTTAAAATTCATTTAAAATGGAATAGAGGACGATAAAAAGAAAAATAAAAAGCCAAGTGTGGGAAAATTTACCAAATTATTTTAAACATATGTCACATATATCTATAACAAATAACTGAAAATACTTTTGCTTTGGACTAAACTAAACTGTTTTACCCGATGAAAGAAAAGAAGAGATGGATCTACACGATGAATCAATTCCATCATTAAAAGGAAGTAAAGTCTTCCGAAAAAGAAACGCGCTTCTTGATTTAGGTCATGAAGTTGTCGTTCAGACCAGCTGTAGGTTGACGAAAAATCTAGAAAAGTCATCTCTAAAATCAGCAGGAAATCCACGGACCTCAGCATTAAACAGGGTCGCCAAGTGGTCAGATTTATCCTAACCATGAGAAGGATTTATCTCGTACAATGGGGGGGCACCATGCAAATTAGCTGGATAAGACTAATGAATCAGATCCCCAGAAAGGATAATCTCCTTAAAGATTAAAAATCAGCTTTTAAGACTGATATTATTCAATCCTAGAGATTGACCTTAAAGATTGAGAATTCAAACTCATGGAATTCAATGATATCTAAACTCGAGCTTAAACGAGAAAATATTTTGATCAAAATTATAAACCGATTTGTTTTCTGAAAACCCTATTTTCAATGCGTTCATTACCATTGAATGTAAAATCCTAGGAATTCACCTGGAATTCATTAGGTCACCTGAACTAAATCGGGTGTCAACCGTAAGAACGGTGGTTGCATAGTGGTCAAAGACAGGACCTTGTGCCAGACCGAAAAAAATTATAAGGGTGAGCTTTACTATTGCTCCTACCAAGGATAGTAATTGCGTCCGACACGTTATAGACCATAATCAAAAGCATGTCACGGGACATTGCCTTAAACAGTTGCTTGTTCAACGCTTTCCTTTACAACCGGACGGTAGTTTGCCGAAAGGTAATATACGGGACGAGTAAACTGGACGTGTTGCTTTCCAAATACAAGGTTAGCAAGTGGGTGACACAAAACCGCAAGTTTGAGCTAAAATTTTCAAATCTGAAACCCACCAAACCCACAAAAATACTTTGCAAACACCGGTAAAGGGTTATCCCAGAAAACTTATCTAGGGAAAAAAACTAGATTTCAAAAGATCAAATGTTTTCATAAAGATCCAATTTCCTTAATGGATCTAAATTTTTATAGTCATGTGGGACTGTAAACCATATCGTTACTACCATTGTTTATACCGCCGTATAGAAATCACTGATGTACAAAGTGTGAAGAATAAAGAAGTGATTCTAGTATTTCAAGACGATATTGCTTGAGGACAAGCAACGCTCAAGTGTGGGAATATTTGATAATGCTAAAAACGAACATATATTTCATAGCATTATTCCTCAAGAAAGACAAGCTTTTAGTTGCAATTGTTCTATTTACAAGAGATATTCGTTTAAATAATAAAAGGTGAAGACAAAAGACAGATTCGACGAATTGAAGACGCAAACGACCAAAAAGCTCAAAAGAACAAAAGACAATCAAAAAGGTTCCAATTATTGATAAGAAACGTCTCGAAATTACAAGAGTACAAGATTCAAAACGCAAAGAACAAAATATAAAATTGTACGCGAGGACGTTCGAAAATCCGGAACCGGGACCAGAGTCAACTCTTAACGCTCGACGCAACGGACTAAAAATTACAAGTTAACTATGTATATAAATATAATATAATATATAATTAATTATATTAATTATATATATATTATATATATATATTAAAAACCGTCGGCAGAGAAAACTCCAAGGACTGAGCTGTAATTTCTATCTCCGCGACTCGCGGAGTTTGGAGAGGCTTTTGCCGCGAGTCGCGGAGCCCCAAATTTCACTTCTGGCTATAAAGCAAACCGAATTCTGATCAAATTTCATATTCTATTTCTATCTCTCTCTCAATATATACGTAATATATATATATAATTTATATTTTAATTTTAATTTTAATTTTAAATCCTAATAATAAGGGTATGTTAGCGAATGTTGTAAGGGTGTAAGTCGAAATTCTGTCCGTGTAACGCTACGCTATTTTTTTTATCATTGTAAGTTATGTTCAACCTTTTTATATTAATGTCTCGTAGCTAAGTTATTATTATGCTTATTTAAAACGAAGTAATCATGATGTTGGGCTAATTACTAAAATTGGGTAATTGGGCTTTGTACCATAATTGGGGGTTGGACAAAAGAACGACACTTGTGGAAATTAGACTATGGGCTATTAATGGGCTTTATATTTGTTTAATTAAATGAAAGTTTGTTAATGTTAATATAAAGATTTACAATTGAGCGTCCCTATAAATTACCGTATACACTCGATCGGACACGATGGGCGGGGTATTTATATGTACGAATAATCGTTCATTTAACCGGACACGGGAATGAATTAATAGCCACTAGAATAATTAAAACAGGGGTGAAATTACATTCAAGGGTAATTGGTGTAATTGTTAACAAAGTAGTAAAACCTTGGTTTACACGCAGTCGATAACCTGGTGTATTCATTAAACAAAGTATTAAAACCTTGTTACAATTCGAATCCCCAATTAGTTGGAATATTTAACTTCGGGTATAAGGATAATTTGACGAGGACACTCGCACTTTATATTTATGACTGATTGACTGTTATGGACAAAAACCAGACGGACATATTAAATAATCCAGGACAAAGGACAATTAACCCATGGGCATAAAACTAAAATCAACACGTCAAACATCATGATTACGGAAGTTTAAATAAGCATAATTCTTTTATTTCATATTTAATTTCCTTTATTTTATATTTAATTGCACTTCTAATTATCGCACTTTTATTTATTGTTATTTAATCGCACTTTTAATTATCGTACTTTTTAATTATCACAATTTTATTTTATCGCATTTTTATTGGCAATTTCATTATCGTTATTTACTTTACGCTTTAATTTAAGTCTTGTATTTATTTAATATTTTACATTAGGTTTTAACTGCGACTAAAGTTTTAAAATCGACAAACCGGTCATTAAACGGTAAAAACCCCCCTTTATAATAATAATATTACTTATATATATATTTGTATTTTTATAAAAGTAAACTAATATAGCGTTGAGCTTTGTTTAAAGATTTCCCTGTGGAACGAACCGGACTTACTAAAAACTACACTACTGTACGATTAGGTACACTGCCTATAAGTGTTGTAGCAAGGTTTAAGTATATCCATTCTATAAATAAATAAATATCTTGTGTAAAATTGTATCGTATTTAATAGTATTTTCTGCTAAAATTTAATAGTATTTTATACCCCTTAGCTTTAACATCAATATATATATATATATATATATATATATATATATATATATATATATATATATATATATATAAACATATACAAGAGATTAATTATCATCACTCTTCTTCTACCATAAATCCACGTTCATTTTATTAGTCTGTTTTCTTTTTCGATCAAACACCACAACCACCAACTTTATAGCTGTTAACGTTAATGTTCTACTAGCCAAACTGCAACCATTCATTTTCTTTCCTATTATTGTTCAACCCACAAATATAACCACTTTCGAATGAAAATTTAGTTAACTAATACTATTAATTGAGTGTCATTATCACTTAGTATGCAACTTGAATCATAAAAGGAGACAAGCGAATTTTTTGTTGATTATGATTATGGAGTGGGACAACAAACATTGAAGACTTTTTTGCTATCTTCCACCCACCATTTAAAATATATCGAAACTGTTTCAATCTTGATCAAAAGCCACCAAACCCAATCACTTTCTGTATCTTAAAATGATTAACTTTTGAATTGATAATGCATATATATATTTATATTATATACATACATAACTACACAACATGTTTATGTTTCTGTACGTTTATTAACCCAAAAAGCCAAGAGTCTTTTCTTTCATCTATTCTAGTTGTGATCAACACCTTTGACTTACCCATTTCATCACTGCCACCCTAGAACCACGAGAATCACCTCTCTACCTCTATCCCTCTCCTCATCGTAAAACATAAATCACTACCATCTCGACTTCTACTCTTGATTCATTTATGTTTTGCTGCTCTTGCTAGTCACACCGCTGTTGTTATTTGTGATCACAGTCACAATCCACCATCAACTAATCACAACAACGATCACCTTCTTCATGGTGTCACTACTGCAGCTACACCCGTTAATATTTTATGCGAAACACACGTTTCAGCTACTATTCCCAGTCGACAAACCATCTACTACAAGTTGAAAATTTCTGATACAATACTATATATATATATATATATATATATATATATATATATATATATATATATATATATGTGTGTGTGTGTGTGTGTGTGTGTGTGTGTGTGTGTGTGTGTGTGTGTGTATTTCTCTTCCTTTCTTCTTTCTCGTTCTGCTCAAAAATAGGCTACAACCATCTATCACTCTATCTCTCTCCTTTTTCGGTTTAGTATTCGGATACCATCAAACAACGACAACTAGTACTCTTCTCCTGTGAATACTCGAAGACCCAGGAACCACCACCATAGTTCACTACATTTTTCTGTTACAATTAGAATCGAACACACATTTATTACTACCCATATTGCAACGTCAACATAACACCTCCAAACCATCATACCATCGGTATCTAAATGACTACAACTATCTCGCTGTTTGATCCACAAACCAACACCTTGAAACTACTTTAGTAAAACGCCAACTGCAACTTCTTCATTTCTACTACTGCACTTCTATTTTTTCCCCGTTTTATGTTACTACTATCGAGTGCTACTGCAGCTCCTGTTCCGTCACCAATACACCGCCGTCAACCTCCCACTTCGAACCATCACTTAGTTGTTACTGCTTTTTAGTACTGCTGCTGCTAGATTCTATTTATGATCGAATAACATAAAGAACAACAAAGGAGATGATGATACGGATACATAAGGATGTTAATGGCAAAGATGAAGATGATGCTTCACGATGATGATGTTAGGGTTGATGATAGAGATGGAAAACGGAGATGATGATAATGAATATCGTGATAACAAACGAGGGTAAAATTGATATAGATGAGGACGAGTGAGATGATGCTATTGATAGAAATTATGTATGATGGAGAATTGGGATCGGGCCTTTAATCTCTTTGTGGAATATAATTGACGTGGCATATAACCTAAATCCAATCGGGCCTTTAATCTCTTTGTGGACCGAGAGTATATTTTTTTGGGCCACAATCCTTGAATTAGATCTTGGGCCGTGATGTTTTAAATAATGGACCGTAATAGGCTGTGGAGCCATAAATCCATGGTACACTTGTAGGCTCAGAGGTTGGGCCAAAACGAAATAAAAACAGGTTACATATATTTGCTTATGCTATTATTCAAGAAAAGCTGAATGGATTGAATGGTTCGGTAGGTTTTTGGGTTGGCGAGCAGTCTTGGGTTCAAGCCCTGTTTGAGGCATTTTCTTTTTAGAAAAAGCTTGAAGGTAGTTTACTCACTTTAATTGTTATTATTATTATTATTATTATTATTATTATTATTATTATTATTATTATTATTATTATTATTATTATTATTATTATTATTATTACTATTATGCTTATCATTATTATTTTTATTATTATTATCATAAGTTTTAGTACCTTTTTACAAACAATAAGAATTGTTAATATTAATAAAAATGTTATTATTGTATTATCACGAGTATTATTATGTAAATTACTAAAATTGGTAACATAACTACTATTAGCAGAAAAATTAATATTTTACAAATATAATTATTAATATCATTCTTATTATCATTAATAGAATTATTAATATTTTTATCTCATTAGTAATATTAAGTATTACAATTACTATCATTTTTACCACTAATAATATTATTTTAGTTTTATTATAATACTATTATTAACATACAAATGATATATATATATATATATATATATATATATATGTGTGTGTGTGTGTGTGTGTGTGTGTGTGTGTTAACAATATATTTAATACGTATAACATAACGAAAATTAATATTTTATATAACAAAATGAATATATGAAACATATATATTATTAATATAAAAAGTATACAACTAATAAATTTATATATATATCGTTCGATTACAATTGTGTATATTAATAAATATACAAATGATATAGGTTCGTGAATCCAAGGCCAACCCTGCATTGTTCAGTATCGTCGTATGAATATTTTTACTACAAAATATTGTAGAGTGAGTTTCATTTGCTCCCTTTTTTTAAATGCTTTTGCAATATATATTTTTAGGACTGAGAATACATGCGCTATTTTTATAGCTGTTTTACGAAATAGACACAAGTAATTGAAACTACATTATATGGTTGAATGGATCGAAGCCGAATATGCCCCTTTTAGCTTGGTAGCCTAAGAATTAGGGAACAGACCCCCTAATTGACGTGAATCCTAAAGATAGATCTATCGGGCCCAACAAGCCCCATTCTGGAATTTGGAATACTTTAGTACTTCAAAATTATCATGTCCGATGGGTGTCCCGGAATGATGGGGATATTCTATATGCATCTCGTTAATGTCGGTTACCAGGTGTTCACCATATGAATGATTATTTTTGTCTCTATGCATGGGACGTATATTTATGAGAAATGAAAATCTTGTGGTCTATTAAAATGATGGAAATGAATGTTTATGATAAACTAATGAACTCACCAACCTTTTGGTTGACACTTGAAAGCATGTTTATTCTCAGGTATGAAAGAAATCTTCCGCTGTGCATTTGCTCATTCTAGAGATTTTGCTTGGAGTCATTCATGACATATTTCAAAAGACGTTGCATTCGAGTCATTGAGTTCATCAAGATTATTATTAAGTCAATTATAGTTGGATATATTATGAAATGGTATGCATGCCGTCAACTTTCGATGTAAAGAAAGTTTGTCTTTTAAAAACGAATGCAATGTTTGTAAAATGTATCATATAGAGGTCAAGTACCTCGCGATGTAATCAACTATTGTGAATTGTTTATAATCGATATGGACTTCGTTCAGATGGATTAGGACGGGTCATTTTAGACTGTGTGTTTTGATTTGGGAGGTGAATCATGTGTGTTGCGGATTCACGATGACACGTGTAGACTCGGTCATCTTGTTGAGCTAGTGGTCACGTGTGGTGCGGATTTACTCGGGCTCGTGTATGTTCGGCCAACCTCGATGTTGTAATAGGATTGAAGATAGTAGTGTGGTGCAGATTTACTAAGGCTCGTGTAGTTCGGCCAATCTTCATTTGGTTTGGGTTAAGGGGTTAACCCTAGGCGATTTACGCATTTATATATATATATATATATATATATATATATATATATATATATATATATATATATATATATACATATATTGTTGTATTGTTGTGTTGTAGCTAACCCTCTGGGTGTAGCTTGATGGCGTGGTACATATCGTTGTTGGAGTACTTACATTGTTGATTATTTTAGCTTGTTGTATAGCGATCGTATAGTATGCTTAGATTAGCTTGCCTTTATGCTTGGACTCCGGTATGTGCTATTTGATTATTATTGTGTGGCGTGTCCATTTTATGCATATCTATGGATGTAGTATACTTTCACTCACTAAGCATTAGCTTACCCTCTCGTTGTTTACAATTTTATAGGTTCGCAAGGTGGCGGCTTGGGTAAGCATGGGGACTGGTGCTTTGCGGGTTATTCTAGAAGATTGTGCTTTAGACTTTTGATTAGGATTGGGTAGCATTCCCAATCACCATGCTCGGTTTTGTTGAAAAGTAAAATAGTCGGGTCAAGGTTTACCTTTTGGTTATGTCAAACGGGTCTTGGGTTGTATGCCCGCTTTGTATTTCAACTTATGTAATGTATGTTTTAAAGTTGATTAAACTTACTAGTGTAATGAAGATGTTTTTGGAAACATAATCGGGACCTAAATGTTGTAAATATTATTACGTTAAAAAAATGGGCCGGTTTAACGACGGGTTGGGTCGTTTCATAAGTAGAAATCGTACCCTATAATAATTCGTGAATAACTTTGGAAGTGTGAGGGGGTGAAATGGTTTGAGGTTGGAGGTTTATTTGGATAGGGAGGAGTTCTTTTTGGTCTTTTGGTTGAAACATGATCGGTTAATCTTGTCAGTCCTTCGAAAAAAAACAATTTCGAGCATTTCTTCTTGACTGCTTTAAATACTTTTCTCTTGTTATCTTTTATATATATTTTTTTGACAAGCATTTTTGCTTTCATCCTCGAGATTCTTCTTTGATAGAAGTTTCCTGTAGATTAGTGCTAAGATGCTCGTGATTTTCACGATTTTCTCTTCTCCGATCAATCCTTTAATTTGAGATGGGGTGAGGTGAACATGGATGAAGGTGAATATTTTTGTGATTTTTTATTGAATATTTGGGGTAAAAGGAATGGAAATGGAGGTTTTGAGAAGTTATATTTCACGAAAGACCAAGGTTTTTAAATGCTTCTACTAATGCTTAATCGGATATGTAGATCAAGAGCAAATTCTGATTCAAAGTTGTTGACATCGGCACTGATATGGCCAAAACGGACGGTTTTATTTTTGCGGTGTCGTTAGGTCGCAACACGTCAGAATCAGCTACCAAAAGAGAGTAAGGGTTTTAATATTTATATTTAGCTGGGGTTTCCTAGCTATAACTCACTTACTTGTCTTCCTTTTAACGAGTAAGTGGTAAATATAACTCAGGTTCGTATTTTTATATGTTTGCTTAGTAACGTGGGACAAAAGTGCTTATATAGTTAACCCTAGTTGACAAGTGGTGATAGATTAAGATTAACTACTAATACCGTAATATAACTATAAAGACAGATAGGTATGAAGAATATAATGTAGATGGGGAATTATTACAAGAGTTTAACTTCCTAGAATAAACAATAAACCTCAATCAACTAGGCTATAAACCTAACTAATTTGTCACTAAGAGTTTAGGCTTTGAAGATTCTGGCTAAAACGGATATCCCTACTCCCAACGTTAACCTTGAAAGGTTTAAACGACCTTATGGATAGAATCCTAGGTACATGAATAAAGTGGTATATCCCTGAAGGAAAGTCTCAGCTTTTCTTAATCCTAGTTGGTCTTACTATAATAATATTCCACCACTTAATACTTAAGCTATGCCTTAACATTAACAAATGTGCAATCTTAGATATTCAAAGGTACTGCTAATTAGGTTAGAGGTCTCTCCTTTGTGATCACTTATTCAACCTCGGATCATCTTACAACATCTCAAGAACGTTGCTTCTGATGCAAATCATGCTTCTGAGCAACTCAGTGTTCACTGAACTCTATATTGCCTACTCTAATCACAACCTAAATGGGTAGCTCTTCTCTGACGAATAAATGGTTATTCGTACTTGGTACTATATCCCTATTGTGATGTTAAGCATACATAACTACTTACCCGTGTCCTAAGGTTGATCAAGTCCTAATACTAGTTTATAGCCTCGTGAATAAGTTGAAAGGGTGATCCGTAAACTAAACTTCTAAACCGTTAAGGTTTCCGCATATCAATAGCATAAGTTTCATATAAAATATTCAACATATAAGAAACATTTGCAACTGATAGATAGGCATGCAAGATGAAAGCAACTTAAAGTAACAAAATAACTATATTAAATTAAGGAAAGCGTTCACCGTTTACAGACGAGATCCGGACCATTACAAGTGCTGACATCCTCTAGATCGCTCCTATTACAATCTTCGGCGTTCACCTCTGGATACTTAATTTCCTGATCGGAGGTGAGAAGGCCTTGATGTAGTGACCCGAACTTTTCTACGACTATATATTATATGAGATACATATTTACATGATTAAATGTTTCCAATATGTTAAGTAATCAAACTTGTTAAGACTTGATTAAATTGAAATGAGTTTATGTAGACAATTGACCATCCAAATTGACCGGCGATTCACGAACGTTAAACTTGTAAAAACGACATGATATATATATATATACTTATATATATATACTTATATATATATATATATATATATATATATATATATATATATATATATATATATATATATATTAACATGATATTATGATGAGTAAGTATCTCACCAAGTATATTAACAATGAGTTATATACATAAAATCAAACTATTGGACTAAGAAACTTGAAGCGATATACATAACGACTATCGTTATAACAACGTCTTACTAAATACATATGTATCATATTAAGATATTAATACACCATGTTTAATATGATAAAATGATAATTAAATATAGCATTAAGTGTATTAACAATAAACTACATATGTAAAAACAAGACTACTAACTTAAGGATTTCGAAACAAGTTACATATGTAACGATTATCGTTGTAACGACGTTTTAATATGTATATATGGTATCAAGATATATTCATACACCATGTTATCATGGTAATATGATAATTTAACATCTCATTAAATATAATAAATAATGGGTTAACTACATTAAATGAGATCGTTAACTTAAAGATTTCAAAAAAACACTTACATAACGACTAACGATGACTTAACGACTCAGTTAAAATGTATATACATGTAGTATATTAAGATGTATAAATACACTTTTGAAAGACTTCAAGACACGTATCAAAACACTCATACTTATCAAAGTTGGTCACAATTGCATTCTCATTCATTTTCATCAACAATTCTACTCGTATTCATCCGTATTCATACTCATACAATACCTTGCTTCTAGATGTATTTACTATTGGTATATACACTTCAATGATCAGCTCTTAGTAGCCTTTATGAGTCACCTAAACATGTAGGAACCATGATTTAACATCTAGCATGAAATATCTAGCAAAAATACAAACTAATAGAACCATATATGCAAGTGGTATCTAACGTTTTCATCATTCACCACCAACACTTTCATTTTTCAACTTTCATGCATCAAACTACTCTCTCTCAAGTTTTATCTCATTGTTCTAAGTGTTCTTCATCATTTTCTTCATAATCTAGCTCAATCTAGCTCAATCTAGTTAACCTAGATCATCATACCAAACAATCACTCAAGAACACTTCAATAACACTTTCAAGTTTACTAGTTTACTTCCAAGCTTTCTAATCCATTCCAAGTAATCATCTAAGATCAAGAAACCTCTGTTATTTACAGTAGGTTATCATTCTAATTCAAGGTAATATTCATATTCAAACTTTGATTCAATTTCTATAACTATAACTATCTTAATTCGAGTAGAAATCTTACTTGAACTTGTTTTCGTGTCATGATTCTACTTCAAGAACTTTCAAGCCATCCAAGATCCTTTGAAGCTAGATCATTTCTTGTCACTTCTAGTAGGTTTACCTACTATACTTGAGGTAGTAATGATGTTCATAACATCATTCGATTCATATATATATATATATATATATATATATATATATATATATATATATATATATATATATATATATATATATATATATATATATATATATATATATATATATATATATATATATATATATATATATATATATATATATATATATATATATATATATATATATATATATATATATAACTATCTTATTCGAAGAATTAAACTTGTAATCACTAGAACATAGTTTAGTTAATTCTAAACTTGTTCGCAAACAAAGTTAATCCTTCTAGCTTAACTTTTAAAATTAACTAAGCACGTGTTCTATATCTACATGATATGCTAACTTAATGATTTAAAACCTGGAAACACGAAGAACACCGTAAAACCGGACATACGCCGTCGTAGTAAAACCGGGGGCTGTTTTGGGTTGGATAATTAAACACTATGATAAAATTTGATTTAAAAGTTGTTCTTCTGGAAAAATGATATTTCTTATGAACATGAAACTATATCCAAAAATCATGGTTAAACTCAAAGTGGAAGTTCCTTTAGATGTTTTTTAATAGGATTATATTGTAAAGTTCACATTTAACACTAAGGGGGAGATTGTTAGGACCCCGAAGTTGTATAGTGTTTATGTGAAATATTCTTAAATGATGGTTCCTTAGAAGAGGGCTATATAAGGAACCTAAGTAGTCCTTATTAGATAGCCACTGCATTGTAAACGAGTTCTAGAAGCTGTGAAATGTAAATCTTATTGATTCTCTCTCTTACCGAGTCTCCTTCATCTTTACCGAATCTCATTCTAACTTTTCGATTCTTCTAATCTCAACATGATCTGACCTATCACCTTGTATGATGAAATCGATTGAAGAAACGAGTTTAAAGGGATGAATAGAACAAGTTTTGGCCTTCGAATGGTCAGATTTGGTGCAAAAATGGCGAAATGGTGATGGTGGACTCAAATTCGACTGTAGGCAAGGGGGAAGAAGGAAGAAGAAAGAAGAAAAGAAAAGAAGTGGGTATGAAAGCATTCATCAGGTGAAAAAAGGGGCTTCCAGTCTCATGGCAGGCCTTCCACGGGCTACCAGAAACTGGCCAGCCGTTTTTTTTGGCTGACTTGGGCTTCTCGGTTGGGCTTAGGTTTTTTAATCCGGCCCATTTGTTTAATTATAAATTATTTATATTTTGAGTTTATAAATAATATAAATTATTTATATATATTTTAATTTTATAAATTATATTTATATTAACTAGTATTATTTATATTATATTTATTTAAATTTATTACACGAAAATGTTATTCGCAAAATAAGCGATTACAATAATTATGACAAGCGTACAACTAAACGCAAAAAGTGACGTTTCATGAAAGAGATATTCAGGGATTCTTTGACCGTCCAAAGCAAATCAGCGGGATGAAGCGAAAATCTTTCGAATTCACTCAAAAGCTGACATTCGAGTTTTTGAAGATCATCGATATCGTCCATAAGTTGAACGAATGCCCTTCTAACCTTCTTGATATTCGAGATTCCATCCCTTGGTCCGTCGTCTCTGAAATTTAGATCGTTCAGAAGTTAGAAAACTACGGTTTGAAATTCATAGTCTTCCTTAGAATCAGGATCTCCACTAGTGAATTTGAAAGTTTCAGATATTTTATGGATAAGTGATTGTTGATGGATAGTAAATGGAAATTTCTACGTAGTCAATATTCGCACGAATTTGGAACATATTCCCTTTCTTTTTTCAAAGAAATTCGCTTCTATTCTTTCTTCGATTGAATCTGGAAATACTTATGTCAATTTTTGAATAAGGAATGATGCAAGATCAAAGTAGAAGTAATCTCGATCTCCATATTTTGAAATGGGGTTAGGAACTTCTTTTTCAGTCCAATACTCTAATTCCGCGACCATCATTGTCACAAATCGATTGAGACGAATCGGTGAGAATTCTTCATCTTTGATATATGACAAACAGTTCACGAATATTTCGAGGTCATCTTTTGTGTCAATTTCTTCATCACGATACTTGAAAAAGGTTTCTTCCCCACATCCTTTTGAGAGATTGTGGAGGGAACGTACATGATTACGCAGATTATGCATTTCTTGCATTTGACGTTTAGAAAACTGAAAATCTGAGATGTAAAGATGTCTGATGAAATCGCGGTAAAAATGTAGTCTTCATTTTGGATTTAGTAGATTTCCGATGAAAGGAGAGTCTGAATTATCCATGTAACATTCTTTCTTGGAATCATACTTTAACAAGAACGGATATCGAAAAAAGGTTGGATATTCTTCCCGTATTTCATCTTCCATATGTAGGAGTTCGTTAAGACTTAACCCTCCTTTTGGATCGTGAAAAGGGTCGAATCCTGGTTCATTTAAATAAAATTTCTCTAAAAGCAATGAAATCTTCGGGTTAGACGAAGTTGTCCGGCCTCTTGGGCTACAAGAATCAGAAACTGGTGGCTTCTGACGAGACTCATTAGCATTTTGAAACTGTTATTATCTTTTGGATTTTATAGACGATAACTTCTCTGGTTTCCGAAGTTTGTGTAGGATGGATATCTTCTAAATCTTCTTCGTAGTCGGTTAAGTTTGTCATGAATTCTACAAAAAGTAATAGTATAAAATTAATAATTTTGGTTTTTTATATATATTAGATAATTAGGGTTTTCTAAAGGCAACTAATAATCCTATACCGTCAAACTTTTTGATTGTTAAGCGTGAGTGTTTAAGTCAATCTATCTTTGAACCAAGTGGTCAGGCCGACAACGGAGAGGCAGGATCCTTTTGGTTCCAATATAATTGGAGACTGTTCAGAAAATCCAACAACCAAGTCTGTATATAATTGACTTCCTTAGGCACCACTCAAGAATCTCAGATATCTTGATAGAATCACATATTACCTTAGCAAACAGAAAATTCGATCCTCGGCAGCGGCGGCAAAAACTTTACTTCTCTAATGATATGCCTAAAATGGACGGTTTTATTTATTCGATGTCGTTGGGTTGCAAATCGTCAGAATCAGTTACCAAGAGGGAGTAATGGTTTTATTATTTAAATTTAGCTGGGGTTTCCTAGCTATAATCTACCTACTTGCTTCTTTCTATAATAAGTAAAGGATAAGTATAACCTAGGTTCGTATTTTTGTACGTTTGACAGTAATATGGGATCGTAGCACGTCTAAAGATAACCCTATAGTAAGTATGGTGTTTTGAATGAACTATGGATAAATATATTATAAGTAAGATAAATGACAGATAAAGTAAAGGGTTGAATGTAATATTTAGGGCTTTAGGGAGACTACCTATAGAGTTTTACTTCCTAGAATGAGCACTAGAACTTAATCAAGAGGAGGTAACCAAATTGATTTGTCACTAAGAGACTACGCTTTGAAGATTCTGGTCAGTACAGCATATCCTACTCCCAACACTAATCTAAAAGATTTAAGCAACCTATTTTGGACGGAGTCCTAGGCTCATGAACAGAGTGATATACCTAAGAAAGGTTCTGACTTTTCTTAATCCTAGTTGGTATTACTACTATATGAATCTTCCACTCAATACTATAGCTATGCCTCAACATTAACAGATGTGCAATCTTAGATATTCTAAGGTACTGCTAATTGGATTAGACGTCTCTCCTTTGCAGTCAATTACTCAACCCCGGATCATTAGACAGTATCTCTAGAATACTGCATCTGACGCGAATCATGCTTTTGACTAGACCAATATTCGTAAGAATCCTATAGTACTAACCTAATCATAATCTTAAGGTGGGCAGTTCTTCTCTGATAGATAGTTACCTTATCTGTACGTAGGTACTAAACCCTATTATGATGTTAAGCACACATAACTACTTACCTTGTATCCTAGGATTGATCATTTCCTATCACTAGGTTATAGCCACGTGGGTAATTAGAAAGGGTGGTCTGTGAATTAGACCTCTAAACCGTCAAGGTTTCAACATAACAATGATATAGGTTACAGATAAATATTAACAAACATGGCAATTATAATGGATAGACAAATGTATACATTAATTTAAGATAACCAAATATATCATTAAATTAAGGAAAGTGTTCACCGTATACAAATGACGTAGACCGTTACAAAAGCTTGACAGCTCCGACTCTATACAGCTTCTTAGTACAATCTTCGGCGTTCGCGTCCGGGTACTTAATTTTCCGCTCGGAGGTGACAAGGTGTCACACCCCTAAATAGGGCCGGGAGTATTTGTGACTAATTATATCAAATCAAGCAATCGTATAATGAGAACGACTCTATATGAGGCATTTTATTACATTTATTGAGTTTTTGCAGCGGAAGATAAATAGTCATTAGCTTGTATTTAATGAACAACGCATTTAATGTCTTTAATTGATATGATATGTAATGAAGACTGCAAGCATAGCAAGCAATTATTATCAAAGCATCAAATATACAGCGAAAGCATTATGTAGGACCTGAGAATAAACATGCTTAAAAAGTGTCAACCAAAAGGTTGGTGAGTTCATATGTTTATCATAAATAATGATTTCAGTAATAGATCAAAAGATTTAATATAATAAAAGTCAATATATCATGTATATCAAAAGTATGCTATGAGCATATAATATCAAAACTAAACGATTTTACACCGAGACAATACATATGTAATTGTCGAGATCATTATTATACCACCAATTGACCTGAGGTCAACACTGCGGGACGTTACTCCCAATAGCGCTATTTATAATAATTCCGTTTGCCACTTAATCATCTAGCAATTAATGATATTACAAAGCAGAGAATTGTATGTTTCAAATGAACACAATAAAAATACTCATGTTGGTCGCATAATAAGTTTGTACTTGTGTCAATCAGTTATAAAAATAGTGCATGTATTCTCAGCCCAAAAATATATAAAAGGGGAGCTATGAAAACTCACGATACGATAGTTTGTAGTAATTATGCGTATGACGGCACTGAACAAGTGCAGATTTGTCCTCGGATTCACGAACCTATATCAAGTATATATATTAACACATATACTAGTAATCGAATAAGTTTATATATATATTTCAGTTGTTATATATTTCTATATATATACTTATATATATATATATTCTATATATAAGTATTAATTTGATAAAATAATATTAATAATGATAATGAATAAAGAGTTGTATTATTTTGTAATAATAATAAAAATAATATTCATAATGATAATGATACTATTAATAAAAATGTTAATAATAATAATGATATAGTTTTAATGATAGCAAAAATGATAATTTTTGTAAAAATGATAATAACGATAGTAATAATAATACTTTCAATAAAAACGGTAATTTTTGATAAAAATGATAAGATAAAATGATACTTTTAATTATAACCATATTTTTAATATTAATGTTAATAATAACTTTAATATTAGTAATAATAATAATATCAATAATTAATAATACTAATAATAATAATATTAGTAATGATAATACTAATAAGCTTTAAATGATAATAGTTGTAATAATAATGATAGTAAAAATAATAATACTAATTCTTAATAATAATAATAATAATAATAATAATAATAATAATAATAATAATAATAATAATAATAATAATAATAATAATAATAATAATAATAATAATAATAATAATAATAATAATAATAATAATAATAATAATAATAATAATAATAATAATAATAATAATAATAATAATAATAATAAAAAACTAGTGATAATAACAATAATTAATATTAATAATAACTTTAGTAGTAGTAGTAGTAGTAGTAGTAGTAGTAGTAGTAGTAGTAGTAGTAGTAGTAGTAGTAGTAGTAGTAGTAATAATAATAATAATAATAATAATAATAATAAAAGAACATGAGACTACCTTTGATGAGGCTTTAAAAAAAAAAAAAACTGCCCATGCCTAGAATCGAACCCGAGACCTCACGCTAACCCGACAAATACATAAACCACTCCTTTGCTCCATGCTTTTTCTGATTTTTACCTCGTAAAAAATATATATAAGCCTTATCTATCTATCATCTTCTTCATCTTCTTAAAAAAAAAAATCGGCCAAAATCATCTACACTAATTACTAATTTGATTTAGATTGTATAACAGAAATATAAACGTTTGGGTTATGGGATATTTGGATTAACAAAAAAACTAAAAAAATAAAAAAATAAAAATAAATAAAAAAAAATAAGAAAAAAGCTGATGCTGCTGTCGCAAGTTTTAAATAAATAAAAATTTTGATTTTTGATTTTAAGCGTTTTTAGATCACGATTCCTTTATGAAATAGTTTTCTAATCACCTCTAGAAACTATTAAGATCTTCAATTGAACTTGAAGCACAAACACGAACTCGAATTTCTTCAAGAACACTTCGTTTGACTTTTAAGAAATAAAACTTTGACTTGAAAATTCGAACTCGATAATTGAAATTGGAATTTGATATTTTGCAGATAGTCGTGAATGATTCCTAACAAAACCACATTTATAGATTTTGAAATGGATTTCGATTTCGGGCTTTTGGAAATATGAACAATAACAGAGGGATCGAGCTTTATTTATATTTTTCTGTTTAAATTTCGAATTGCAGTAGGTAATTGAAATTGAAGATGAATATTTGAATGATTGTGAGAATAACATATAACACTTGTTTGATTTATAGAAAATCACGTCGACAACAACAAATCTTTGGCCAATAGAAAAATAACAAAAAAATAGTCGGAGATAATAAAAAAAAAAGAAACGGGATCACGATTTAATTAAAAAATTAAAAAGTAGATTCTGGATCAAATAATGCAGATCATGATAACTAACCAATTTTTGTATTTCTCTGATTTAATTAATATTAATAATTAATAAATATAAATATATTAATAATAATACTTTTAATATTAATAAAATTAATAATAATAATAATATTTATAATAACAATATTAAAATAGTACTAATAATAATATAAATAATAATACTGATAATATTATTTATAATAATCAAAATAATATACTTATAATCAAAATAATAATTAAAATAATAAAATGATCTCAATAATAATAATTTTTGATAATAATAACTAATAATGTTAATAATAGTATTATTAATAATAATAATAAATTGTATTAATATATTAATGAGATTAATAATAATTTTAATAATTTTAGTAATAGTGATGATACTAATATTAATATTAATATTAGTAATTACATTAATGATAATAATAATTATTAATAATATTAATATTAATAATTTTGATAATAATAATAATATTAATAAATTAATATTAATACGTAATTATTTGTAAATAATTGTTCGTGAATTGTCGGAATTTGTCAAGGTTAAATGAAAATTACGAACAAAGTTCAAAAATTTTGAGATTCAGTTAAACGGACTTTGATTATCGTGTCAGAATCACATAAGGATTAAGTTTAAATTTAGTCAGAAATTTCTGGGTTGTCATAGTACCTACCCGTTAAAATAAATTTCATCCCGAAATTTAGTTGTTGCCATCAATCGGCGTTGTTCGTAAATAGATGAGGATATTTATGTTTTATTTGGTTTTCACATTCCCAGGTATACTCGGGGACTTTCGTGAATTTCAACAGATAGAATATTATTTTGTTTCAAGCGTTTAAATCTTATGATCCATAAGTTCTACAACTTTTTCTACGAAGTGCATTTTATTATTAATGTAGAGGTCATTCAAGGGAATAACACGAGTTTCATTAATTAGGTTTTCTCAGAAGAGATGATGACGCTATACAAGCATATCAGTACATATGAAATGTGTTATGAATAATATTGAGCTCATTTAAAACCTTAAGCGTTTATGCCACAATATTAGGGCAGACAAAATAGAGAGAAGTTCGTGAAAATCTGATAATGCTAAAAATGAACATATATTTCATAGCATTATTCCTCAAGAAAGACAAGCTTTTAGTTGCAATTGTCCTATTTATAAGTGATATTCGTTTAAATAATAAAAGGTGAAGACAAAAGACAGATTCGACGAATTGAAGATGCAAACGACCAAAAAGCTCAAAAGTACAAAATACAATCAAAGAGGTTCCAATTATTGATAAGAAACGTCTCGAAATTACAAGAGTACAAGATTCAAAACGCAAAGTACAAAATATTAAATTGTACGCAAGGACGTTCGAAAATCCGGAACCGGGACCAGAGTCAACTCTCAACGCTCGACGCAATGGACTAAAAATTACAAGTCAACTATGCACATGAATATAATATAATATATAATTAATTCTTAAAATTAATATATATATTATATTATATATAAACCGTCAGCAAATTAAAAGACAAAATGGTGTGAGCTGGTTTTATGAACTCAGCGACTTGCGGAGTTTGAAGAAGAAAAATCCCGCGACTCGCGGAGCCCCAATTTCAAAAACTGCCTATAAAAGCAAACGCAGTTTGATCGTAAAAAATATCCATATAATCTATCTCTCTCTCAATATATACGTAATATATATATATATATATAATTTATATTTTAATTTTAATTTTAATTTTAAATCCTAATAATAAGGGTATGTTAGCGAATGTTGTAAGAGTGTAAGTCGAAATTCTGTCCGTGTAATGCTACGCTATTTTTAATCATTGTAAGTTATGTTTATATTATTTTCATTAATGTCTCGTAGCTAAGTTATTATTATGCTTATTTAAATCGAAGTAATCATGATGTTGGGCTAATTACTAAAATTGGGTAATTGGGCTTTGTACCATAATTGGGGTTTGGATAAAAGAACGACACTTGTGAAAATTAGACTATGGGCTATTAATGGGTTTTATATTAACTAAACAATACCTTGTTAATTTAATATACAAACTTATAATTCGACGTATTTATATATAACCACATACGCTTGACTGGGTACGGTGGGCGGGATATCTATAAATACCAATAATTATTCATTTTACCGGACACGGAACTGGATTAATAGTTAATAGACTTGTTGAAACAGGGGTGAATTACATTCAAGGGTAATTGGTGTAATTGTTAACAAAGTAGTAAAACCTTGGTTTACACGCAGTCGATAACCTGGTGTATTCATTAAACAAAGTATTAAAACCTTGTTACAATTCGAATCCCCAATTAGTTGGAATATTTGACTTCGGGAATAAGAATAATTTGACGAAAGCTTTCGCTCTTTATATTTATGACTGATGGACTATTATGGACAAATCCGTATGGACATATTAAATAATCCAGGAAAAAGAACAATTAACCCATGGGCATAAAACTAAAATCAACACGTCAAACATCATGATTACGGAAGTTTAAATAAGCATAATTCTTTTATTTCATATTTAATTTCCTTTATTTTATATTTAATTGCACTTCTAATTATCGCATTTTTATTTATTGTTATTGTATTTAATTGCACTTTTAATTATTGTACTTTTTAATTATCGCAATTTCCTTATCGTTATTTACTTTACGCTTTAAATTAAGTTATATTTATTTTTATTATTTTACATTAGGTTTTAACTGCGACTAAAGTTTTTAAAATAGACAAACCGGTCATTAAACGGTAAAAACCCCCTTTATAATAATAATATTACTTATATATATATATATATATATATATATATATATATATATATATATATATATATATTTGTATTTTTATAAAATAAAACTAATATAGCGTTAAGCTTTGTTTAAAAGATTCCCTGTGGAACGAACCGGACTTACTAAAAACTACACTACTGTACGATTAGGTACACTGCCTATAAGTATTGTAGCAAGGTTTAAGTATATCCATTCTATAAATAAATAAATATCTTGTGTAAAATTGTATCGTAGTTAATAGTATTTCATTTTAAAATTTAATAGTATTTAATACCCCTTAGCTTTAACGATCAAGTATTTTTGGCGCCGCTGCCGGGGAACTTAAAATCTAGCTTAAACGCCGGAAGCGCAACGCTGATATATAAGGAAAAAAAATTTTATTTTTAGTTTACTTTTATAAAAAAATACGCTTTTGTAAAAATACGTTTTAAATATTTGAAAATATAAAAAGAAAAAGAAAAATATAAATATAAATACTTTTAAGAGTTTGTTAAATATTTAAGTTTTATAAAGTTTCTTTATTTTTATTTTATAAAAATATAAGATTTATTTAAATATTTTTTTTTATTTAAAACATAAAAATTAAAAAACCGAAAAAAAATATACATATAAATCTAGTTTTAAGATTTTTATGTATTTCTATTTTTATTTTAGTATTTAAAAAAACATAAGATTTTATTTAATTAATATAAATATTTTCTATAAATACTAAAAACAGAAAAATAAAAAAATATATATATATAAATAAAAAACTGACCTGTCGAAATTTGAACCTGGTGCACGTGAACCTGTAACCTCTGCGACTCGCGGAGATATTGAACCGGGCCAACCGCAAGTCGCAGAGCTGTCTGACACGGGCCACACAGAAACCCTAACAGCATTAATTACGGGATAATTATTATTATTATTAATTTTAAACCCTAATTAGGGTATTATTATTATAATATTTAGTTTTAATTAGTTTATTTTGTTTTATTTAGTTTTAATTAGTTTAATTAGTTCTATTTAATTAATAGTTTTATAAAATAAATAATTTAAAACTAATATTTTTATAAAAATTGAACTTTTTACAACTTTTAGTATATTTTTATATTTTGTCCCTTTTTATTTGTTTTAGCGTAATAATTTGTATTTTTCGCTCGTATTTAGTTTTAAATATAGTTTTTGCCATACTTATTTTTATTTCTAGATTTTTAGGCTTTGCCGTAAAATCCCTTAAGTGCTTTTTCTTTAGACTAAGATTTAGGTGCTTTAGAATTTTGCGACGCCTATCTAAGTTTTAGTTCCTTTTTAAGTTATTGCCATTTGGGATATAGTTTTACTCGTAAGATTTAATATTTTTAGACGCAACTTTTAATTTTTAGTTTTTAGTTCTTTTTTAAGTTTCAACGCACTACTTTCTTATTTCTTATTTTTATTTTTCGACGCCTTTTACCTATGTATCAATTATCATTCCAATTAGTAATCTCAATTTGCAATTTTAATTTTAATTTAGTGATAGTAATAAGGTTGGGTTAGTCGAGTATTTTAAAGTTTTATAAGTCACTCTTTTTCTTTCTTATTTTTTGACGCCTTTTATTTTTCAATTCTTTTCGTTTTCGACCTTTTTCGACGCTCTCTTTTTCTTTCTTATTTCTCGCCATTCTAGTTTTTAGGACATAGATTTTTATTCTACTTCTTACCTAAATTTCTTAAAATTACAAAAATTTATTTTAAGTGGTTAAATTGATAGACATCAAAATTTTCTGGTTCGTAGTAATAGTTGGATTTGTACGTGGACTGGGTTATTGGAGCCAAACAGTACTCAATTATATTGAGACCAAACGAATCCTGCCCCTCTGCTGCATCTTTTGGCTATTCGAAACGTGGGCAAAATCAGAAAAGTCTATTAACTGGATAACTTATATAATTTTTCTTTCCTTTTAAAAACTAATAGGATATTCAGTGAATGCACCGAGCAAGACGTTCACCACCTTTTGTACGTTCACCACCTGTAACTAGATCAAGACATTTAGAAAATATTACCACCGTTGATTTTTCTTTAGAATCGTCTTCCAGTCGACCAAGTACTCCAATTCAAATTTTCGATAATCCATTTTTTGAACCCGACCTCACAATTGAGAATTCGGAGAATATTCAGGGACAATTCATAGATCCTGAACCATTAATTTTTCCTCCGGAACCACCAATCATTCAAACAGAGATTGTTGACGAACGAACCATTAAATCAGAATCCTCTAGTGATTCAGATTTAACAAATTCAATTATGGAGAATCTGGAACCTTTAAGTATGGAAGACCGAATGAGAGCTAAACGCACTGGCCAAGGTCACGCAACTACTCATCCAGACATTAATACGACAGATTATGAAATCAAAGGACAAATTCTACACATGGTAACTAATCAATGCCAATTTAGTGGTGCGCCGAAGGAAGATCCAAGTGAACATCTTCGTACCTTTAATAGGATCTGCACACTATTTAAAATAAGAGAAGTTGAAGATGAACAGATATATCTCATGTTATTTCCCTGGACTTTAAAGGGAGAAGCCAAAGATTGGTTGGAATCGTTACCTGAAGGGGCGATTGACACATGGGACGTTTTAGTTGAAAAATTTCTTAAATAATTCTTTCCGGCATCTAAAGCCGTAAGACTTCAAGGAGAAATTGTTACGTTCACACAGAAACCGAATGAAACTCTATATGAGGCGTGGACTAGATTTGGAAAGTTATTAAGAGGATGTCCGCAATATGGTTTAGACACCTGTCAAATAGTACAAATATTCTACCAAGGATGCGACATCACTACAAGAAAAGACATCGATATAGCAGCTGGTGGTTCCATTATGAAGAAAACCGAAACTGATGCTTACAAAATTATTGATGACACTGCTTCTCACTCACATGAGTGGCATCAAGAAAAAGATATTGTTATATCATCTAAAGCAGCTAGAGCCGATTCTAGCCATGACTTAGATTCCATTTCAGCAAAGATAGATGCTGTCGAGAGACGAATGGAAAAGATGACTAAAGATATCCACTCAATATGAATTAGTTGTGAGCAGTGTGGTGGACCACATTTGACAAAAGATTGTCTCAGTATTGAACTAACAATGGAACAAAGAGAGATGTTTCATATCTAAACCAAAGGCCTGAAAATAATTATCAGAATAATTATCAACCGCCAAGACCAATTTACAATCAAAACCAGAATTATAACCGAAATGTTCCATACAACAACCAACAAGGTCCTAATAATCAACAAGTATCCAACAATACTTACAATCAGTAAAGACCTAATTTTCAAAACAAACCACCACAAACCGATGATAAAAAGCCAAATTTAGAAGATATGATGACGAAGCTAGTTGAAACTCAAACGCAGTTTTTCACATCTCAGAAACAAACCAATGAACAGAATGCTCAAGAATTTAGAAATCAACAAGCTTCTATTCAAAACTTGGAACAAGAAGTAAGTAACCTAGCAAGGTTAATAGGTGAAAGAAAACCGGGAAGTCTACCTAGTGATACAAATGCTAACTCCCGGAATAAAACAGCTAAAGCCATTACCACAAGAAGTGGTACAACACTTAAACCACCTGAAATACCTGTAACTTCTGATGAAGCTATTCCTACTCCACAAGAACCACAATCTGAACAAGATAAGGAAAAAGAACCGGTAGTTGAAAAGGTTTATGAAGATAACACAGTTAAGGCTAAACCTTATGTTAAACCATACCAACCACCACTTCCTTACCCGAGTAAATTGAAAAAAGAGAAACTTGAAGCCGAGCAATCCAAATTTTTAGATATGTTTAAACAGATAAATGTAAACCTTCCTTTCATTGATGTAATTTCAGGTATGCCTAGATATGCTAAATTTCTGAAAGATCTAATATCGAATAGAAAGAAAATGGAAGAACTCTCGGCCGTTACTATGAATGCTAATTGTTCTGCAGTGCTGTTGAATAAGATACCAGAAAAATTATCTGATACAGGAAGTTTCACAATTCCATATTTTCTGGGTAGTCTTAGTTCAATAGAAGCATTGGCAGACTTAGGTGCTAGTATAAATTTAATGTCGTATTCATTTTACGCTAAACTAGACCTTGGAGAATTGAAACCAACACGAATAAGCATACAACTAACCGATCGATCAATAAAATATCCTAGAGGGATAATGGAGAACATGCTAGTTAAAGTTGGTACTTTAGTATTTCCAGTAGATTTTGTTGTTCTGGACATGGAAGAAGATTCTCAAGTTCCTCTCATATTAGGAAGACCATTCTTAAACACGGCAAAAGCAATGATAGACGTGTTTGGTAAGAAATTGACCCTAAGTATAGAGGACGAGAGTGTTACCTTTTCAGTTGATAGAGCAATGCAACAACCGCAATCTGCAGATGATACATGTTATTATATTCAAACTATAGATTCACATGCAGAATTGTTAGAAGAATTTCCAGAATTACAAGGAACAGGAGAATGTTCTTTAGGAGAAGGAACTGAACAAATTGTTGAAACTGAAATGTTAGCTGCACTAATAGCTAATGGATATGAACCAACAACAGAAGAAATTCAAAAGCTAAAAGAAGAAGACAGATATCGATACAAATCATCGATAGAAGAACCTCCGACATTAGAGTTAAAGCCACTTCCAATCCGTTTGGAATAAGCTTATTTACATGGTGAATCTGAATTACCTGTAATAATATCGTCTTCTCTTACTGAAAATGAGAAATCACAACTCATTTCTGTGTTGAAAGCTCATAAACCAGCCATTGCATGGAAGATTCATGATATTAAAGGAATAAGTCTTTCGTATTGCATGTGAAGATCCGTCCTAATCCATCCGGACGAAGTCATCAACTTTTGATCCCAGAGCGATGATCGACTCCAAGTAATGTCCTTAAAATGAGCAAATGCACAGCGAAAGGTTTCTTTCGTACCTGAGAATAAACATGCTTTAAAGTGTCAACCAAAAGGTTAGTGAGTTCATTAGTTTAACATAAATAATCATTTCATAATTTTAATAGACCACAAGATTTTCATATCTCCTTTTCTCATAAACATACGGCCCATGCATAGAGACAAAAATATCATTCATATGGATTGAACACCTGGTAACCGACATTCACAATATGCATATAAGAATATTGATAAGGCTAAAAAGGAACATATATTTCATAGCATTATCCCCAAGAAAGACAAGATTTTAGTTGCAATTGTTCCATTTTCAAGTAATATTCGTTTATTTTAAATAAGTGCGAAGACAAAAGGCGAAAACGACGAATTGAAGACACAAAGGTCCAAAAAGCTCAAAAGTACAAGATACAATCAAAAAGGTTCAAATTATTGATGAAGAACGTCTAAAAATGACAAGAGTACAAGTTACAAAACGCAAAGTACACGATATAAAATTGTACGAAAGGGCGTTCGAAAATCCGGAACCGAGGCATGAACCAACTTTCAGCGCTCGACGCAACGGTGTAAAAATTACGAGTCAACTATGCACAAGAATAAAATATAATATTTAAATAATTCATAATAAGAATAATATTAAATAATAAAAAGTTGTTAATTGAGCATAGTTCAGGGGTCGTAAATGAAAATTTCAATTCTAATTTCGCCTATAAAGGCTATGTAATACGATCAATTGAAAATACCTTTTTTCGATCATATTTTCTATCTATATATCGATCCATCTATCTATTATCAATATCAATTATCAATATCTATATTCTATATCTCTATCATAATGTTAACTTAATAAGATATAACAATAATCTTAATTTTAATTTTAAATTATGATAATAATAAGATTTATGATAGAGATCGTTTGAGTGTGTAAGTCGAAATTCTGTCCGTGTAACGCTACGCTATTTTTAATCATTGTAAGTTATATTCAACCTTTTTATATTAATGTCTCGTAGCTAAGTTATTATTATGCTTATTTAAAACGAAGTAATCATGATGTTGGGCTAATTACTAAAATTGGGTAATTGGGCTTTGTACCATAATTGGGGTTTGGACAAAAGAACGACACTTGTGGAAATTAGACTATGGGCTATTAATGGGCTTTATATTTATTTAACTAAATGATAGTTTGTTAATGTTAATATAAAGATTTACAATTGGGCGTCCCTATAAATTACCATATACACTCAATCGGACACGATGGGCGGGGTATTTATATGTACGAATAATCGTTCATTTAACCGGACACGGGAATGGATTAATAGCCACTAGAATAATTAAAACAGGGGTGAAATTATGTACAAGGACACTTGGTATAATTGATAACAAAATATTAAAACCTTGGGTTACACTCAGTCGACATCCTGGTGTAATTATTAAACAAAGTATTAAAATCTTGTTACAGTTTAAGTCCCCAATTAGTTGGAATATTTAACTTCGGGTATAAGGATAATTTGACGAGGACACTCGCACTTTATATTTATGACTGATGGACTATTATGGACAAAAACCAGACGGACATATTAAATAATCCAGGACAAAGGACAATTAACCCATGGGCATAAAACTAAAATCAACACGTCAAACATCATGATTACGGAAGTTTAAATAAGCATAATTCTTTTATTTCATATTTAATTTCCTTTATTTTATATTTAATTGCACTTCTAATTATCGCATTTTTTTAATTATCGCAAGTTTATTTTATCGCACTTTTATTATTCGCAATTTCATTATCGTTATTTACTTTATGCTTTAATTTAAGTCTTGTATTTATTTTTAATATTTTACATTTGGTTTTAACTGCGACTAAAGTTTTAAAATCGACAAACCGGTCATTAAACGGTAAAAACCCCCCTTTATAATAATAATATTACTTATATATATATATTTGTATTTTTACAATTATTGTGTGTAAAAAAATATAGTGTTATACTTCACGAGCTCCCTGTGGAACGAACAGGACTTACTAAAAACTATACTATAATACGATTAGGTACACTGCCTATAAGTGTTGTAGCAAGGTTTAAGTATATCCACTCGATAAATAAATAAATAACTTGTGTAAAATTGTAGCATATTTAATAGTATTTCGCACTAAAAATAATACTATTTTGTATACACCCCCTACGACATCAAGTATTTTTGGCGCCGCTGCCGGGGAACTCGGCGAAACACTATATTTTTAATTTATATTTGTAAAAAAAAAAAAGAAAAAAAAATGACACACTTTGTCCCTCTTTTGTTGTACTAGTTTTTTTAAAAAAAAAAAAAAAAACCACTATCTTTGTTCCCACTATCGTTTTTCTTAAAAAAAAAAAACGTAAAAAAAAAATTGTGTAAAAAAATCGTGTTTTTTTTTAAAAGAAAAAAAAACGATATGAGTCCGCCAAGTGTAATTTTGCTAAATTAATAAAGGAAGTGGACAAACGCATTTATAATTATGACCATGTCGTTATTTTTACTAATAACCTTATACAAGTTATTTTATTTATTGTAAATAAGTCTCCCCACACTCAAATTTACTAATTACACAAAGTTATTTCGTAGTAAAAAAAAAAACGGGCACATTTATATTTATAACGACATGACCAATGAAATATGTAATTTTGCTACCTAATTATTAAAGTATTTTTTTTTAATAACACTCTAGTTACAATTTTTAGTATTAAGATTAGTTTTGCCATAGTTATTTTTATTTCTAGATTTTTTTAGGCTTTGCCGTAAAATCCCTTAAGTGCTTATTCCTTAGACTAAGTTTTAGGTGCTTTAGAATTTTGCGACGCCATTTTTCGCGCTATTTTCTTATTTTTATTTTTCGACGTGTTTACCTATGTATCAATTACAATTCCAATTAGTGATCTCCATTTGTAGCTTTAATTTTAAGATAGTGATCGTTATAAGGTTGGATTAACCGCGTGTTTACAAACCACTCTTCGTCTTTTTCATTTTTCGACACTTTTTCGACGAACTCTTTTTCTCTCTTATTTCTCGCCATTCTAGTTTTTAGGACTTAGATTTTTTTTTCTACTTCTTCTCTAAATTTCTTAAAATTACGAAAATTTATTTTAAGTGGTTAAATTGATAGACATCAAAATTTTCTGGTTCGTAGTAATAGTTGGATTTGTACGTGGACCGGGTTATTGGAGCCAAACAGTACTCAATTATATTGAGACCAAACGAATCCTGCCCCTCTGCTGCATCTTTTGGCTATTCGAAACGTGGGCAAAATCAGAAAAGTCTATTGATTGGATAACTTATATAATTTTTCTTTCCTTTTTAAAAACTAATAGGATATTCAGTGAATGCACCGAGCAAGACGTTCACCACCTTTTGTACGTTCACCACCTTTTGTACGTTCACCACCTGTAACTAGATCAAGACATTTAGCAAATATAACCGCCATTGATTTTTCTTTAGAATCGTCATCCAGTCGACCAAGTACTTCAGTTCAAATTTCCGATAATCCATTTTTTGAACCCAACCTCACAATTGAGAATCCAGAGAATATTCAGGAACGGTTCGTAGATCCTGAACCATTAAACTTTAATCCGAAACCACCAATCATTCAAACAGAGATTGTTGAGGAACGAACCATTAAATCAGAATCATCTAGTGATACCGATTCAACAAATTCAATTATGGAGAATCTGGAACCTCTAAGTATGGAAGACCGAATGAGAGCTAAACGCACTGGCCAAGGTCACGCAATTACTCATCCAGACATTAATGCGCCAGATTATGAAATCAAAGGACAAATTCTACACATGGTGACTAATCAATGCCAATTTAGTGGTGCGCCGAAGGAAGATCCAAATGAACATCTACGTACCTTTAATATGATCTGCACACTATTTAAAATTCGAGAAGTGGAGGATGAACAGATATATCTCATGTTATTTCCCTGGACTTTAAAGGGAGAAGCCAAAGATTGGTTGGAATCGTTACCTGAAGGGGCGATCGATACATGGGATGTTTTAGTTGACAAATTTCTTAAACAATTCTTTCCTGCATCTAAAGCCGTAAGACTTCAAGCAGAAATTGTTACGTTCACACAGAAACCAAATGAAACTCTATATGAGGCGTGGACAAGATATGGAAAGTTATTAAGTGGATGTCCGCAACATGGTTTAGACACCTGTCAAATAGTACAAATATTCTACCAAGGATGCGACATCACTACAAGGAAAGACATAGATATAGCAGCTGGTGGTTCTATTATGAAGAAAACCGAAACTGATGCTTACAAAATTATTGATAACACTGCTTCCCACTCACATGAGTGGCACCAAGAAAAAGACATCGTTAGATCATCTAAAGTAGCTAGAGCCGATTCTAGCCATGACTTAGATTCCATTTCTGCAAAGATAGATGCTGTGGAAAGATGAATGGAAAAGATGACTAAGGATATTCACTCAATACGAATTAGTTGTGAGCAGTGTGGAGGACCACATTTGACAAAAGATTGTCTCGGTATTGAATTAACAATGGAACAAAGAGAGAATATTTCATACATAAACCAAAGGCCTGGAAATAATTATCAGAATAATTATCAACCGCCAAGACCAATTTACAATCAAAACCAGAATTATAACCGAAATATTCCATACAACAACCAACAAGGTCCTACCAATCAACAAGTATCTAATAACAATTACAATCAGCAAAGACCAAATTTTCAAAACAAACCACCACAACAAACCGATGATAAAAAGCCGAATTTAGAAGATATGATGACGAAGCTAGTTGAAACTCAAACGCAGTTTTTCACATCTCAAAAACAAACCAATGAACAAAATGCTCAAGCATTTAGAAATCAACAAGCTTCTATTCAAAATCTGGAACAAGAAGTAAGTAACCTAGCAAGATTAATAGGTGAAAGAAAACCGGGAAGTCTACCTAGTGATACAAATGCTAATCCCCGAAATGAAACAGCTAAAGCCATTACCACAAGAAGTGGTACAACACTTAAACCACCTGAAATACCTGTAACTTCTGATGAAACTATTCCTACTCCACAAGAACCACAACCTGATCAAGATAAGGAAAAAGAACCGGTAGTTGAAAAGGTTAATGAAGATAACACAGTTAAGGCTAAACCTTATGTTAAACCATACCAACCACCACTTTCTTACCCGAGTAAAATGAAGAAAGAAAAACTTGAAGCCGAGCAATCCAAATTCTTGGATATGTTTAAACAGATAAATGTAAATCTTCCTTTCATTGATGTGATTTCAGGAATGCCTAGATATGCTAAATTCTTGAAAGATCTAATCTCAAATAGAAAGAAAATGGAAGAACTCTCGGCTGTTACTATGAATGCTAATTGTTCAGCAGTGCTGTTGAATAAGATACCAGAAAAACTATCTGATCCAGGAAGCTTCACAATTCCATGTTTTTTGGGTAGTCTTAGTTCAATAGAAGCATTGGCAGACTTAGGTGCTAGTATAAATCTAATGCCGTATTCACTATACACTAAACTAGACCTTGGAGAATTGAAACCAACAAGAATAAGCATACAACTAGCCGATAGATCAATAAAATATCCTAGAGGAATAATGGAGAACATGCTAGTTAAAGTTGGTACTTTAGTATTTCCAGTAGATTTTGTTGTTTTGGACATGGAAGAAGATTCTCAAGTTCCTCTCATATTAGGAAGACCATTCTTAAACACGGCTAAAGCAATGATAGACGTGTTCGGTAAGAAACTGACCCTAAGTATAGAGGATGAGAGTGTTACCTTTTCAGTTGATAGAGCAATGCAACAACCACAATCTGCAGATGATACATGTTATTATATTCAAACTATAGATGCACATGCAGAATTATTAGAAGAATTTCCAGAATTACAAGGAACAGGAGAATGTTCTTTAGGAGAAGGTAATGAACCAATTGATGAAGCTGAAATGTTAGCTACACTTATAGCTAATGGATATGAACCAACAACAGAAGAAATTCAAATGCTAAAAGAAGAAGACAGATATCGATACAAATCATCGATAGAAGAACCTCCGAAATTAGAGTTAAAGCCACTTCCAAATCATTTGGAATACGCTTATTTACATGGTGAATCTGAATTACCTGTAATAATATCGTCTTCTCTTACTAAAAATGAGAACTCACAACTCATTTCTGTGTTGAATGTGACGACCCGGGAATTTCCAACCAAATTTAAACTTAATCTTTATATATTTCTGACACAATAAGCAAAGTCTATAATGGTGAGTCTCGAAAACTGTAGAACTATGTTCATATATTCATTTGACCCTCGACTATTTCCGACGATTCACGAACAACTAGTTGTAAATAAATATGTAAGTGATATATCAATGTTAGTATTAATACTTTCATTATTACTACTAATGTTACTATTGATATAAAAAAAAGATTTGTATTATTAATATCACAAATTCTAATATGAGATATATAAAATAAATGAAATTGTGATAAGTATAAGTTATTATATTCTTGTATCATTATAGTTAATATTTTTTTTAGTATCATTAATAAGATCATTATTATCATTTTTATTATTATTATTATCATTACTAGTAATTAAAATCATTAAAATTATCATCATTGTTAATATTAAGATTATTATTTGTCATATTATTACTACAGTTTCTCTATTAATAATATTATTGATAATATTAATATTAGTATTACTAATAACCTTAATATATCTATACTTATGAAATATCAAAATTTAAGAAATTAATATATGTACATATATAACAAGTTATATAAATACAGTGATATATAAATATATATACATATAAAAATATTGATATATATATATATATATATATATATATATATATATATATACATATATATATATA
The DNA here is from genome assembly GCF_046630445.1 of Rutidosis leptorrhynchoides. Classification (NCBI taxonomy): domain Eukaryota; kingdom Viridiplantae; phylum Streptophyta; class Magnoliopsida; order Asterales; family Asteraceae; genus Rutidosis; species Rutidosis leptorrhynchoides. The sequence continues at coordinate 296,305,862 of NC_092338.1, read as the reverse complement.
GGGAACTAGTACTATTATTTATTATTATTTGTTATTAATTAGAATTATTATATATATTATTTATCTAATTATATTCTATAAGAACAAGGAAATCGTACCAGGCAGTCACAAGTCTCAATCAATTTTTATTTTATTTTGTTTGTATATCTTGTATTGGATTCTTAATGTCGATTACAACCCATATCCAAACAAAATCGGTTGTACATCCTTTTCACTTTTTTTTTTCTAATTTTCCTTGTCTACCTGTGATAATATCGACATATTCATATTCAATTCAAGTTAATAAGGAATTCAATTAACTTTCTCTTATCAAGTATCAAGTATAATAAATACCAGTTGTTCAATTCTGTTATTTAAAAACAAAATTTTTTTTAAGAGCTCGAAGCTCTGTCTTCTTCGCTAGCTCTGGGTTCGAGTGGCATTTCACCCCTAACCACAACTCATCCGCTGGAGGGGGAGGTCATAAGCGTCTATACCGTAAAATAGATTTTCGACGGAATGAAAAAGACATATATGGTAGAATCGTAACCCAATACGTTGTTGTATACCTGCAGATATTTCTCTTTCTAACCAAACAATTACTAATACACCTATTGTGATTCCTAATACAGGAGTAAAAATAGGGATAAAATTTCTTTTGATGTAGAAATATAAGATAAGAAGGTGGATCTCTTCTTCATCGAAAGAAATATTCGAATTTAAATCTAAATTCAAAATGTATAAATGCCACTATGTTAGGAATCCCTTATGTAATCTTTCTATAAAGTTTCAAGATCCAATTCCATTTATCAAGCTTTAATTTCGAAGTCAAAGTTTATATTTCAAAAAGTCAATATTTGTTCTTGAATCAAATTCGCATTAGTGATTCTGTTTCTGATTAAATTGTTGATTCGAAAAGTTTCTAGGATCGAATTGAAATCTTTTTCATGTTATAATCAACACCTAAAACTTTCTAGATTTCATATTCAATTTTTTTTTTGTTCTGAACAGCGACGAGCTGTATGGGTTTATTTTTATTTTTATTTTTTGTTTTGTTAATCACACTGATCACTTTTAATTGTTTATGTGTTAGTTGTAAATCCTAAATTCATACTTGTATTTATAATTAAGAGCAAGTGGATTTTGGTTGAGTTGAGTTTGCTAATGAAGAAGAAGAATAAGAACACGGAATACTGTATTAAGTATTTATGGTATGGGTTTAATTCAGAAAATTAAGACAGAGGGGTTGGTTAGGGAGGTGTTCGGGTATTCAAGAGGTCTCGGGTTCGAGTCCCTCATGGAGCATTATATTTATTTTTAAGCCTTCCTCAAAGAAGGTAGTTCCTTTTTATTAAAATTATTATTATTATTATTATCATTTTCATTATTATTAATATCAGTGTTATGGTTATCGATATTGTTATTATTGATTGTTATTAATACAAGTATTATAGTGATTATTATTGTTATTAATACTAAAATATGTATTAGTTAATATTTATCATTTTCATAATTAAAAATTACAAATATGAATATTATCATTAATATTGTTATTACTAATATTATCATCATTATCAAGTAATATTATTTAGTATTATTATTATTATCACTAATATTAATATCGTTATCATTACTCGCACTAGTATTATCACTAAATATTATTATTAATATAAGTATTACTATTACTATTATGATTAGGATTACGAAATGATGATATAGAAGCTTTAGTTATTAGTTTAGAAATTTAATATGAAGATTTTGATTTTGATTAACATAAGTATGGTTATTGATATTATCACGAGTAATGAAATTTCTATAATAATTAGTATTATTATTAAGTATTATATATTACTATAAAAATTATTATTTTCATTATCATTAGAAATAAACTATTCATTTTATTAAAAATTACTGTTATTATCGTTATTATAAGATGTACTATTAAAACTAACGTTAATATTATTATTAATAGAAACACTAATAATATTAACACTATTACTATTTTAATCACTACTAATATTATTTTGATATTATTATAATCACTATTTTTAACAAACAAATGAAATATATATATATATAAAATATTTAATACGTATAACGTAACAAAATTTATATTTCTATATATATATATATATATATAAATGAATACATATTAATAACGAAATGTACAATTTACTAATATAAAGTTTTATCATTAATAATAAAATATATACACATAATTGTTCGAATACAAGTATATGTATTAATATATATACAAATGATATAGGTTCGTAAATCCGAGGCCAACCCTGCATTGTTCAGAATCGTCATATGTATTCTTACCACAGAATACAGTATAGTGAGTTTCATTAATCCCTTTTTAAATGCTTTCGCAATATATATTTTGGGACTGAGAATACATGCGCTGCTTTTATAACTGTTTTACGAAATAGACACAAGTACTTAAAACTAGATTCTATGGCTGGATTATTAAACCGAATATGCCCCTTTCTTTTTAGTCTGGTAATCTAAGAATTAGGGAACAGACACCCTAATTGACGCGAATCCTAAAGATAGATCTATCGGGCCCAACAAGCCCCATCCAAAGTACCGGATGCTTTAGTACTTCGAAATTTATATCATGTCCGAAGGAGGATCCCGGAATGATGGGGATATTCTTATATGCATATTGTGAATGTCGGTTACCAAGTGTTCAATCCATATGAATGATATTTTTGTCTCTATGCATGGGACGTATATTTATGAGTACTGAAAATGAAAATCTTGTGGTCTATTAAAATGATGGAAATGATTATTTATGTTAAACTAATGAACTCACCAACCTTTTGGTTAACACTTTAAAGCATGTTTATTCTCAGGTACGAAAGAAATCTTCCGCTCTGCATTTGCTCATTTTAGGGATATTACTTGGAGTCATTCATGACATATTTCAAAAAACGTTGCATTCGAGTCGTTGAGATCATCAAGATTATTATTAAATCAATTATAGTTAGGTATATTATAAAATGGTATGCATGCCGTCAACTTTCGTTGTAATGAAAGATGGTCTTTTCAAAAACGAATGCAATGTTTGTAAAATGTATCATATAGAGGTCAAGTACCTCGCGATGTAATCAACTGTTGTGAATCGTTTATAATCGATATGGACTTCGTCCGGATGGATTAGGACGGGTCATCACAGTTGGTATCAGAGCGGTGGTCTTAGCGAACCATGTCTGCATTAGTGTGTCTAACTGATAAGCCGTTAGGATACATTAGTGAGTCTGGACTTCGACCTGGTCTGCATATCAAAAAGTTTTGCTTATCATTTTGTGTCAAAAATTATCTGCCTATCATTCTTAGTCTATACACGTCTTGCTGCATTGATTGCATGAATAGTGTATAGACAAGATTCATATCTTAGCGTATCTGTTACTGTAAACCTTACCTGGTGTATCCCGTAAATTCCTCCGTAATCTACGAAACCTTTTGTCCTATATATATGGATATTCTATGTAATTAAGAATACCATCCGTTAGCCAGAAAATCATTTCATATCTAAAAATTCTTTATTCAATCGTACGAAATGGAATTCGTCATTAGTTCAAGTCACTCGGATTCCGAAATGGAATCCCACTCAAGCTCCGAAAGCAGTGTGACCGGAATGGATCAACCAATCAGTCATCATCTATTCTGGATGAATTGGGGATGGGTTCGTAGCCTCCTCAATCATTGGAGACAAGAAGAAGGTGATCCTTTCCATCCGCCACATTGCCCTATTGGCGAAGAACCTGAAGCACTTACCGGTGAACCTGTTCGAAACACCATCTTTTCTCTCATTTCCAGAGTATCTCGCCACGATTTTATACTATACCAAATTCTAGATTATATTTATCCGCTAGTTCGAACCGAAAATCACCCCGGTGTAATAGAAGAAGTCAACGAGCTTCGCGCTCGGGTAGTGGCTTTAGAGAATATGGTACGAAGGTTACAAACACCAGCAGCAGCAGCACCAGCAGCATAACCAGTACCACCAACAACTCAAGTTCACATCATACACCTCAACATCTAATTATGTACCTCGAGCTTAATCATCAATCTGCGAATCGTTCTACATCATTTATCTTCGTTCGACATGACGATTATGTAATCTTCAATGTTTTAGAGATTATATATATTCTAGTTCTAACGGTAAATCAAATGAGATTAATATTATATTAACTCATTAAATCTATGATTACATCTGAAGAAAATATATATATGTATATATATTTTCATAAAGATTGTAATTAAAAATTCTTTCGTACAAATTGTTAATGGTGAAAATATTTTAACGGGTATGTAATACCCGAGGAATATTTAGATTTCACATTAATAAGTTACAATGTACATTCTTCGAATCTGATTCAAAAGTCATTTACTATTCTACTTACATCCACAGATATACGAATCTGTTCACCACAAAATAACCATTTTCATTCAATTTCATATTTGGATTTTGACCTATCATAATCCAACAAGTGGCATAATGAAGAAAACATTTGACATAATAAAATTTATTAGAAACAAACAAATTAACTATGAGAAATTTTGTTAAGAATTCACGCTAACTGTTCCTAGTTAATTGTTCCCAGCTAACTGATTACACTTTATTTATCGCAATTTAATTATCGCAATTTACATTCTCGCAATTTTATTTATCGTCATTTAATTTCTGTTATTTACTTTACGCATTTTATTTATTGTCATTTAATTTCTGTATTTATTTTACGCACTTTAAATATCGGGACACGTATACAAGGTTTTGACATATCATATCGACGCATCTATATATATTATTTGGAATAACCATAGACACTCTATATGCAGTAATGATCGAGTTCTCTATACAGGGTTGAGGTTTATTCTATAATAATATATATACTTTGAGTTGTGATCGAGTCTGAGACATGTACACGGGTCACGAAACGTATTAATTAATTCGAATATTATAAACTGTATACGAATTATTGAATTAGTAACTGTGGATTGCTAACTGTGGACTACCCACTTTGGACAATTAAAATGAATTAAAATATTGATTATAACATATGAAACTAAACCATTCTTCAAGTTTGCCACTTGATTTTATCTTAAACCTCATTTGTATCTTGACGATTACAATCTGCGTTCAAACCTTTCATGATTCTTGAAAACACCTCAATCGATAGGATGAATCAACCACACTTCATCTACGGAAGGAAAGATTTATACATATAGTTATGCACCTGAGAAACTCTCGGCAACTGAGTAAAAGTTTAACACGTAGCCGCGTCAGATCCTTTGGCATTTATTAGCAAAAATAGCTTTGCGATCCCTTTTCAAAGTAGCCAATTTTGTCACAGCTCCAGCAAGTCAACTTTGACTTTTCATTCGAAGTAGCTTTACTATAATTTCGATATATACAATTACCCTTTTGATACCGGAGAATTCTTTTATATTCCACCATATTACCAGCAAATGTACCAGCAACCTTGTCGCTCCTTAGTTTAAATCCCTCCGACAAATCACTATATTTATCTATGAAAGTCTCGTCATGTACTCATCCGCATCTTGCAACGAGAACTGCCATAACAATTACCGGGAATCAGCAACCAGTACTTTAAAAACTCACAGCATATCTACATCAACAGTTATATGTATGACATTTATCTCTTAGAATTATGATCTTCTATTCTGAAATTCTGAAAAGCAACCAGCCTGCGAATTAATGCTCTGCATTTTGAAAAGTTGAATGAAGCAACAAAAACTGTAAACGACCTCAACAGCCAAAAGTTTATGATAAAGAATTGTATGTTGGCAAAGCTCAGAAAAAGTTTGAAACTGAAAAACTAATTGAGCAAACTACGAAGGAGCCTCTGAACAAATCACAAGGACTAAACTTGTACATTAAGAATCCTGATGATTCTGTTCTGGTGAAATCTTTAGCGAATACCTTGCTTCCGAATCTAAACCCTTACGGATAAATCTTCTTCATCGTCCATCGATATTAGAAATTCTAAGATATCATCATATCTTTCATTATAAATATTCTCCATATTTCTGAAGATATTTTCATAACTGCTCTTATATGAAATCATTAATCTCATCGTGCTATCAGTGTTACATCATATAGAAACTGTTAGTTTCTATATTCTGTAAACTTTCGAGCTTAAAATATGAATGTTATTGAAGTAATGTTGGGAACTGATGTATGGGTTAGTATAATATAATGACACTTGATCAACGTGATTATATTATAGTAAGTCATGCTGAGTTTTTAATGGAACGTGATGATTCACAGATCATAACGTCATCATGTGCCATGTTACATAACTCTTTTATTCTGCTTAACTTCTGAACATATCAATAAAATATATTCTTGATAGTTTCATTCTCAGTGATTCTGGTAATTTGACAAATCAAATCGTGCTATTACGTTCTTTCTTGTTTAGAACATTAAGTTCATTCGAAACTCCATACTTACGAATTCTGGACCATTATTAGCTTGATTAAAAGTCGGGAAGTGAAAACAAGAGCATGAAGCTCCGATATATAAGGGAAAATATAAAGCCCAACAACAACACTGAAATTACAAACTGTGGATATCAATGCGTATAGCAATATAAAGACACGGGAGAATTATAAATACAATAATCCCTAGAGCGTAGTAGAAATAAACAGATTCTTCCGGTGGGAGTTGGAAAAGAAGAACGATCATTGCGATAGTCAGAATAAGAACAAGGATTAGAACCGGATTAAGCATTATTATAATCTTTTGGATATATGAACTGAGAAAGAAGGTATAGAAGTGGTGGAAACTAATGGAACGAAAAAGGTAAATTTATAATGGAAATATCAGACAGAGTAATCGAGGCAGATCACCGTATTTAATTATAGAGATCTTAATTCCCTTATTCGCCGAAGAATCAAATCTTTTAGATTTCGAAAATTTTCTTAAAATCCCTTGAATTCCGGAATTCAATCAGGGCGACGTCAAAAGTTAAGACGCACCTTATTTTCTAAATTCAACCATGGCTAGTCAAAAGTATGACGAAACCTGTCTTTCTCATTTCACTATTTAGTGATAACTTCACTCGTACGTTTCGAGTAATTGAATTGTTTTATCCATATTACTCAATGATGATAAAACTCCAATTATCAGCTCATATGTGTCATGAAAACATTTTTATTGTTAACCATGACCACCTCACTCAAATTTCGGGACGAAATTTCTTTAACGGGTAGGTACTGTGACGACCCGGGAATTTCCAACCAAATTTAAACTTAATCTTTATATATTTCTGACACAATAAGCAAAGTCTATAATGGTGAGTCTCGAAAACTGTAGAACTATGTTCATATATTCATTTGACCCTCGACTATTCCCGACGATTCACGAACAACTAGTTGTAAATAAATATGTAAGTGATATATCAATGTTAGTATTAATACTTTCATTATTACTACTAATGTTACTATTGATATAAAAAAAAGATTTGTATTATTAATATCACAAATTCTAATATGAGATATATAAAATAAATGAAATTGTGATAAGTATAAGTTATTATATTCTTGTATCATTATAGTTAATATTTTTTTTAGTATCATTAATAAGATCATTATTATCATTTTTATTATTATTATTATCATTACTAGTAATTAAAATCATTAAAATTATCATCATTGTTAATATTAAGATTATTATTTGTCATATTATTACTACAGTTTCTCTATTAATAATATTATTGATAATATTAATATTAGTATTACTAATAACCTTAATATATCTATACTTATGAAATATCAAAATTTAAGAAATTAATATATGTACATATATAACAAGTTATATAAATACAGTGATATATAAATATATATACATATAAAAATATTGATATATATATATATATATATATATATATATATATATATATATATATATATATATATATATATATATATATATATATATATATATATACATATATATATATAGGGAACTAGTACTATTATTTATTATTATTTGTTATTAATTAGAATTATTATATATATTATTTATCTAATTATATTCTATAAGAACAAGGAAATCGTACCAGGCAGTCACAAGTCTCAATCAATTTTTATTTTATTTTGTTTGTATATCTTGTATTGGATTCTTAATGTCGATTACAACCCATATCCAAACAAAATCGGTTGCACATCCTTTTCACTTTTTTTTTTCTAATTTTCCTTGTCTACCTGTGATAATATTGACATATTCATATTCAATTCAAGTTAATAAGGAATTCAATTAACTTTCTCTTATCAAGTATCAAGTATAATAAATACCAGTTGTTCTATTCTGTTATTTAAAAACAAAATTTTTTTTAAGAGCTCGAAGCTCTGTCTTCTTCACTTTATACTCATCATTCGAATTTAAATCTAAATTCAAAATGTATAAATGCCACTATGTTAGGAATCCCTTATGTAATCTTTCTATAAAGTTTCAAGATCCAATTCCATTTATCAAGCTTTAATTTCGAAGTCAAAGTTTATATTTCAAAAAGTCAATATTTGTTCTTGAATCAAATTCGCATTAGTGATTCTGTTTCTGATTAAATTGTTGATTCGAAAAGTTTCTAGGATCGAATTGAAATCTTTTTCATGTTATAATCAACACCTAAAACTTTCTAGATTTCATATTCAATTTTTTTTTTGTTCTGAACAGCGACGAGCTGTATGGGTTTATTTTTTTTTTTTTTTTTTGTTTTGTTAATCACACTGATCACTTTTAATTGTTTATGTGTTAGTTGTAAATCCTAAATTCATACTTGTATTTATAATTAAGAGCAAGTGGATTTTGGTTGAGTTGAGTTTGCTAATGAAGAAGAAGAATAAGAACACGGAATACTGTATTAAGTATTTATGGTATAGGTTTAATTCAGAAAATTAAGACAGAGGGGTTGGTTAGGGAGGTGTTCGGGTATTCAAGAGGTCTCGGGTTCGAGTCCCTCATGGAGCATTATATTTATTTTTAAGCCTTCCTCAAAGAAGGTAGTTCCTTTTTATTAAAATTATTATTATTATTATTATCATTTTCATTATTATTAATATCAGTGTTATGGTTATCGATATTGTTATTATTGATTGTTATTAATACAAGTATTATAGTGATTATTATTGTTATTAATACTAAAATATGTATTAGTTAATATTTATCATTTTCATAATTAAAAATTACAAATATGAATATTATCATTAATATTGTTATTACTAATATTATCATCATTATCAAGTAATATTATTTAGTATTATTATTATTATCACTAATATTAATATCGTTATCATTACTCGCACTAGTATTATCACTAAATATTATTATTAATATAAGTATTACTATTACTATTATGATTAGGATTACGAAATGATGATATAGAAGCTTTAGTTATTAGTTTAGAAATTTAATATGAAGATTTTGATTTTGATTAACATAAGTATGGTTATTGATATTATCACGAGTAATGAAATTTCTATAATAATTAGTATTATTATTAAGTATTATATATTACTATAAAAATTATTATTTTCATTATCATTAGAAATAAACTATTCATTTTATTAAAAATTACTGTTATTATCGTTATTATAAGATGTACTATTAAAACTAACGTTAATATTATTATTAATAGAAACACTAATAATATTAACACTATTACTATTTTAATCACTACTAATATTATTTTGATATTATTATAATCACTATTTTTAACAAACAAATGAAATATATATATATATAAAATATTTAATACGTATAACGTAACAAAATTTATATTTCTGTATATATATATAAATGAATACATATTAATAACGAAATGTACAATTTACTAATATAAAGTTTTATCATTAATAATAAAATATATACACATAATTGTTCGAATACAAGGATATGTATTAATATATATACAAATGATATAGGTTCGTAAATCCGAGGCCAACCCTGCATTGTTCAGAATCGTCATATGTATTCTTACCACAGAATACAGTATATTGAGTTTCATTAATCCCTTTTTAAATGCTTTCGCAATATATATTTTGGGACTGAGAATACATGCGCTGCTTTTATAACTGTTTTACGAAATAGACACAAGTACTTAAAACTAGATTCTATGGCTGGATTATTAAACCGAATATGCCCCTTTCTTTTTAGTCTGGTAATCTAAGAATTAGGGAACAGACACCCTAATTGACGCGAATCCTAAAGATAGATCTATCGGGCCCAACAAGCCCCATCCAAAGTACCGGATGCTTTAGTACTTCGAAATTTATATCATGTCCGAAGGAGGATCCCGGAATGATGGGGATATTCTTATATGCATATTGTGAATGTCGGTTACCAGGTGTCCAATCCATATGAATGATATTTTTGTCTCTATGCATGGGACGTATATTTATGAGTACTGAAAATGAAAATCTTGTGGTCTATTAAAATGATGGAAATGATTATTTATGTTAAACTAATGAACTCACCAACCTTTTGGTTGACACTTTAAAGCATGTTTATTCTCAGGTACGAAAGAAATCTTCCGCTCTGCATTTGCTCATTTTAGGGATATTACTTGGAGTCATTCATGACATATTTCAAAAAACGTTGCATTCGAGTCGTTGAGATCATCAAGATTATTATTAAATCAATTATAGTTAGGTATATTATAAAATGGTATGCATGCCGTCAACTTTCGTTGTAATGAAAGATGGTCTTTTCAAAAACGAATGCAATGTTTGTAAAATGTATCATATAGAGGTCAAGTACCTCGCGATGTAATCAACTGTTGTGAATCGTTTATAATCGATATGGACTTCGTCCGGATGGATTAGGACGGGTCATCACATTGAAAGCTCATAAACCAGCTATTGCATGGAAGATTCATGATATTAAAGGAATAAGTCCTTCGTATTGCACACATAAAATCCTTATGGAAGAAGGTCATAAAACGTATGTGCAACGCCAACGAAGACTAAATCCTAATATGCAAGATGTAGTTAAGAAAGAGATTATTAAACTGCTAGATGCAGGTTTAATTTATCCAATCTCTGATAGTCCATGGGTAAGCCCAGTTCAATGCGTGCCTAAGAAGGGTGGCATGACTGTCATTACAAATGAGAAAAATGAGCTTATTCCTACTAGGACTGTAGCAGGATGGCGTGTGTGTATTGATTATAGAAAATTGAATGACGCCACCAGAAAAGATCACTTTCCCTTACCTTTCATAGATCAAATGTTGGAAAGATTAGCCGGAAATAGTTACTATTGTTTTCTAGATGGATTTTCCGGATATTTTCAAATTCCAATAGCACCCGAGGACCAAGAGAAAACCACATTCACGTGCCCTTATGGTACTTTTGCTTACAAACGCATGCCATTTGGACTTTGCAACGCCCCTGCAACCTTTCAAAGGTGTATGATGGCGATTTTTCACGACATGATAGAAGAATGCATGGAAGTTTTCATGGATGACTTTTCAGTCTTCGGTGATACATTTGAATCATGTCTAGTTAATCTGGAACGAATGCTTCTTAGATGCGAACAATCAAATCTAGTACTTAATTGGGAGAAATGCCATTTCATGGTTAAAGAAGGCATCGTTCTTGGACATAAAATTTCAAAAGAAGGAATTGAAGTGGATAGAGCTAAAATAGATGTAATTGCTAAACTTCCACATCCCACCAATGTTAGAGGAGTTAGGAGTTTTCTAGGGCATGCCGGTTTTTACCGACGTTTCATAAAAGATTTTTCTAAAATTGCCACTCCTATGAATAAACTCCTAGAAAAGGATGCTCCATTCATCTTTTCAGATGAGTGTATCAAATCTTTTAATATTCTTAAAGAGAAACTCACTAATGCGCCGATCATGATAACACCAAATTGGAATCTACCATTTGAACTAATGTGCGATGCAAGTGAGTTTGCAATGGGAGCCGTTTTAGGACAAAGGATTGAAAAACGATTTCAACCTATTTATTACGCTAGTAAGACATTACAAGGAGCACAGACGAATTACACAACTACTGAAAAAGAACTCCTTGCTATTGTCTTTGCTTTTGACAAATTTCGTTCATATCTCGTTCTATCAAAAACAATAGTCTATACCGATCATTCTGCTCTTAGATACCTATTTTCGAAACAAGATGCCAAACCATGATTAATTCGTTGGATCTTACTATTACAAGAGTTTGATATTGAAATCCGAGACAAAAAGGGAGCAGAAAATCTCGCCGCCGATCATCTTTCTCGTCTTGAAAATCCCGATTTAGAAGTTCTAAATGAATCAGCCATACAAGACAACTTTCCTGATGAATATCTATTGAAAATAGATTATAAAGAAATCCCATGGTTTGCAGACTATGCAAACTACTTAGTTTGTGGATTCCTTGAAAAAGGATTATCGTACCAAAGACGAAAGAAATTCTTCAGTGATATAAAACACTATTTTTAGGAAGATCCACATCTGTTTAAAAGTTGTCCCGATGGAATAATACGCTGATGTGTATTTGGAGATGAAGCTAGTAAAATATTAAACCATTGTCACACAGGACCAACAGGAGGGCATTATGGGCCTCAACTAACAGCAAGAAAAGTTTATGAAGCTGGATTCTATTGGCCTACAATTTACAAAGACGCACACTTTCTTTGCAAATCCTGTGATGCTTGTCAAAGGGCCGGAAAAATAAGTCAACGTGATGAAATGCCACAAAATGTCATCCAAGTATGTGAAGTATTTGACATTTGGGGTATTGACTTTATGGGTCCATGATGATGTAGCGTGAGGGTACGAAATAGTATTATTTTTAATAGGAAATACTACAAAATATGACACAAGTTTTATTAATTTACGGATGGGATATACCTAAACCTTGCTACAACACTATAGGCAGTGTACCTAATCGTAGAGTAGTGTAGTTTTTAGTAAGTCCGGTTCATTCCACAGGGAGCTGGTGATACTTACTATAATTTTAACTATATTTATACAAAATATATATAATTATATAAGTAGTAATATTATTATAAAAGGGGGGTTTTACCGTTTAATGACCGGTTTGTCGATTCTATATTTTAAGCGTAAAGATAAATGACGATAATTAAAGTGCGTAAAATAATGACAATAAATAAAATGACAATAAATAAAATTGCGAGTAATAAAATGACAGTAAATAAAGATACGATGAGAAATAAAATAAAAGAATTATGCTTATTTAAACTTCCGTAATCATGATGTTTGACGTGTTGATTTTAATTTATTACCATGGGTTAATTGTCCTTTGTCCTGGTTTATTTGATACGTCTATCTGGTTTTTGTCCATAATAGTCCATCGGTCATAAATATAAAGTGCGAGTATCCTCGTCAAATTACCCTTATACCCGAAGTCAAATATTCCAACTGATTAAGGATTTAAACTGTGACGCAGTTATCACTTCTATCAACAATTACACCAGTTATCACTGTATGTAATCTACCCCTGTTTTAATTAGTTTATGAATATTAATTCATCCACTTGATCAGAATGAATAATCAATTACCCAACCCAATTGATTAATTAAATGATTATAACAGATTCCATATGAACGTCACTAAATAGGACAACCATAATCATTATTAATTATTAGGTTAATTAATTTGAAGATAGGTTCGACAGACTCCAATGAGTTGTCACTCAATTAGACAATACCCCCCATCTATTAATAGTCAATAGTCCAATTTCCACAAGTGTCGGTCTTTTGCCCAAACCTTAATTATGGTACAAAGTTCAATAACCCCGTCTTAATATTTTAGCCTAACATCACGATTACTTCGGCTCAAATAAGCATAATAATAACTTAGTTACGAGACATTAAATTAAAAAGGAAAGACATAACTTACAGTGGGTATTAATATCGTAGTATTACACGGGCAGAGTCTTGACTTAAAACCCGTAAATCATTTGTTACAATACTAAACTAAATCATAATTATTAAAATTATAATTAAAATTATAATTATTTATTTATGTTATATGTTTACAGAGAAGGAAAAGAAAAAGATGTGTTTGAGTTCATGCATAAACTGCCTTTTTATAGGCATTTGGTCAGATTTTTACTGCCATGCGACTCGCATGGGTTTATGCCTATTTGCCATGCGACTCGCATGGCCACGCTGGACAGCTCACATATCTTTTGTCTTCTTGTTCGTCGACATATTTATTAAATATATATAAAATATAAATAATTTTAATAATTATTTATATATTATATTATATTTATGTGCATAGTAGACTAGATATTTTTGGTCCATTGCGTCGGGCGTTTCTTCTTGGCTCGGGTCCCGGTTCCGGATTTTCGGACGTCCTTTCGTACTATTTTATATCGTGTACTTTGCGTTCCGCAACTTGTACTCTTGTCATTTTTAGACGTTCTTCATCAATAATTTGAACCTTTTTATTTGTATCTTGTATATTTGAGCTTTTTTGGACCTTTGTGTCTTCAATTCGTCGTTTTCGCCTTTTGTCTTCGCACTTATTTAATATAAACGAATATCACTTGAAAATGGAACAATTGCAACTAAAATCTTGTCTTTCTTGGGGGATAATGGTATGAAATATATGTTCCTTTTTAGCCTTATCAATATCCCCACACTTGAGCGTTGCTTGTCCTCAAGCAATACAGTCTTGAAATATAAACACACGAATCACTTCTTTATTCTTCACACTTTGTACATGAGTGATTATGATAGAGCGGTATAAACAATGATAGTAACGATATGGTTCAAAGGTGGGTGTGTCTTTTATAGTTGCCTCGGGTTTAGGTCAACGACACTGCAATCAAATAGCCGATTTACTTTCGGTTTCCAAAGCAAAGTGCACATTTGAAAGGCGGTTTACAGTCCCACATGACTATAAAATTTTAGATCCTTAAGGAAATTGGATCTTTATGAAAACATTTGATCTTTTGAAAATTCATGCTAGATTTTTCCCTAGACAAGTTTTCTGATTTGATCCATCATCGGTGTTGCAAAATATATTTGTGGATCAATATTTTGGCTAAAAACATTTAGGTTCGTGTAATCCACTGCTATCCCGGTATCGGAAAGCACACATCCAATTTACTTGTTCCGTATATTACCTTTCGGTAAACTACCGTCCGGTTGTAAAGGAAAGCGATGAACAAGAAACTGTTAAGGCAATGTCCCGTGACATGCATTTGATTATGGTCTAAAAACGTGTCGGATGCTAGTACTATCCTTGGTAGGAGCAATAGTAAAGATCATCCTATAATTTTTCGGTCTGGCACAAGGTCCTGTCTCCGACCATGCTATGCAACCACCGTTCTTACGGTTGACACCCGATTTTGTTCAGGTGACCTAATGAATTCCAGGTGAATTCCTAGGATTTTACGTTCAATGGTAATGAACGCATTGAAAATGGGTTTTCAGAAAACAAATCGGTTTGTATTTTTGATCAAAATATTTTCTCGTTCAAGCTCGAGTTTAGATATCATCGAATTCCATGAGTTTGAATTCTCAATCTTTAAGGTCAATCTCTAGGATTGAGTATTATCAGTCTTAAAAGCTGATTTTTAATCTTTAAGGAGATTATCCTTTTCTGGGGATCTGATTCATTAGTCTTATCAAGCTAATTTGCACGGTGCCTCCCCATTGTACGAGATAAATCCTTCTCATGGTTAGGATAAATCTGACCACTTGGCAACCCTGTTTGATGCTGAGGTCCGTGGATTTCCTGCTGATTTTAGAGATGACTTTTCTAGATTTTTCGCCAACCTACAGCTGGTCTGGACGACAACTTCATGACCTAAATCAAGAAGCGCGTGTCTTTTTCGGAAGACTTTACTTCCTTTTAATGATGGAATTGATTCATCGTGTAGATCCATCTTTCTTTAAAATATATTACAGTAAACTGGGTAAAACTGATTAGTATCGTCCAAAGCAAAAGTACCTGCAATAATTCTTATACAAAAATGTGATAGATAGTTTTTAATTGAATAACTTGGTACATTCTCCCCACACTTAGCTTTTATTTATTCTTTTCTTTGCCTTTTTATTCTCTTCTATCCCATTTTAAATGAATTCAAGCGTTTTGGGTTGTTTCTCAATTTATGTCCTCGAGGTAACAATAATTTCGGCATTAACACCTAGTTTTATCGTTCATAAATATGTATAAACATTATTTTGACTTCATTTAATTTAAAATTTTTCAAATTTTCACAAAATTTGGCAAATAAACCAAGTATAAACCTGAGAGAATTTATAACCCTTCCCCACACTTAAGATCATGCAATGCCCTCATTTGCATGAAATCAGACTATAATTTAAATTCATGAGGGTGATTAGCGTAGAAAAGTGATTAAAAATACCGAGTTTGTAATTACAAAGCTCGTCGAATGATAGATGGCGCCTCATCGTTCATTCCTTCATTTGTTATATCATATTTGTTGTTTTGCGTCTTGTCGTCAAAATTAGTACCTTTTGCTGAACTTTAATGACAGTCTTTGAAAGTGCGTTGTTTTACCCTGTTTTGTACATAAGATAAAATACAAACATATATATATATATATTTTTGAAGTTTGGTTTATAACCCCACTTTTCAAAAATTTATAAAGTATAATATTTTTGGCATACTTTAAATCAATAAAATTAAAAATAATGATAACAAAATTTGTCGCCCCGCCCTCGGGTAAAGCAATTTCGGTTCAACTACCTAATCTTCAACTCACGACGAATTTTAGAAATCATTTTTTTACTTAATGAAATAAAGTAAATTTTGTTTTTAAATTCACACAAAACTTAAATTTAAAAAGCATATTAATTTCATATAAAACCTACAAAATAAAAAAAAATCAGAATGGGGGAGAAAACTAGTTCTTTAGTGTCTGCTAGCGGAAAAGACCAATCGAATTCCATTCTCGGAACTACACGAGAACAGAACAACTAACTCCAAACAGCATTTTCTTTTTAGAACATTTGAATCTCCCCACACTTAGGTAGCCGTGGTGTCAAAATTGTGATTAACTTCATCGTTAATTTCTCTTGGTCCATAATCAACTTGCATATCCGTGACTTTTTCTTTAAGCCATTGGTCGGATTCCTGTGTAATATCCACAATTTCAACTAGGTTCTCCTTTTCTTTAGGTGATAGATTGGATACTAACCGATTACATAACTTAAAGTTCCCCTTGGTTCTAGCATCGCGAATCCGTTTAATAAGTTTCTTCATTGAACTATTAATAACGGGATCATTTAATTTTGTATCAACAACGGGGTTCTTTGTTATCATGTCATCATTAGGTGTTACTTCATTTTCCCCACACTTAGGCGTTTCATTATTGCTAAGTATTACCGTTGGAGTTGGTAAAAGCACATGGTTCTTACCAATTGTTTTTACTGGTTCAACGGTTTTGGCTGGTGGAGATTTAGACTTTCGAATCATAAAGGTGATCGATTTGTCACCACTTTTAAGTGTCATTCTTCCATTTCCTACATCAAATAACGCCTTGGTGGACGCTAAGAATGGTCGACCTAAAATTAGAGGAATGTTTGAGTCCTCTTCTATGTCAATGACAATGAATTCGACTAGAAAGGTTAAATTACCTACTTGAATGGGTAGGTTGTCAGCAATTCCAACTGGGTGCTTAATGGTTTGATCAAAGAGTCGAACACTCATATCCGTTGGACTTAACTTACCTACACCTAATCTCTTATATAATGAAAGAGGCATAACACTTACACTTGCACCTAAATCTGCTAGTGCATCATACATGACACAATCACTAAGTAGACAAGGAACAATAAATTCACCCGGATCACCTATCCTAGGTGGAGGTTTTGGTGGAACTGTCATCACCGGGTTTATATTTACGGCTTTTGTTTCTTGCACTTTCTTATTCTTTTTCTTCTTCTTCTTTCCAGAGGTATCACAATCTTTATTACCTATCACTTGCTCATACTCAACTCCTTTTCTTGGAAACGGGATGGGTGGTTTGTATGGTGCCACCACTGGCTTTACATACTCGGGTGGTGGTGGTGTAACTTCTTCATTGTTACTCTCATCTAAAACCTTCCCATCTTCTGGTGCTGGTTTTTCAGAATTCGTTGAAACCATATTAACATTCTCATTCCGAGGATTTACTTCAGTATTACTCGGTAGATTTCCTTGTTCCCTCTCACTCATCATGCTAGCAAGAGTACCTACGTGTTTTTCTAGATTCAAAATGGAAGCTTGTTGAGTTCTTAATGACTGATCAAATCTCTCGTTCGTTTGGGTTTGAGTTTCAATAAATTGTGTTTGAGATTCAACTAGCTTGAATACCACGTCTTCCATATTTGACTTTTTCTCTTCGGTTTGTTGTTGTGGTTTATATAAGCCAGGTCTTTGTTGATTGAAAGTGTTGTTTTGAGTTGGTTGGTTATTCGGACCTTGTTGGTTATACCAGTTATTTTCGGGTCCTTTTGGATTGTAAAGAATGTTTTGATTTCGATTGAAGTTTAGCTTTGGCGGTTGATAATTATTTTGATAATTATTTCCAGGCCTTTGGTTCATATAGGAAACATTCTCTCGTTGTTCCATCATTAGTTCAATGTGACAATCTTTCAATAAGTGTGGTCCACCGCATTGCTCACAAATGATTCGTATTGCGTGAATATCTTTATTCATCTTTTCCATTCGTCTTTCGAAAGAATCTATTTTTGCAGAAACGGAATCAAAGTCATGGCTAGAATCGGCTCTAGCCGCTTTAGATGATCGAAAGATATCTTTTTCTTGATGCCACTCATGTGAGTGGGAGGCTGTGTTATCAATAATTTTGTAAGCTTCAGTTGCGGTTTTCTTCATAATGGAACCACCAGCTGTTATGTCGATGTCTTTTCGTGTGGCGATGTCTACGCCTTTATAGAAGATTTGTACTATTTGAAAAGTATCTAATCCATGTTGAGGACATCCTCTCAACATCCTTCCGAATCTTGTCCACGCCTCATATAATGTTTCATTTGGCTTTTGCGCGAACGTAACAATTTCTCCTTGAAGTCTCACGGCTTTAGATGCCGGAAAGAATTGTTTAAGAAATTTTTCAACTAAAACATCCCATGTATCAATCGCCCCTTCAGGTAACGATTCTAACCAATCTTTGGCTTCTCCCTTTAAAGTCCAGGGAAACAACATGAGATAGATCTGCTCATCTTCCACTTCTCGGATTTTGAATAGTGTACAAATTCTTTTAAACGTACGAAGGTGTTCGTTAGGATCTTCATTCGGTGCACCACTGAATTGGCATTGGTTAGTTACCATGTGTAGAATTTGTCCTTTGATTTCATAATCTGGCGCATTAACTTCTGGCTTAATAATGGCGTGACCTTGGCCCGTGCGTGTGGCTCTCATTCGATCTTCCATACTTAGAAGTTCCGTTACTTCCATATTTGAATTTGTTGAATACGAATCACTAGAGGATTCTGATTTAATGGTTTGTGGCTCAGGAGGAATAATTAGTGGTTCAAGATCTTGGAATTGTCCTTGAATATGCTCCGGGTTCTTAATTGTGAAGTCGGGTTCAAAAGATGGATTATCGGAAATTTGAGTTGGAGTTCTTGTTCGACTAGATGACGATTCTAAAGAAAAATCAACGGCGACAATATTTGCTAGATGTCTTGATCGAGTTACAGGTGGTGAACGTATGACCGGCGGCGAACGTCTTGCTCGGTGCATTCACTGAATTTCCTATTAGTTTTTAAAAAGGAAAGAAAAATTATAATAAGTTATCCAATTAATAGACTTTTCTGATTTTGCCCACGTTTCGAATAGCCAAAAGATGCAGCAGAGGGGCAGGATTCGTTTGGTCTCAATATAATTGAGTACTGTTTGGCTCCAATAACCCGGTCCACGTACAAATCCAACTATTACTACGAACCAGAAAATTTTGATGTCTATCAATTTAACCACTTAAAATAAATTTTCGTAATTTTAAGAAATTTAGAGAAGAAGTAGAAAAAATTCTAAGTCCTAAAAACTAGAATGGCGAGAAATAAGAGAGAAAAAGATTGCGGAAAAGTGTCGAAAAATGAAAAAGACGAAGAGTGGTTTGTAAACACGCGGTTAATCTAACCTTATAACTATCACTATCTTAAAATTAAAACTACAAATAGAGATCACTAATTGGAATTGTAATTGATACATAGGTAAACGGCGTCGAAAGATAAATAAAAATAAGAAAGTAGCACGAAAAATAGCGTCGCAAAATTTTAAGGCACCTAAATCTTAGTCTAAAGAAAAAAACCCTTAAGGGATTTTACGGCAAAGCCTAAAAATTCTAGAAGTAAAAATAAATACTAAGGCAAAAACTATACTTAATACTAAAAGTTGCGAATATAGTCTAAAAATCTAAAGGTAATAAAACTAAAAAAAAACATTTTTTTTTTATAGACAAAATCTTAAAAAAAATATTTTTTTTTTAAAATATTTTTTTTTTTTTTTTTTACGTTTTTTTTTTTTTTTTATTTTTTTTAACAAATATAAATTAAAAATATAGTGTTTCGCCGAGTTCCCCGGCAGCGGTGCCAAAAACTTGATGATATAGCGTGAGGGTACGAAATAGTATTATTTTTACTAGGAAATACTACAAAATATGACACAAGTTTTATTAATTTACGGATGGGATATACCTAAACCTTGCTACAACACTATAGGCAGTGTACCTAATCGTAGAGTAGTGTAGTTTTTAGTAAGTCCGGTTCGTTCCACAGGGAGCTGGTGATACTTACTATAATTTTAACTATATTTATACAAAATATATATAATTATATAAGTAGTAATATTATTATAAAAGGGGGGTTTTACCGTTTAATGACCGGTTTGTCGATTCTATATTTTAAGCGTAAAGATAAATGACGATAATTAAAGTGCGTAAAATAATGACAATAAATAAAATGACAGAAATAAAATTGCGAGTAATAAAATGACAGTAAATAAAGATACGATGAGAAATAAAATAAAAGAATTATGCTTATTTAAACTTCCGTAATCATGATGTTTGACGTGTTGATTTTAATTTATTACCATGGGTTAATTGTCCTTTGTCCTGGTTTATTTGATACGTCTATCTGGTTTTTGTCCATAATAGTCCATCGGTCATAAATATAAAGTGCGAGTATCCTCGTCAAATTACCCTTATACCCGAAGTCAAATATTCCAACTGATTAAGGATTTAAACTGTGACGCAGTTATCACTTCTATCAACAATTACACCAGTTATCACTGTATGTAATCTACCCCTGTTTTAATTAGTTTATGAATATGAATATTAATTCATCCACTTGATCAGAATGAATAATCAATTACCCAACCCAATTGATTAATTAAATGATTATAACAGATTCCATATGAACGTCACTAAATAGGACAACCATAATCATTATTAATTATTAGGTTAATTAATTTGAAGATAGGTTCGACAGACTCCAATGAGTTGTCACTCAATTAGACAATACCCCCCATCTATTAATAGTCAATAGTCCAATTTCCACAAGTGTCGGTCTTTTGCCCAAACCTTAATTATGGTACAAAGTTCAATAACCCCGTCTTAATATTTTAGCCTAACATCACGATTACTTCGGCTCAAATAAGCATAATAATAACTTAGTTACGAGACATTAAATTAAAAAGGAAAGACATAACTTACAGTGGGTATTAATATCGTAGTATTACACGGGCAGAGTCTTGACTTAAAACCCGTAAATCATTTGTTACAATACTAAACTAAATCATAATTATTAAAATTATAATTAAAATTATAATTATTTATTTATGTTATATGTTTACAGAGAAGGAAAAGAAAAAGATGTGTTTGAGTTCGTGCATAAACTGCCTTTTTATAGGCATTTGGCCAGATTTTTACTGCCATGCGACTCGCATGGGTTTATGCCTATTTGCCATGCGACTCGCATGGCCACGCTGGACAGCTCACATATCTTTTGTCTTCTTGTTCGTCGACATATTTATTAAATATATATAAAATATAAATAATTTTAATAATTATTTATATATTATATTATATTTATGTGCATAGTAGACTAGATATTTTTGGTCCATTGCGTCGGGCGTTTCTTCTTGGCTCGGGTCCCGGTTCCGGATTTTCGGACGTCCTTTCGTACTATTTTATATCGTGTACTTTGCGTTCCGCAACTTGTACTCTTGTCATTTTTAGACGTTCTTCATCAATAATTTGAACCTTTTTATTTGTATCTTGTATATTTGAGCTTTTTTTGGACCTTTGTGTCTTCAATTCGTCGTTTTCGCCTTTTGTCTTCGCACTTATTTAATATAAACGAATATCACTTGAAAATGGAACAATTGCAACTAAAATCTTGTCTTTCTTGGGGGATAATGGTATGAAATATATGTTCCTTTTTAGCCTTATCAGTCCATTTCCAAAATCTCATAATAATCTATATATACTCGTAGCCATTGATTATGTATCTAAATGGGCGGAAGCACAAGCTCTCCCAACTAACGATGCACGAGTTGTAGTCAACTTTTTAAAACATCTTTTTGCAAGGTTTGGAACACCGAAAGCTTTAATAAGTGATCGGGGAACTCATTTTTGTAATAATCAACTTGAGAAAGTTCTTAAACGTTATGGAGTAACTCATAAAATCTCAACCGCATATCATCCACAAACAAGTGGACAAGTTGAAAATACCAACCGAGCTTTAAAACGTATTCTAGAGAAAACCGTAGGATCAAATCCGAAGGAATGGTCCATTAAATTGGAGGATGCACTCTGGGCTTTTAGAACAGCCTACAAAACTCCAATTGGAACCACACCTTTTAGACTTGTTTATGGAAAAGCATGTCATCTTCCAGTAGAAATTGAACACAAAGCATTTTGGGCTTTGAAATCATGTAATCTTGATTTACATGAAGCTGGACGTCTCCGATTAAGTCAACTAAACGAATTAGAAGAATTAAGACATGAAGCATACGAAAATTCGTTAATCTATAAAGAAAGAACGAAGAAATGGCATGATAAAAGAATCAGAAGTTCAAAAGAATTTAAAGAAGGAGACAGAGTTCTTCTTTTCAATTCACGATTCAAGCTATTTCCTGGAAAATTGAAATCAAGATGGTCTGGACCATTCATAGTCAAAAGAGTTTTCCCATACGGAACGATAGAATTAATAAATTCAAATGGGATTGAATTTAAAGTTAATGGTCACAGAGTTAAACATTACATACATGGTCCGATGGAAGTCGACAACGAAGTTAATCACAATTTCGACACCACAGCTAACTAAGTGTGGGGAGAATCAAGTCTTTAAAGGATAATATGTATTTCTGTTAGAGTTAGATTGTCTGTTTTCGTAGAGTTCTCGAAAATGGAACCCGAATGGTCTTTCCCTAGCAGACCCTAAAGAACTAGTCTTCTCCCCCCATTCTGAATTTTTATTTTTTTTTTAGGTTTTTACAAAATGAAGACTGCCTGTGAACTAAACCATGGTCTAATGCTACACGCTTTGATCACTAAACGTAATAATGACATACTACCGAGTGAATTAATATCAGTAATCAGAGAAAGAATGGACGGAGTTAGAAAAGAATCCAGATGCGAAGATAATAAGTTACAATTTGGTAAAGGAAAATCAAAATCCGCAGCGAAAAGAAGAGCACGACACCTAGAAAGATGTCACAAATGCGGAAAATGGTCACATGGAGGTAAATGTTCAAATAATCAAACCTATTCAAACACCGAATTTGTTACTTTATGCAGAGACGGACCGTTCATATGTTTAGAAGAAAAGACACTAAATGCTCGAGGTTACGCCTATGTAGCTATGGAAAACCAATTAAACCGACTATCCTATGAATGGGATAGATCATATAACTAAGAAATCTATTTCACAGGTATGTCTGTACAGTTTTTATTTTTATTTTTATTTTTAACCTTTTGATAATAAACACTAATTTGTTCGCTAAAAAGTATTAAATTGGTATTGAATAAAATTAGGTTTGGCGACCGAAATTATTGATATCATTCAAAAATTTATTACATCACTGCGAAATTTAACGTTTATTCTTAAGGTATAAATATCTTTAATCAATCAACCCAAAATATTTCAAAAATTCATCATGAGTTAAATTAGGTCTTGGAACCGAAATTACTTTACCGAAAAGAGGGGCGCATATTTTTGATAATATTTGATTGATTAAAGTGGGATAAAAAGCCAAAAAGATTTTTAATTTTATTTTTACCATGTTTTTAAAATTAATATATAAATCTTAAATTAATATTGAAAACTTTGTAAAAACAATATTTTTAAAATTGTAAATATTTGAAAAATTAATATAAGTTTGGTGTGAATTTATAATATGAATTTTTAAATTAAGTTTGGTGTGAATTTTTAATTTTTAAAATATGAATTTTTTAATTTTATGCATTTCAAATTTTAAGTTTGGTGTGAATTTTTAATATTAATTTTGAATTTTATATTTAAATTGTGTGAATTTAAAAACAAAAATTTACTTTATCTCATTAAGTTAAAAATATGATTTTTAAAATTCGTCGTAAGTTGAAGACTAGGTCATTGAACAGAAATTGCTTTACCCGAGGGAGGGACGAGAACTTTTATTATCATTATTTTTAATCTTATCGATTTAAAGTATGCCAAAAAAATTAAAAAATCCAAAAATCTAAGCTTTTAAAACAATTGTTTGAAAATGAAAAATTTTAAAATTTTGTCGAGGGACGGACTAGGGCATCGTTCCGAAACGCCCTCATTCTTAAAAGAAACAAAATTTTAAAATTAATTAATATTTGTCTTATAAGTTAAAGGTTTTATAAAAAAAAAAAAATAGTATGTATATATTTGTTTGTAGTTTATCTTACAAGACAGGGTAAAACAACGCGTTTTCAAAGACTGGCATTAAGTTCAGCAAAAGCAAGTAATTTTGACGACAAGATGCAAAATATGTGTGAAATAACAAACAAGACGGATTGAACAAATGACGTGCACCATTTATCATTCAACAAACAAACAACAATATGTTTGAAACTTTGGTAAAATTTAATCACTTTTCTACGCTTATCACCCTCAATAATTTAAATTGTTACTGATTTCTTGCAAATGAGGGCATTGCAAGATCTTAAGTGTGGGAAGGGGTTAAATTCTTTCGGATTTTAAAATTTTTATCTTAAACACTTGGTTACCATTAAAAATACTAGTAACGCAGTAGTTGTATTAGAATCTAGTGCTCTCCGATAACAAGGAACAGCCCTAGTCTTATATACTGACTACCCACTTCTAGTAAATTTTTCAAAATTTTCAACAAAATGAATTCAAAATCATGTTTATACATATTTATGAACGATGAAAACTAGGTCATTGAGCCGAAATTATCGTTACCTCGGAAAGGACATAAATTGAGAAACAACCAAAATGTTGAAATTCATTTAAAATGGAATAGAGGACGATAAAAAGGAAAATAAAAGCCAAGTGTGGAAAAACTTACCAAGTTATCTTAAACATATGTCACATATATCTGTAACAAATAACTGAAAATACTTTTGCTTTGGACTAAACTAAACCATTTTGCCCGATGAAAGAAAAGAAGAGATGGATCTACACGATGAATCAATTCCATCATTAAAAGGAAGTAAAGTCTTCCGAAAAAGAAACGCACTTCTTGATTTAGGTCATGAAGTTGTCGTCCAGACCAGCTGTAGGTTGACGAAAAATCTAGAAAAGTCATCACTAAAATCAGCAGGAAATCCACGGACCTCAGCATCAAACAGGGTCGCCAAGTGGTCAGATTTATCCTAACCATGAGAAGGATTTATCTCGTACAATGGGGGGGCACCGTGCAAATTAGCTGGATAAGACTAATGAATCAGATCCCCAGAAAGGATAATCTCCTTAAAGATTAAAAATCAGCTTTTAAGACTGATATTACTCAATCCTTGAGATTGACCTTAAAGATTGAGAATTCAAACTCATGGAATTCAATGATATCTAAACTCGAGCTTGAACGAGAAAATATTTTGATCAAAAATACAAACCGATTTGTTTTCTGAAAATCCATTTTCAATGCGTTCATTACCATTGAACGTAAAATCCTAGGAATTCACCTGGAATTCATTAGGTCACCTGAACCAAATCGGGTGTCAACCGTAAGAACGGTGGTTGCATAGCATGGTCGGAGACAGGACCTTGTGCCAGACCAAAAAAATTATAGGATTATCTTTACTATTGCTCCTACCAAGGATAGTTCTAGCATCCTACACGTTAATAAGACCATAATCATTTGCATGTCACGGGACATTGCCTTAACAGTTTCTTGTTCATCGCTTTCCTTTACAACCGGACGGTAGTTTACCGAAAGGTAATATACGGAACAAGTAAACTGGATGTGTGCTATTCGATACCGGGATAGCAGTGGATTACATGAACCTAAAAGTTTTAGCCAAAATATTGATCCACAAATATATTTTGCAACACCGATGATGGATCAAATCAGAAAACTTGTCTAGGGTAAAATCTAGCATGAATTTTCAAAAGATAAAATGTTTTCATAAAGATCCAATTTCTTTGAAGGATCTAAATTTTTATAGTCATGTGGGACTGTAAACCGCCTTTCAAATGTGCACTTTGCTTTGAAAACTGAAAGTAAATCAGCTATTTGATTGCAAGTGTCGTTGACCTAAACCCGAGGCAACTATAAAAGACACACCCACCTTTAACCACATCGTTACTACCATTGTTTATACCGCCGTATTGAAATCACTGATGTACAAAGTGTGAAGAATAAAGAAGTGATTCAAGTGTTTTTCAAGACTATATTGCTTGAGGACAAGCAACGCTTAAGTGTGGGAATATTGATAAGGCTAAAAAGGAACATATATTTCATAGCATTATCCCCCAAGAAAGACAAGATTTTAGTTGCAATTGTTCCATTTTCAAGTAATATTCGTTTATTTTAAATAAGTGCGAAGACAAAAGGCGAAAACGACGAATTGAAGACACAAAGGTCCAAAAAGCTCAAAAGTACAAGATACAATCAAAAAGGGTCAAATTATTGATGAAGAACGTCTAAAAATGACAAGAGTACAAGTTACAAAACGCAAATTACACGATATAAAATTGTACGAAAGGGCGTTCGAAAATCCGGAACCGAGGCATGAACCAACTTTCAGCGCTCGACGCAACGGTGTAAAAATTACGAGTCAACTATGCACAAGAATAAAATATAATATTTAAATAATTCATAATAAGAATAATATTAAATAATAAAAAGTTGTTAATTGAGCATAGTTCAGGGGTCGTAAATGAAAATTTCAATTCTAATTTCGCCTATAAAAGCTATGTAATACGATCAATTGAAAATACCTTTTTTCGATCATATTTTCTATCTATATATCGATCCATCTATCTATTATCAATATCAATTATCAATATCTATATTCTATATCTCTATCATAATGTTAACTTAATAAGATATAACAATAATCTTAATTTTAATTTTAAATTATGATAATAATAAGATTTATGATAGAGATCGTTTGAGTGTGTAAGTCGAAATTCTGTCCGTGTAACGCTACGCTATTTTTAATCATTGTAAGTTATGTTCAATCTTTTTATATTAATGTCTCGTAGCTAAGTTATTATTATGCTTATTTAAAACGAAGTAATCATGATGTTGGGCTAATTACTAAAATTGGGTAATTGGGCTTTGTACCATAATTGGGGTTTGGACAAAAGAACGACACTTGTAGAAATTAGACTATGGGCTATTAATGGGCTTTATATTTGTTTAACTAAATGATAGTTTGTTAATGTTAATATAAAGATTTACAATTGGGCGTCCCTATAAATTACCATATACACTCAATCGGACACGATGGGCGGGGTATTTATATGTACGAATAATCGTTCATTTAACCGGACACGGGAATGGATTAATAGCCACTAGAATAATTAGAACAGGGGTGAAATTATGTACAAGGACACTTGGTATAATTGATAACAAAATATTAAAACCTTGGGTTACACTCAGTCGACATCCTGGTGTAATTATTAAACAAAGTATTAAAATCTTGTTACAGTTTAAGTCCCCAATTAGTTGCAATATTTAACTTCGGGTATAAGGATAATTTGACGAGGACACTCGCACTTTATATTTATGACTGATGGACTATTATGGACAAAAACCAGACGGACATATTAAATAATCCAGGACAAAGGACAATTAACCCATGGGCATAAAACTAAAATCAACACGTCAAACATCATGATTACGGAAGTTTAAATAAGCATAATTCTTTTATTTCATATTTAATTTCCTTTATTTTATATTTAATTGCACTTCTAATTATCGCATTTTTTTAATTATCGCAAGTTTATTTTATCGCACTTTTATTATTCGCAATTTCATTATTGTTATTTACTTTATGCTTTAATTTAAGTCTTGTATTTATTTTTAATATTTTACATTTGGTTTTAACTGCGACTAAAGTTTTAAAATCGACAAACCGGTCATTAAACGGTAAAAACCCCCCTTTATAATAATAATATTACTTATATATATATATATATATATATATATATATATATTTGTATTTTTACAATTATTGTGTGTAAAAAAATATAGTGTTATACTTCACGAGCTCCCTGTGGAACGAACCGGACTTACTAAAAACTATACTATAATACGATTAGGTACACTGCCTATAAGTGTTGTAGCAAGGTTTAAGTATATCCACTCGATAAATAAAGAAATAACTTGTGTAAAATTGTAGCATATTTAATAGTATTTCGCACTAAAAATAATACTATTTTGTATACACCCCCTACGACATCAAATATCCCCATCCTTCCGGGATCCTCCTTCGGACATGATATAAATTTCGAAGTACTAAAGCATCCGGTACTTTGGATGGGGCTTGTTGGGCCCGATAGATCTATCTTTAGAGTTCGCGTCAATTAGGGTGTCTGTTCCCTATATCTTAGATTACCAGACTTAATAAAAGGGGCATATTCGATTTCGATAATTCAATCATAGAATGCAGTTTCACGTACTTGTGTCCATTTCATAAAACAGTTATAAAAGCAGCGTATGTATTCTCAGTCCCAAAAATATATATTGCAAAAGCATTTAAAAAGGGAGCAAATGAAACTCACCTAATGTATTTTGTAGTAAAAATACATATGACTATATTGAGCAATGCAGGGGTGGCCTCGGATTCACGAACCTATATCATTTGTATTTTTCATCAATACATATAATTGTAATTGAACCAATAATTATATTATTATTAGTGATAATTTTTATATTAACAATTTATATATTTTATTATATATTCATTTTGTGTATTTAATTAAGGTGTTTATATATTTAAGTTATGGTTATTATACATATTTTTTTTATCTACTTAATCTTTTGCTTACAAAATATTAGTTATGGTAATACTAGAGTAATAATAATGAAAATGATAATTTTTATAAAAAATATCATTTTTAATAATAATGATAGAAAAAAAAATGATAATCTTAATAATAGTTTTTAATAATGATAATAATAATAATAATAATAACTATAATAATAATAATAATTACAATAACAATAAATAATAACAATAATAATAATAAATATATTACTACCTTTAAAGAATTTGTAAAAGTTTTCAAAAAAAATAGCCGCTGCCAAGTCTTGAACTCAAGACCTCTCGTTAAGAGACACAACACCCTAACCATCTTTCCATCCTTTCATTTGTGATTAAAACACAACCCATAAATTTATATCCAGTATTTATAGCTGTTTGTTTCATTTTCTCCATTAAAAAGAAAAACTTAGCTTGAACCTGGGCTTGAACCTGTGACCTCCCGCTCACCACATCGCCCTTAACCATCACACCACCTACTGCTTTTCTTTTATTATTATCACCTTAATTGTTTTTAACACGATCCTCGCTATCTTCCCAATTTTGATCGACCAAGGCCCAATAAAGGCCCATTCTTACTAACTTGTTAAAAGTCCATTACGAAATTAAGAAGCCTAAAAGGATAACAATTTTTTTTCTGAAAATATTAAAGGTTTGTATTGTGTAGTGTAAGTGGGATAGAAGAAAAAGAAAAAATATATATATAGCTGGAGTATTCTTTTTGTGGGGTTCGACTGGTACCCAAAAACAACAATACACGTTGTCATCTTTACAACTCATAATCTTCATTGTAAAGTCACCATTAATATATTTCTCATTATATAATCGTCTTCGGCTAACATCATCATACTGGTTTTTCGTTGGAGCGAGGATTCAAATATCCAATCGATCATCATGGCAGAAGGACGGATCAAGTCATGATTTGTAGATTTTGAATGACAATATAGAGTAAAAAGGATATTGATTCTGAATATGATGATTGAAAGAAAAAATATGAAACAAAGGTGACCGTTGGATGGTAAGAAGAAATCATAGCAGCAGTCCTAGTTTGGATTGTTGTTTTCGAGCTAGAGAAAGAAGCAGCAAACGGAAGTTGGTAATGGTAGTTCTTGGTTTATTAAGTTCATAAGGATGTAGCATTTGTAGTTGTAATGATCGAAGAAAAAAAAATAATGGCAGCAGGTAAGGAACATCATTAGTAATAACATGGGTTTTAAGGTGGTTGTTGTTGGTATCTTGCTCAAACATGAACAAAAATCGAGCAATAAATATAGTACTTGAAGATTGTTTTGGTTATGTAATATTATTGAGATAGGTAGCAAGATGATCAAATAATAGTCACCAAATTGAACACATGCTTTTGGGAGTAGATATTGAATAGAAGAAATACTTTTTAGGGTGATTATGTGTCGATCGTTTGCACAGATTACATTTAAAAGAGATAGTCAAATAATAGACAAGAATATTATTAGGATATTATTATGTTGTAGAAGAAATCAATTATAATTTTCGGTGGGGTGGGTAGTCCTAAAATAGACACATACTACAATATATAAATATCAAATTTTGTCATCTCTAATTATTCTTTGTCTGCCATGATCTCAAAAGGAGGTAATAATACAAATAACAATATCTCTCATTGATTTGTTAGATCACTACAATAATCAAAAAGAAGATAAGTGGATGGATGTAGGTGAATTTAAATATGTAAATACAAGTGGTATGGGTGGTTAACGACAAAAAAAATAGAAAGCAAAAATAGTTGGCAGGTGGGTGTGACTTAAGATGATGGAAGTGGACATGAAAGTAAACGATCTTGAATTTTTGCATCTTAATATGTGACTAATACAAATGTTGTACAAACCCTTTTAACTAACAGATATGGATTAGTAAACAATAGATGCCACTAGCTGCACCCTTTAACTAATTGGATTTGTTTTTTATAAATATTTTATTATTCAACTTACTCCGTAATCTAAAGTGATGGGAAGTCTTTGATTTCTATATGGCATGTATCTAAAGTATAAATATATATTATGCAAGTGGAATTTATAATAATAGAAATATAATAAACGTGTGAATTTAAGAAAGTTAGCAGCCTTCAATTTTTTTAAATCTCGTACCGATAGTTTTTAGGGGAATTATAACGTGCTCCGTTGATAAACAGTCGCGGATAAAAGTCCTCTGAAAAATCCCAAAATTTTAAATTAACAATATTTATTTATTTTGATCATTATGATTTAAAATTCAAGCATTATTTTGTTAAATAAAAATTACCTCAACTGTCCCTCTCATAAATTGGTGAAAAATAAAAAGTGTTGAAATTTAATAACTAGGTCCTAAATATAATTTTAGTAAGCCTAAAATTTATAGAACTCATTTTTGTATCACCGTTTATTTTAAAATTATAATAGTTTGAATTTAACTTGCTTAATATCAATCGAATGACAATTGAGTGTTCTTGTTGTTTTACTAAATAGATTCGAAATCAAAAAATATATATTTAACATACATTATTTATATAGATGTGTTTTAAATAAAAATTATCATAATATCATATTTTATTTTTATTTTACCTTGTTATTTAAAGCATAAAATATTTTAAATTATAATTCAAATACATACAATCTATTTATATAATAAAAATATATATGTATCTATTACAAATAGTTGTTCGTGAATCGTCGAAAATGGTCAAAGTTAAATGAATCCATGTAATCAGTTTCAAAATTTTGAGACTCAACATTATAGGCTTTGCTTATCGTGTCGATTTCATATCAAGATTAAGTTTAAATTTGGTCGGAAATTCCCAGGTCATCACAGTACCTACCCGTTAAAGAAATTTCGTCCCGAAATTTGAGTGTGGTCGTCATGGCTAACAATAGAAATGTTTTCATGACGAATATGAGTCAATAATTAAAGTTTTATCACCATCAGGTGATTTGAATAAAACAACTCAATTATTCGAAGCGTACAAGTGAAATTATCACAAAAGATTGAAATAGGATAAGTAAAGATTCGTCGTAACTTTTGATAGAGTCAGGGTTGAATTTTGAAAGTAAGATACATCTTAACTTTTGACGTAGTCACGATTGAATTTAGAAAACAGGATGCGTCTTAACTTTTGACGTTATTTTGGTTGAATTCCGGAATTTAAGGGATTTAAAGAAAATCTTCGAAATCTAAAAGATTTGATTCTTCAGCGAATAAGGGAATTAAGATCTCTATAATTAAATGCGGTGATCTGCCTCGATTACTCTGTCTGATATTTTCATTATAAATTTACCTTTTTCATTCCATTAGTTTCCACCACTTCTATACTTTCTTTCTCAGTTCATATATCCAAAAGATTATAATAATGCTTAATCCGGTTCTAATCCTTGTTCTTATTCTGACTATCACAATGATCGTCCTTCTTTTCCTACTCCCACCGGAAGAATCTGTTTATTTCTACTATGCTCTAGGGATTATTGTATTTATAATCCTTTCGTGTCTTTATATTGCCATGCGTACTGATATCCACGGTTTGTAATTTTGGTGTTGTCATTGGGCTTTATATTTCCTCTTATATTTTGGATCTCTTTGCCTTGTTATTATCCTCTCGACCTCTAGTAAAGCGAGCAACGGTCCAGAATTCATAGATATGAATTTCGGAATGATCATAGTTAATGTTTTAAGAAGAAAATTGTAATGGTACGATCTTGACTTGTCAAGTTACCAGAATATCACGGAAAAGATAGAACTATCAAGAAAAATATTTTCTTGATATGTTCAGAAGTTAAGCATAATGAAAGAGTTATGTAACATGGCACATGATGACGTTATGATCTGTGAATCATCACGTCCCATTAGAAACTCAGCATGACTTACTATAATATAATCACGTTGATCAAGTGTCATTATATTATACTAACTCATGCCTCAGTTCCCAACATTACTTCAATAACATTCATATTTTGAGCTTAAAAGTTTACAGAATATAGAAACTAATAGTTTCTATATGATATTACACTGATAGCACGAAGAGATTAATGATTTCAGATAAGAATAGTTATAAAATATCTTCAGAAATATGGAGGATATTTATAATGAAAGATACGATAATATCTGTGAATATCTAAGGTTAGAGGATGATGGAGACTAGTGTCTGCAAGGGTTTAGGGTAAGGAGCAAGATATTCGCTAAAGACTTCAGCAGGCATTGAATCATTTAGATTCTTTGAAGTCAAACTTATTCTTTGTGATTTGTCCACGACTTTCTTCATAGTTTCGCATAATCTGCTTTTCGGTACTAAATTTTCTCTTGAATGTTTCCAATATAATGATACCCAGGAAGCACGAAGAGGTATATAATTTCGGACGAGAATATTTATGAAAATATCTTCAGAAATATCGCAGATATTGATGATGATGTTTTGGAATTTCTAAGTTCGATGGTTGATGGAGAAAGATTTTTTTCGCAAGATTTTAACATGACTTCGGGGAAAGATATTCTCTAAAGATTTCAACGGATCCAGAATTATCTGGATTCTTTGAATATAGGGTATGGTCTTTGTATTTGTCCTTGGTCTCCTTCATGGGTAACTCTATCCGTTTCCCAGTTCCAACGTTTCTGAGCTTTTCCAACATATTATTCTCTATCATCAAACTTTCGACGATTAAGGTCATTTACGGTTATCTACAGTTTCTGCTGCTTCATTCAGCTTTTTCAAAGTTCAATGTATTAATTCGTAGGCTGGGTGCTTTTCAAAATTTCAGAATGGAAGATCATTATTCTAAAAGATAAATGTTATACATATAACTGTTGATGTAGATATGCTGTGAGTTTTCAAAGTACTGATTGCCGATTCCTCTACATTTACTACTACCATATCTGAATCATTAGTTATCGATCCGAGGTGATTTCAAGAGAATTGTGTTTTTAGATGATTAAACGCTGACGGTAATATGGTGGAATATAAAAGGTTCCCCGGTAATAATAAAAGAACATACATATAAGTCAAGGTGATAATAAGGTTGTTTCAAACGAAAAGTCGAAGTTGATTTGCTGAAGCTGTGACAAAATTTGCTACCTTGAAAAGGGATAGCAAAGTTATTTTTTTTGCTAATAAATGCCAAAGGATCTTGACGCGGCTACGTGTTAAACTTTTACTCAGTTGCCGAGAGTTTCTCAGGTGCATAACTATATGTATCAATCTTTTCTTCCGTAGATGAAGTGCGGTTGGTTCATCCTATCGATTGAGGCGTTTTCAAGAATCATGAAAGGTTTGAACGCAGATTGTAATCGTCAAGATACAAATGAAGTTTAAGATGAATTCAAGTGGCAAACTGGAAGAAATATTTAGTTTCATATGTTATAATCAATATTTTAATTCATTTTAATTGTCCAATGATATTAATCCAAAGTCGATAGTCCACAGTTAATAGTCCAATAATTCATATATAATTTAATATATAATATTTGAATTAATTAATATGTATCGTGACCCGTGTACATGTCTCAGACTCGATCACAACTAAAAGTATATATATTATTTGAGAATCAACCTCAACCCTGTATAGAGAACTCAATCATTACTGCATATATAGTGTCTATGGTGATTCCAAATAATATATATAGATGCGTCGATATGATATGTCAAAACCTTGTATACGTGTCCCGATATTTAAAGTGCGTAAAATAAATAACAGAAATTAAATGATGATAAATTAAATTGTGATAATTAACTTGCGATAAATAAACTGCGATAAATATAATGTAATCAGTTAGCTAGGATTTTGTTAGCGTGGATTCTTAACAAAATTTCTCATAGTTAGTTTGTTTGTTTCTAACAAATTTTATTTTATCCAATGTTTTCTTCATTATGCCACTTTTTGAATTCTGATAGGTTAAAATCCAAGTATGAAATTGAATGAAAATGGTTATTCTGTGGTGAACGGATTCGTATAGTTGTGGTTGTAAGTAGGATAGTAAATGACTGTTAAATCGGATTCGAAGAATGTACAGTGTAACTTATTAATGCGAAATCCAAATATTCCTCGGGTATTACCTACCCGTTAAAATATTTTCACCATTAACAGTTTGTACAATAAAAAATTTTAATTACAACTTTATGAAAACATATATACATATATATTTTCTTCAGACATAATTATGGATTTAATGAGTTAATATGATATTAAACTCATTTGGTTTTCGGTTGGAACTAGAAAAAAAAATCTCTAAAACTTTAGAGATTACATATTCGCCATGTCGAACGAAGATAAATGTGGTAGAACGATACGTAGAACGAAGATCATACTCGAAGTATAGATAGTGATATTGAAGCGTGGATTGTTGATGGTACTGGTGCTGTTACTGATGGTACTGTTGGTGCCGATGATGTTGCTGAAGCTGGTACATTTTGCACCATATTCTGCGAATTGATTTTTTGATCGTGAAGTTCGTTGACTCTTCGATTACTCAGGGATGATTGGCGGTTGGAACGAGCGGATGAATAAGATTCAAAAATTGAGATAGTATATAATCATGGCGAGATATCCGGGAAATGAGGGTGAAAATGGTGTTTCGAATTGGTTCGCCGGTGAGTGCTTCAGGTTCTTTGTCAAGAGGTGAATTCGGTTGGTGGAAGAGGTCGCCTTCTTCGTGTCTCCATTATTTAAGTCGACTACGAACTCATCAAATGAATTGGGGATGACTGATTGATTGATTCATTCCGGTGACACCGCTTTCGGAATTTAGGTGAATATCCATGTCCAAATAGCTGTCAGAATAACTATCGAAATAGTTATCGAAATCTGTGGGACTCGAACTGGTTGTGGGATTCATCTCGTACGATCAGATGAAGGATTTTCGATAATAAATAGATTATAGGATGTAGATTAGTACCCTGCAATACATAATTTACATATGCATATATAATACTAAAATCCCATAAGTTATGGAGGAATCTACGGAAGCTGTCAGGCAAAGTCTACAGTAACGGATATGCTAAGATATGAATTAGCAGATACGCTAAGATACAAATTTTGTCTATACACTATTCATGCAATCATTGCAGTAAGATATGTCTAGACTAGGAATGATAAGCAGGTAATATCCTAAGAATGATAAGCAGATGATTTCCGACAAAAATGGTAAGCAAAACTTTTGACATGCAGACACGGTCGAAGTCCAGACTCACTAATGCATCCTAATGACTATCAGTTAGACATACTAATGCAAGTCCTGGTTCACTAAGATCACTGCTCTGATACCAACTGTGAAGATCCATCCTAATCCATCCGGACGAAGTCATCAACTTTTGATCCCAGAGCGATGATCGACTCCAAGTAATGTCCTTAAAATGAGCAAATGCACAGCGAAAGGTTTCTTTCGTACCTTAGAATAAACATGCTTTAAAGTGTCAACCAAAAGGTTGGTGAGTTCATTAGTTTAACATAAATAATCATTTCATAATTTTAATACACCACAAGATTTTCATATCTCCTTTTCTCATAAACATACGTCCCATGCATAGAGACAAAAATATCATTCATATGGATTGAACACCTGGTAACCGACATTCACAATATGCATATAAGAATATCCCCATCATTCCGGGATCCTCCTTCAGACATGATATAAATTTCGAAGTACTAAAGCATCCGGTACTTTGGATGGGGCTTGTTGGGCCCGATAGATCTATCTTTAGAGTTCGCGTCAATTAAGGTGTCTGTTCCCTAATTCTTAGATTACCAGACTTAATAAAAGGGGCATATTCGATTTCGATAATTCAATCATAGAATGCAGTTTCTCGTACTTGTGTCCATTTCGTAAAACAGTTATAAAAGCAGCGCATGTATTCTCAGTCCCAAAAATATATATTGCAAAAGCATTTAAAAAGGGAGCAAATGAAACTCACCTAATGTATTTTGTAGTAAAACTACATATGACTATTTTTAGAAATGCAGGGGTGGCCTCGGATTCACGAACCTATATCATTTGTATTTTTCATCAATACATATAATTGTAATTGAACCAATAATTATATTATTATTAGTGATAATTTTTACATTAACAATTTATATATTTTATTATATATTCATTTTGTGTATTTAATTAAGGTGTTTATATATTTAAGTTATGGTTATTATACATATTTTTTTTATCTACTTAATCGTTTGCTTACTAAATATTAGTTATGGTAATACTAGAGTAATAATAATGAAAATGATAATTTTTATAAAAAATATTATTTTTAATAATAATGATAGAAAAAAAATGATAATCTTAATAATAGTTTTTAATAATGATAATAATAATAATAATAATAATAATAATAATAATAACTATAATAATAATAATAATTACAATAACAATAAATAATAACAATAATAATAATAAATATATTACTACCTTTAAAGAATTTGTAAAAGTTTTAAAAAAAAAATAGCCGCTGCCAAGTCTTGAACTCAAGACCTCTCGTTAAGAGACACAACACCCTAACCATCTTTCCATCCTTTCATTTGTGATTAAAACACAACCCATAAATTTATATCCAGTATTTATAGCTGTTTGTTTCATTTTCTCCATTAAAAAGAAAAACTTTGCTTGAACCTGGGCTTGAACCTGTGACCTCCCGCTCACCACATCGCCCTTAACCATCACACCACCTACTGCTTTTCTTTTATTATTATCAGCTTAATTGTTTTTAACACGATCCTAGCTATCTTCCCAATTTTGATCGACTAAGGCCCAATAAAGGCCCATTCTTACTAACTTGTTAAAAGTCCATTATGAAATTAAGAAGCCTAAAAGGATAACGATTTTTGTTCTGGAAAATATTAAAGGTTTGTATTGTGTAGTGCAAGTGGGATAGAAGAAAAAGAAAAAATATATATATATAGCTGGAGTATTCTTTTTGTGGGGTTCGACTGGTACCCAAAAACAATAATACACGTTGTCATCTTTACAACTCTTAATCTTCATTGTAAAGTCACCATTAATATATTTCTCATTATATAATCGTCTTCGGGTAACATCATCATACTGGTTTTTCGTTGGAGCGAGGATTCAAATATCCAATCGATCATCATGGCAGAAGGACGGATCAAGTCATGATTTGTAGATTTTGAATGACAATATAGAGTAAAAAGGATATTGATTCTGAATATGATGATTGAAAGAAAAAATATGAAACAAAGGTGACGGTTGGAAGGCAAGAAGAAATCATAGCAGCAGTCCTAGTTTGGATTGTTGTTGTCGAGCTAGAGAAAGAAGCAGCAAACGGAAGTCGGTAATGGTAGTTCTTGGTTTATTAAGTTCATAAGGAAGTAGCATTTGTAGTTGTAATAATCGAAGAAAAAAAAATAATGGCAGCAGGTAAGGAACATCATTAGTAATAACATGGGTTTTAAGGTGGTTGTTGGTATCTTGCTCAAACATGAACAAAAATCGAGCAATAAATATAGTACTTGAAGATTGTTTTGGTTATGTAATATTATTGAGATAGGTAGCAAGATGATCAAATAATAGTCACCAAATTGAACACATGCTTTTGGGAGTAGATATTGAATAGAAGAAATACTTTTTAGGGTGATTATGTGTCGATCATTTGCACAGATTACATTTAAAAGAGATAGTCAAATAATAGACAAGAATATTATTAGGATATTATTGTGTTGTAGAAGAAATCAATTATAATTTTCGGTGGGGTGGGTAGTCCTAAAATAGACACATACTACAATATATAAATATCAAATTTTTTCATCTCTAATTATTCTTTGTCTGCCATGATCTCAAAAGGAGGTAATAATACAAATAACAATATCTCTCATTGATTTGTTAGATCACTACAATAATCAAAAAGAAGATAAGTGGATGGATGTAGGTGAATTTAAATATGTAAATACAAGTGGTATGGGTGGTTAACGACAAAAAAAATAGAAAGCAAAAATAGTTGGCAGGTGGGTGTGACTTAAGATGATGGAAGTGGACATGAAAGTAAACGATCTTGAATTTTTGCATCTTAATATGTGACTAATACAAATGTTGTACAAACCCTTTTAACTAACAGATATGGATTAGTAAACAATAGATGCCACTAGCTGCACCCTTTAACTAATTGGATTTGTTTTTTATAAATATTTTATTATTCAACTTACTCCGTAATCTAAAGTGATGGGAAGTCTTTGATTTCTATATGGCATGTATCTAAAGTATAAATATATATTATGCAAGTAGAATTTATAATAATAGAAATATAATAAACGTGTGAATTTAAGAAAGTTAGCAGCCTTCAATTTTTTTAAATCTCGTACCGATAGTTTTTAAGGGAATTATAACGTGCTCCGTTGATAAACAGTCGCGGATAAAAGTCCTCTGAAAAATCCCAAAATTTTAAATTAACAATATTTATTTATTTTGATCATTATGATATAAAATTCAAGCATTATTTTGTTAAATAAAAATTACCTCAACTGTCCCTCTCATAAATGGGTGAAAAATAAAAAGTGTTGAAATTTAATAACTAGGTCCTAAATATAATTTTAGT
Source organism: Rutidosis leptorrhynchoides (assembly GCF_046630445.1). Classification (NCBI taxonomy): domain Eukaryota; kingdom Viridiplantae; phylum Streptophyta; class Magnoliopsida; order Asterales; family Asteraceae; genus Rutidosis; species Rutidosis leptorrhynchoides. Next base: position 296,265,907 of record NC_092338.1, on the reverse strand, counting down.
AAGCCTAAAATTTATAGAACTCATTTTCGTATCACCGTTTATTTTAAAATTATAATAGTTTGAATTTAACTTGCTTAATATCAATCGAATGACAATTGAGTGTTCTTGTTGTTTTACTAAATAGATTCGAAATCAAAAAATATATATTTAACATACATTATTTATATAGATGTGTTTTAAATAAAAATTATCATCATATCATATTTTATTTTTATTTTACCTAGTTATTTAAAGCATAAAATATTTTAAATTATAATTCAAATACATACAATCTATTTATATAATAAAAATATATATGTATCTATTATAAATAGTTGTTCGTGAATCGTCGGAAATGGTCGAAGTTAAATGAATCCGTGTAATCAGTTTCAAAATTTTGAGACTCAACATTATAGGCTTTGCTTATCGTGTCGATTTCATATCAAGATTAAGTTTAAATTTGGTCGGAAATTCCCGGGTCATCACATTGCACACATAAAATCCTTATGGAAGAAAGTCATAAAACATATGTGCAACGCCAACGAAGACTAAATCCTAATATGCAAGATGTAGTTAAGAAAGAAATTATTAAACTGCTAGATGCAGGTTTAATTTATCCAATTTCTGATAGTCCATGGGTAAGCCCAGTTCAATGCGTGCCTAAGAAGGGTGGCATGACTGTCATTACAAATGAGAAAAATGAGCTTATTCCTACTAGGACTGTAACAGAATGGCGTGTATGTATTGATTATAGAAAATTAAATGACGCCACCAGAAAAGATCACTTTCCCTTACCTTTCATTGATCAAATGTTGGAAAGATTAGCCGGAAATAGTTACTATTGTTTTCTAGATGGTTTTTCTCGATATTTTCAAATTCCAATAGCACCCGAAGACCAAGAGAAAACCACTTTCACGTGCCCTTATGGTACTTTTGCTTACAAACGCATGCCATTTGGACTTTGCAATGCCCCTGCAACCTTTCAAAGGTGCATGATGGCGATTTTTCACGACATGATAGAAGAATGCATGGAAGTTTTCATGGATGACTTTTCAGTCTTCGGTGATACATTTGAATCATGTCTAGCTAATCTTGAACGAATGCTTATTAGATGCGAACAATCAAATCTAGTACTTAATTGGGAGAAATGCCATTTCATGGTTAAAGAAGGCATCGTTCTTGGACATAAAATTTCAAAAGAAGGAATTGAAGTTGATAGAGCTAAAGTAGATGTAATTGCTAAACTTCCACATCCCACCAATGTTAGAGGAGTTAGGAGTTTTCTAGGGCATGCCGATTTTTACCGACGTTTTATAAAAGATTTTTCTAAAATTGCCACTCCTATGAATAAACTCCTAGAAAAGGATGCTCCATTCATCTTTTCAGATGAATGTATCAAATCTTTTAATATTCTTAAAGAGAAACTCACTAATGCACCGATCATGATAACACCAAATTGGAATCTACCGTTTGAACTTATGTGCGATGCAAGTGATTTTGCAATGGGAGCCGTTTTAGGTCAAAGGATTGAAAAATGATTTCAACCTATATATTATGCTAGTAAGACATTACAAGGAGCACAAACAAACTATACAACTACTGAAAAAGAACTCCTTGCTATTGTCTTTGCTTTTGACAAATTTCGATCATATCTCGTTCTAGCAAAAACGGTGGTCTATACCGACCATTCTGCTCTTAGATACCTATTTTTGAAACAAGATGCTAAACCACGATTAATCCGATGAATCTTACTCTTATAAGAGTTCGATATTGAAATCCGAGATAAAAGAGGAGCAGAAAATCTCGCCGCTGATCATCTTTCTCGTCTTGAAAATCCCGACTTAGAAGTTCTAAATGAATCGGCCATACAAGACAACTTTCCTGATGAATATCTATTGAAGATAGATTATAATGAAATTCCATGGTTTGCAGACTATGCAAACTACTTAGTATGTGGATTCCTTGAAAAAGGATTATCGTACCAAAAACGAAAGAAATTCTTTAGTGATATAAAACACTATTTCTGGGAAGATCCACATCTGTTTAAAAGTTGGCCCGATGGAATAATACGCCGATGTGTATTCGGAGATGAAGCTAGTAAAATCTTAAACCATTGTCACACATGACCAACAGGAGGGCATTATGGGCCTCAACTCACATCAAGAAAAGTTTATGATGCTGGATTCTATTGGCCTACAATTTACAAAGACGCACACCTTCTTTGCAAATCCTGTGATGCTTGTCAAAGGGCCAGAAAAATAAGTCAACGTGATGAAATGCCACAAAATGTCATTCAAGTATGTGAAGTATTTGACATTTGGGGTATTGACTTTATGGGTCCATTTCCAAAATCTCATAATAATTTATACATTCTCGTAGCCATTGATTATGTATCTAAATGGGCGAAAGCACAAGCTCTCCCAACTAACGATGCACGAGTTGTAGTCAACTTTTTAAAACGTCTTTTTGCAAGGTTTGGAATACCGAAGGCTTTAATAAGTGATCGGGGTACTCATTTATGTAATAATCAACTTGAGAAAGTTCTTAAAAGATATGGAGTAACTCATAAAATCTCCACTGCTTATCATCCACAGACAAGTGGACAAGTTTAAAATACCAACCGAGCTTTAAAACGTATTCTAGAAAAAACCGTAGGATCAAATCCGAAGGAATGGTCCATTAAATTGGAGGATGCACTCTGGGCTTTTAGAACAGCCTATAAAACTCCAATTGGAACCACACCTTTTAAACTCGTTTACGGAAAAGCATGTCATCTTCCAGTAGAAATTGAACACAAAGCATTTTGGGCATTGAAGACATGTAATCTTGATTTACATGAAGCTGGACGTCTACGGTTAAGTCAATTAAACGAATTAGAATAATTAAGACATGAAGCATATGAAAATTCCTTAATCTATAAGGAAAGAACGAAGAAATGACATGATAAAAGAATAAGAAGTTCAAAAGAATTTAAAGAAGGAGACAGAGTTCTTCTTTTCAATTCACGATTCAAGCTATTTCCTGGAAAATTGAAATCAAGATGGTCTGGACCATTCATAGTCAAAAGAGTTTTCCCATACGGAACAGTAGAATTAATAAATTCAAATGGGATTGAATTTAAAGTTAATGGTCACAGAGTTAAACATTACATACATGGTCCGATGAAAGTTGACAATGAAGTTAATCACAATTTCGATACCACAGCTAACTAAGTGTGGGGAGAATCAAGTCTTTAAAGGATAATATGTATTTCTGTTAGAGTTAGATTTTCTGTTTTCATGTAGTTCTCGAAAATGGAACCCGAATGGTCTTTCTCTAGCAGACCCTAAAGAACTAGTCTTCTTCCCCCATTCTGAATTTTTATTTTTTTTAGGTTTTTACGAAATGAAGACTTCCTGTGAACTAAACCATGGTCTAATGGTACACGCTTTGATCACTAAACGTAATAATGACACACTTCCGAGTGAAATAGTATCATTAATCAGAGGTAAATTGGACGGAGTAAGAAAAGAATCCAGATGCGAAGATAATAAGTCACAATTTGGTAAAGGAAAATCAAAATCCGCAGCGAAAAGAAGAGCACGACACCTTGAAAAATGTCACAAATGCGGAAAATGGTCACACGAAGGTAAATGTTCAAATAATCAAACCTATTCAAACACCGAATTTGTTACTTTATGCAGAGATGGACCGTTCATATGTTTAGAAGAAAAAACATTAAATGCTCGAGGTTACGCCTATGTAGCCATGGAAAATCAATTAGTCCGACTATCTTATGAGTGGGCTAAAGCATATCACTAAGAAATCTATTTCACAGGTAAGTCTGTACAGTTTTTATTTTTATTTTTATTTTTATTTTTAACCTTTTGATAATAAACGCTAATTTGTTCGCTATAAAGTATTAAATTGGTATTCGATGAAATTAGGTCTTGCGGCAGAAATTATTGATATCATACAAAAATTTATTACATCACTGCGAAATTTAACGTTTATTCTTAAGGTATAAATATCTTTAATCAATCAACACAAAATATTTCAAAAATTCGTCATGAGTTAAATTAGGTCATGGAATCGAAATTACTTTACCGAAAAGAGGGGCGCATATTTTTGATAATATTTGATTGATTAAAGTGGGATAAAAGCCAAAAAGATTTTTAATTTTATTTTTACCACGTTTTTTTTTAAAAATTAATATATAAATATTAATTTAATATTGTAAACTTATTTAAAATTGTAAATATTTGAAAAAATTAATATTTTTAGTATAAGTTTGTATGTGTAAAATCAAAAATATAATATAAGTTTGGTGTGAATTTTTAATTTTTAAAATATGAAATTTTAATTTTATGTATTTTAAATTTTAAGTTTGGTGTGAATTTAAAACAAAAATTTACTTTATTTCGCTAAGTTAAAAATATGATTTTTAAAATTCGTCGTGAGTTGAAGACTAGGTCGTTGAACCGAAATTGCTCTACCCAAGGGAGAGACGAGAACTTTTATTATCATTATTTTTAATCTTATTGAATTAAAGTATGCCAAAAACATTAAAAAAACCCAAAAATCTTAGCTTTTAAAACAATCGCTACAAAAAGACAAATTTTAAAATTTTGTCGAGGGACGGACTAGGACATCGATCCAAAACGACCCCGTCCTAAATAACATAGGAAACAAAATTTTAAAATTAATTACTTAATTGTTTTATAAGTTAAAGATTTTTATTAAAAAAAATAAATAAATAAATAAATACACACCGCGACTCGCGGAGTTTGAAAGAGAAAAACACCGCAAGTCGCGGAGGATAAAAAATCCAGAAAAAAATAAAAATGCTGGAACAGATCAGTTTACACACAAACACCACAAAACTGCGAAAATACACCCGAAAAACACACACAAATTCGCAATTTTTCACCATTTTTCATCAAATCTTTCACAAAATCATGTTGAGAAGGATGCTATCAAGGAATTACTCAAGAAAAACGGTAAATTTCTACGCAAAACACCCTTTAATCCCAAAATTTAGTGTTCTTGAGCAATTTTATACCCAATTCGATTTTAATGCTTTTTAGTGTAATTATACTTAAATTGCTTATGTATTATGCTTGTATAACCTAGATTGATGCTATTTAACATGATTAGAAGCCTTAAACTTCAAATTTTGAGTAATCTAGGGTTTGTGTTCTTGAGCAAATTTGGGGCTTTTTGATATAAACAGGTTATGGCCGATTTTTGTCATGAATTATTGCTAAATTAAGTAGTGTAACATGTTTAGGTAGTTAAATGATCCAAACTTTGAGCCTAAACATGGTTTTTGAGAATTAAAGTGGACTTTTTCAAGTCTAAAATTCATGAACTTGATTTTTGAGAGATAATGCCAATTGAAACTTGTTTAATTGCTAATAATGATTATTTTGACATGTTATTTGATTTGAATGCTTATGAACTTGGCGAACATTTTCGTATATGCTTATTTGAAAAAGTGTAGATTTGATAAAAATATGAAAATGAGCATAAGTTTGATATAAATTGATCATGTCATTGTAATTATTTTGATTGATGATGTTGCTGACACTAATGCATATTTGGATGCACAAAAATTGTGTTTGATGTATTTTGCAGACTGAAAGGGGTGAATCTTCATCCCAAGCTCGCATTGTTCCTCCTGAGAATGCGAAACAACAGGATGTTGATAGCTATTATAAACAAGATATACCTCATCCAGTTATGAAATGTTCAGATATGCACGTGGAAAATTTGCACCCGAACTTGAGATTAGACAGACGTTGGATAGATTATCCAAAATACCAAAGGGGCTTGCATACTCTTCATTCTAAAGCTGTTGAAGTACCTAGGGTAATAGAATGGGGACCATTAGAAGCTGTAGAATTGGCCGAGCCAATTAGAGAATTACTTACACAGAGGTATGGTAATTCTACTTTTAACGATTAGGTACGATTATTCAACATGCGTAGACCTGTATATAAAGTATGGTGTGAAGAATTATTGTGTAGTATAGAAATAAATGATCGGGTAGCTAGTTTAACCGATCGATCTTTTATTAGATTTTTGTTAGAAGGTTCGATGCACCACATGTCTCTACTAGACGTGGCTCAGTCATTACGTATATATACGCCTGAGGAGCTAGCATCTGCCGATTGTCGAGGGTTGATACTAAATGGTAGGAAAATTGATGAAAATTTTGATACGCATGGTGTATGGAGTCAAATGACTAGCCATCACCGATTTAAAGGGGGAAATTACTCTTATTTGGATATAGATAGAGCTGAATTAAGAGTAATTCACAGGTTTTTAGCCAATTCGATTACACAACGAGGTAAGAATAAGGAAAAGGTAAATGAACAGGATTTGTTTTACCACATGTGTATTCGAGACCCACAAAGCGCTGTAAGTATACCTTATTGTGTGGGTTATTATTTATCAGCTATGGTTAAGAGGATGAGACCGCACAATATAATAGGAGGTGGTATATTTATTACATTAATTGCTGAGTATCTCAATGTGGATATAAGTCGGGGGGATTATTAATCGAAGAACCAGAACCCCACGATACAATTGGTTTAAATGTATATCATGGTGCTAAAGTTTTGAAGAGGCGAAATAACGCCGCAGTAGCCTATAATGGAAGACATCCACAGGTTGAGAGAAATCAACAGCCAGGTAATGTGGGAGGGGGAAATGAAATGACAGAAATGCAAAGGTTTATAGCTTCACAAGAGTATGAAAATGCTAGACATCGAGCATTTGAAGATTGGCAAGTTCATCAAAACCAAATCATAGCTCATTGCCAACATGTAGGTAGAAACTATATTCCTACTCTAACGCCCATATTCCCTCCCTGGTCTATAGAGATGCAACCACCGTATCCTACTTATAACCCAGCTGAAGCATTTTATAACACATACGGTTATGTATGAAACCCCTACTGGTATCAGTAACAACCCTAGTTTATTTAGTTTTATTTATTTTATTTTTGTAATGTTACTACATTTAACACTTATGTTGATATTGTAATAGTTTTTTTTTATTTTCTAACTTTTATTATTAGATTTTAATAATTTTTGAATGTGGGGTAATATACTAAACTTCGAAAATATGTATATATGTTTGCAGTTTATCTTATGTACACAACATGGTAAAACAACGCATTTTCAAAGACTGGCATTAAGTTCAGCAAAAGCAAATAATTTTGACGACAAGATGCAAAATATATGTGATGTAACAACAAGAAGGAATGAACAAATGATATGCACCATTTATCATTCAGAAAACAAACGCCAATATGTTTGGAAACTTTGGTAAAATTTAATCATTTTTCTACGCTAATCACCCTCAATAATTTAAATTGTTACTGATTTCTTGCAAATGAGGGCATTGCAAGATCATAAGTGTGGGAATGGGTTAAATTCTTTCGGATTTTTAAATTTTTTATCTTAAACACTTGGTTACCATTAAAAATACTAGTAAAGCAGTAGTTGTATTAGAATCTAGTGCTCTCTGATAATAAAGAACAGCCCTAGTCTTATATACTGACTACCCAATTCTAATAAAATTTTTCAAAATTTTCAATTAAATGAACTCAAAATCATGTTTATACATATTTATGAACGATAAAACTAGGTGTTAACACCGAAATTATTGTTACCTCGGAAAGGACATAAATTGAGAAACAAACCAAAATGTTAAAATTCATTTAAAATGGAATAGAGGACAATAAAAAGGAAAAATAAAAGCCAAGTGTGTGAAAATTTACCAAGTTATTTTAAACATATGTCACATATTTCTGTAACAAATAATTAAAGATACTTTTGCTTTGGACTAAACTAAACAGTTTTACCCGATTTACTGTAAGAAAGATGGATCTACACGATGAATCAATTCCATCATTAAAAGGAAGTAAAGTCTTCCGAAAAAGAAACGCGCTTTTTGATTTAGGTCATGAAGTTGTCGTTCAGACCAGCTGTAGGTTGACGAAAAATATAGAAAAGTCATCACTAAAATCAGCAGGAAATCCACGGACCTCAGCATAAAATAGGGTCGCCAAGTGGTCAGACTTATCCTAACCATGAGAGGATTTGTCTCGTAAAATGGGGAGGACGCCGTGCAAATTAGCTGGATAAGACTAATGAATCAGATCCCCAGAAAGGATAATCTCCTTAAAGATCAAAAATCAGCTTTTAAGACTGATATTACTCAATCCTTGAGATTGACCTTAAAGATTGAGAATTCAAACTCATGGAATTCAATGATATCTAAACTCGAGCTTGAACGAGAAAATATTTTGATCAAAATTACAAACCGATTTGTTTTCTAAAAACCCATTTTCAATGCGTTCATTACCATTGAACGTAAAATCCTAGGAATTCACCTGGAATTCATTAGGTCATCTGAACCAAATCGGGTGTCAAAGACAGGACCTTGTGCCAGACCGAAAAATTATAAGGGTGAGCTTTACTATTGCTCCTACCAAGGATAGTAATTGCGTCCGACACGTTATAGACCATAATTAAAAGCATGTCAGGGGACATTGCCTTAACAGTTGCTTGTTCAACGCTTTCCTTTACAACCGGACGGTAGTTTACCGAAAGGTAATATACGGAGCAAGTATACTGGACGTGTTGCTTTCCTAATACAAGGTTAGCAAGTGGGTGACACAAAACCATAAGTTTTGAGCTAAAATTTTCAAATCTGAAACCCACTAAACCCACAAAAAGAATTTGCAAACACCGGTGAAGGGTTATTCCGGAAAACTTATCTAGGGTAAAAACTAGATTGAATTTTCGAAAAGATCAAATATTTTCATAAAGATCCAATTTCCTTAAAGGATCTAAATTTTTATAGTCATGTGGGACTGTAAACCATACCGTTACTACCATTGTTTATACCACCGTAAAGAAATCACTGATGTACAAAGTGTGAAGAATAAAGAAGTGATTCTAGTATTTCAAGACTAAATTGCTTGAGGACAAGCAACGCTCAAGTGTGGGAATATTTGATAATGCTAAAAACGAACATATATTTCATAGCATTATTCCTCAAGAAAGACAAGCTATTAGTTGCAATTGTCCTATTTACAAGTGATATTCGTTTAAATAATAAAAGGTGAAGACAAAAGACAGATTCGACGAATTGAAGATGCAAACGACCAAAAAGCTCAAAAGTACAAAATACAATCAAAGAAGTTCCGATTATTGATAAGAAACGTCTCGAAATTACAAGAGTACAAGATTCAAAACGCAAAGAACAAAATATTAAATTATACGCAAGGACGTTCGAAAATCCGGAACCTGGACCAGAGTCAACTCTCAACGCTCGACGCAATGGACTAAAAATTACAAGTCAACTATGCACATGAATATAATATAATATATAATTAATTCTTAAAATTAATATATATATATTATATTATATATAAACCGTCGGCAAATTAAAAGACAAAATGGTGTGAGCTGGTTTTACGAACTCCGCGACTTGCGGAGTTTGAAGAAGAAAAATCCCGCGCCTCGCGGAGCCCCAATTTCAAAAACTGCCTATAAAAGCAAACGCAGTTTGATCGTAAAAAATATCCATAAAATCTATCTCTCTCTTAATATATACGTAAATATATATATATAATTTATATTTTAATTTTAATTTTAATTTTAATTTTAAATCCTAATAATAAGGGTATGTTAGCGAATGTTGTAAGGGTGTAAGTCAAAATTCTGTCCGTGTAACGCTACGCTATTTTTAATCATTGTAAGTTATGTTTATATTATTTTCATTAATGTCTCGTAGCTAAGTTATTATTATGCTTATTTAAATCAAAGTAATCATGATGTTGGGCTAATTAATAAAATTGGATAATTGGGCTTTGTACCATAATTGGGGTTTGGATAAAAGAACGACACTTGTGGAAATTAGACTATGGGCTATTAATGAGTTTTATATTAACTAAACAATACCTTGTTAATTTAATATACAAACGTATAATTCGACGTATTTATATATAACCACGTACGCTTGACTGGGTACGGTGGGCGGGATATCTATAAATACCAATAATTATTCATTTTACCGGACACGGAACTTGATTAATAGTTAATAGACTTGTTGAAACAGGGGTGAATTACATTCAAGGGTAATTGGTGTAATTGTTAACAAAGTAGTAAAACCTTGGTTTACACGCAGTCGATAACCTGGTGTATTCATTAAACAAAGTATTAAAACCTTGTTACAATTCGAATCCCCAATTAGTTGGAATATTTGACTTCGGGAATAAGAATAATTTGACGAAGGCTTTCGCTCTTTATATTTATGACTGATGGACTATTATGGATAAATCCGTATGGACATATTAAATAATCCAGGACAAAGAACAATTAACCCATGGGCATAAAACTAAAATCAACACGTCAAACATCATGATTACGGAAGTTTAAATAAGCATAATTCTTTTATTTCATATTTAATTTCCTTTATTTTATATTTAATTGCACTTCTAATTATCGCATTTTTATTTATTGTTATTGTATTTAATTGCACTTTTAATTATCGTACTTTTTAATTATCTCAATTTCCTTATCATTATTTACTTTACGCTTTAAATTAAGTTATATTTATTTTTATTATTTTACATTAGGTTTTAACTGCGACTAAAGTTTTTAAAATCGACAAACCGGTCATTAAGCGGTAAAAACCCCCCTTTATAATAATAATATTACTTATATATATATTTGTATTTTTATAAAATAAAACTAATATAGCGTTAAGCTTTGTTTAAAAGATTTCCTGTGGAATGAACCGGACTTACTAAAAACTACACTACTGTACGATTAGGTACACTGCCTATAAGTGTTGTAGCAAGGTTTAAGTATATCCATTCTATAAATAAATAAATATCTTGTGTAAAATTGTATCATAGTTAATAGTATTTCCTTATAAATTTTAATAGTATTTTATACCCCTTAGCTTTAACGATCAAGTATTTTTGCTGTGTGGCCCATCCAAACCCCAATTATGGTATGAAGAAGAAAAATCCCGCGACTCGCGGAGCCCCAATTTCAAAAACTGCCTATAAAAGCAAACGCAGTTTGATCGTAAAAAATATCCATATAATCTATCTCTCTCTCAATATATACGTAAATATATATATATATAATTTATATTTTAATTTTAATTTTAATTTTAAATCCTAATAATAAGGGTATGTTAGCGAATGTTGTAAGGGTGTAAGTCGAAATTCTGTCCGTGCAATTCTACGCTATTTTTAATCATTGTAAGTTATGTTTATATTATTTTCATTAATGTCTCGTAGCTAAGTTATTATTATGCTTATTTAAATCGAAGTAATCATGATGTTGGGCTAATTAATAAAATTGGGTAATTGGGCTTTGTACCATAATTGGGGTTTGGATAGAAGAACGACACTTGTGGAAATTAGACTATGGGCTATTAATGGGTTTTATATTAACTAAACAATACCTTGTTAATTTAATATACAAACTTATAATTCGACGTATTTATATATAATCACATACGCTTGACTGGGTACGGTGGGCGGGATATCTATAAATACCAATAATTATTCATTTTACCGGACACGGAACTGGATTAATAGTTAATAGACTTGTTGAAACAGGGGTGAATTACATTCAAGGTTAATTGGTGTAATTGTTAACAAAGTAGTAAAATCTTGGTTTACACGCAGTCGATAACCTGGTGTATTCATTAAACAAAGTATTAAAACCTTGTTACAATTCGAATCCCCAATTAGTTGGAATATTTGACTTCGGGAATAAGAATAATTTGACGAAGGCTTTCGCTCTTTATATTTATGACTGATGGACTATTATGGACAAATCCGTATGGACATATTAAATAATCCAGGACAAAGAACAATTAACCCATGGGCAATTGTTTTATGCCCATGGGTTAATTGTTCTTTGTCCTGGATTATTTAATATGTCCATACGGATTTGTCCATAATAGTCCATCAGTCATAAATATAAAGAGCGAAAGCCTTCGTCAAATTATTCTTATTCCAGAAGTCAAATATTCCAACTAATTGGGGATTCGAATTGTAACAAGGTTTTAATACTTTGTTTAATGAATACACCAGGTTATCGACTGCGTGTAAACCAAGGTTTTACTACTTTGTTAACAATTACACCAATTACCCTTGAATGTAATTCACCCCTGTTTCAACAAGTCTATTAACTATTAATCCAGTTCCGTGTCCGGTAAAATGAATAATTATTGGTATTTGTAGATATCCCGCCCACCGTACCCAGTCAAGCGTATGTGGTTATATATAAATACGTCGAATTATAAGTTTGTATATTAAATTAACAAGGTATTGTTTAGTTAATATAAAACCCATTAATTGTGATGACCCGGGAATTTCTGACCAAATTTAAACTTAATCTTTACATGATCTCGATACGATAAGCCAATTCTGTAAAGTTGGGTCTAAAATTTTTGAAACTGTTTATATGAATTTGACCTTTAACTATTCCCGATGATTCATGAACCATTGTGTGTATGTAAATATATAATTAAATATATAAATATAAAAGTTAACTAATATATGTAATTTAAAAGGAATCTATATAAATATATATGATTCTATGTATAAATATTATTATATATACTTATATATATATATACATATATAAATATTATGTGTAAATACTTAATTACATATTTTATAAATAGTAAACATTACATAAGTAATAAATTGTAAAAATTATATATTAAATGTAAATACAAGTTTAATTATAATTGTTATATGATTATTACATTAATTATTATTATTAGTATTAATTATTATTATTAAGATCACCATTATTATAATTATCAATATTGTTATTACTAGTAATATATCTATTATTATTATTAAAAGTGTTATTATTAATAATATATATTTATTAATTATTAATAGTAAATAAAAATAAAATAAAAAGGACAATAATTACACGAATCAGTTACAACTAAATTTGCTTTTTGAATTTTTTGTCCATTGAATTACACCGTGATTCTTTGTCTCTCATTTGATTAGCAAATCAAATTCAATCTCAACAACCCAACAAGTTTAGTTAGAAGATCATTATCAACTTTATTTTTCTACCTGCTCGAATATTACATGTATTACTTTTATAGATATTGAAACCATCCACTATCCTTACAAAACACATACATCTTTCTTCTTCCTAATAAATTGGCCGAGAACTATCAAAACAACCATATGTCACCCTCTCTTGGTTGATCACAACTAATCATCAACCTCCATCACAACAGCCACGCAAACCATTTGGCCGAATTGTTTCTGTTTCGAATAAACTATAAACCAAACACCATGTAAGTTACATATCTTTTTCTATTACAAACCAACCATCATTAATATTTTTACACTGCTTGATATTTATTGCTATTATATTTCATTCGAACTATACATATGGTCATTTGTTTTCTGCTTGAAGAATATTAACTTTCCTTGGGTTTACTTGACTCAAAAACATCAATATATTACTGGTACTATTTACCTTATGGCTACTACTATTTCGATGACTACCTCCTCACCTCCATTGAACCATCAAACCTGTCTATTTCTTGTCATGAGCAAACCTATCATCGAAACTTGTTGATGCTCTCGAACGAAACCCACAACCTCAATAACCGAACACTCCTGCAACTACCATCACCCTTCAAACCTGTTTATATTCGAACACACCAAAAAAAAAACTGAAGCATAATCGTGAGCTTGCTGCTACTAAACATTTTGTTTTCAGTTTTACTTCCAGTCGAACCCAACACCATCCAACACCACCACCACACTTCCACCATCATCCACAACCTCAACGCCATCACTTATCTTCATTTTCTTCATGAACCTTCACAACCATCATGTAACCATAGTTTGATTTCTTGTCTGTTACGATTATAAAACCAAACCAACTCATTCTTGCTTGCCACCACTGCTACCGAGATGAAGAAAGGGAAAATGAAGATTGAATAATGATGTAAATTATTTCTGCTACTCGCTATCCTTTAATTATATTTTTTTTCTTCTTTCCAACTAATACAATGACAATATATAAAGACGGATGAGATGATGATTGTATTGATAATGGAAGCAACCTGTCACTTTATGTCGACATTCAAAACCCCACACATATTTTTTATTTCGATGGCCAAGGTTTCCAAATCAACAAAACCCTTTATTGATTATGGTGGAGTGTTAACTATCATCCACTAAATGGGCTTATCAAGGATCTAAAATAGACTTGTAAGTTAATTGGGCCACGAAATTTGCAAGTCCATTATGCATGTTCTACTAGTCTCGATCGGTATTACAATCCAAGATTGCAAATTTCATTTTTTTTTATCCTACAGCTGCGTTTCCGTTATAAGCTGTTAAATATGATGAGGCGAGCTAAGAAGATAATACGTGATGTCAATAAACGGTTGGTGGTGAGATGAGTTTATGTTGACGACGATCGAAAGTAATTATGATTACGAGTATGGTTATGATTATAATTATAATTATGAGTATGAAGATGATTAAGATATGAATTATGATTATATGTGATACTTGATAGTGGATGATGTTTGTGTTAATACAAATATGACAAGGATATGCATATGATAAATGATACGAAGCATAATAAATAAATACATGAAATAATAAATGGTTTATGATGATTATGATCACAAAATAAAGAATGATGATAAGAATTATGATGATACTTCGGTTATGATCATGATTATATGATAAAGATGTGTTTTGATGATAATGATGGCAAGTAGATGTAAAAAGATAAGATGATGATAGAATTAGAAAACAAGTTAAAAGAAAATAAGCCGTGTGCTATTTCAGAAAAACATACTAGCTCAGGAGGTTTAAGGTGTAGATTGGGAACGAGAGGTTTCGGGTTCGAGCCTGAGCTGAGGCGTTATTTTTATTTAAAGGGCCTATTCTTGAGGTAGCTATATCTATTATTATTATTATTATTATTATTATTATTATTATTATTATTATTATTATTATTATTATTATTATTATTATTATTTTTATTATTTTCTATTATTTTATCAATTTTTATTATTATTATCATTATTATTATTATTATTATTATTATTATTATTATTATTATTATTATTATTATTATTATTATTATTATTATTATTATTATTAGTATAATTATTATGAATTTTATCATAATTAGTATTAGTTTTTTTTTTCATTGCTATTATAAGTATTATTAATATATCAAATAAGGATTTTCTATATAAAAATATATTTATGACATAAAATATAACTATATTAATATCAATATTACATATTATATTAAATAATATTTTAATGAGTAATTACTATATTAAAATTTGATATGATAAGTATTAATGATATGAAATATATAGAGTAAATATAAATTTATCTATAACGAGTATATTATTAATAATATATATATAAACTTGTACGATTACTATTTGGTGTTAATATATATACATGATATAGGTTCGTGAATCCGAGGTCAACCATACACTTGTTAAATGACGTCATATGTATTTTTACTACAAAATACATTAGGTGAGTTTCATTTACCTTTTTACCCTTTATATTTTTGGGCTGAGAATACATGCGCAATTTTTATAAATGTTTTTACGAAATAGACACAAATAATCAAAACTACATTATATGGTTGAATGATCAAAATCGAATATGCCCCTTTTTATTAAATCTGGTAATCTAAGAATTAGGGAACAGACACCCTAATTGACGCGAACTCTAAAGATAGATCTATCGGGCCCAACAAGCCCCATCCAAAGTACCGGATGTTTTAGTACTTCGAAATTTATATCATGTCCGAAAGAGGATCCCGGAATGATAGGGGATATTCTTATATGCATCTAGTTAATGTCGGTTACCAGGTGTTCAATCCATATGAATGATATTTTTGTCTCTATGCATGGGACGTATGTTTATGAGAAATGAAAATATGAAATCTTGTGGTCTATTAAAATTATGGAATAATTATTTATGTTAAACTAATGAACTCACCAACCTTTTGGTTGACACTTTAAAGCATGTTTATTCTCAGGTACGAAAGAAATCTTCCGCTGTGCATTTGTTCATTTTAGAGACATTATTTGGAGTCATACATGACATATTTCAAAAGACGTTGCATTCGAGTTCATCAAGATTATTATTAAGTCAATTATAGTTAGATATATTATGAAATGGTATGCATGCCATCAACTTTCGATGTAATGGAAGATTGTCTTTTCAAAATTGAATGCAATATTTGTAAAATGTATCATATAGAGGTCAAGTACCTCGCGATGTAACCAACTGTTGTGAATCGTTTATAATCGATATGGACTTCGTCCGGATGGATTAGGACGGGTTTCTACAGTTGGTATCAGAGCGGTGGTCTTAGCGAACCAATTCTTACATTAGTGTGTCTAACTGATAGTCGTTAGGATGCATTAGTAAGTCTGGACTTCGACCGTGTCTGCATGTCAAAAGTTTTGCTTATCATTCGTGTCGAAAATCATCTACTTATTATCCTTAGGAAATTACCTGCTTATCATTCTTAGATTAGACACATCTTACTGCAATGATTGCATGAATAGCATATAGACAAAATTCGTATTTTAGCGTATCTGCTAATTCATATCTTAGCATATCTATTACTGTAGACTTTGTCTGACAGTTTCCGTAGATTCCTCCGTAACTTATGGGATTTTAGTATTATATATGCATATGTAAATTATGTATTGCAGGGTACTAATCTACATCCTATAATCTATTTCTTATCAAAAATTCTTCATCTGATCGTACGAGATGAATCCCTCAACTAGTTCGAGTCCCTCGGATTTCGACAGCTATTCCGATAGTTATCCCGACAGTTATTCCGAATGGATAGTCATCTAAGCTCCGGAAGCAACGTCACCAGAATGAATCAACCAATCATCCATCCCCAATTTATCTGATGGATTCGTAGTCGACTTAATCAATGGAAACGCGCAGAAGGCGATCCCTTCCACTAACCGAATTCACCTTTTGGCGAAGAACCTGAAGCACTTACCGGCGAACCTGTTCGTAACACCATTTTCACCCTCATTTCCCGAATATCTCGCCACGACTATATCATAACTTAGATTCTAAACCGTATTCATCCGCTCGTTCAAACCGACAATCATCCCGGAGTAATCAAAGAAGTCAACGAGTTTCGCGCTTGAGTAATCAATTTGGAGAACATGGTGCAAAACTTACCAGCTTCAGCAACATCACCGACACCTACAGTACCATCAGTAACAGCACCTGTATCATCAACAATCCTTGCCTCAATATCACATTCTGTACCCGAGCATAATCATCGTTCTACGTATCGTTCTATCTATTTTATCTTCGTTCGACATGGCGATCATGTAATCTCTAATGTTTTATAGATTATGTATCTTAGTTCTGACGGTAAATCAAATGAGATTAATACTATATTAACTCATTAAATCTATAATTACATCTGAAGAAAATATATATTTAAGTATATTTTCATAAAGATTGTAATTAAAAATTCTTTTGTATATATTGTTAATGGTGAAAATATTTTAACGGGTAGGTAATACCCGAGGAATATTTAGATTTCACATTAATAAGTTACATTGTACATTCTTCGAATCTAATTCAACAGTCATTTACTATTCTACTTATATCCACAAGATATACGTATCCGTTCATCAAAGAATAACTATTTTCATTCAAATTCAATTTCATATTTGGATTTTGATTTACCAGAATCCAACAAGTGGCATAATGAAGAAATAATGGACACAATAAAAATTGATTAGAAACAGACTAATTAACAATATGAAATTTTGTTAAGAAACCACGCTAACAAGATCCTAGCTAACTGTTAATTCTGTATTACATTTTATTTTATCGCAATTTATTTATCGCAATTTATTTATCGCAGTTTATTTATCACAATTTATATTCTCGCAATTTTATTTATCGTCATTTAATTTCTGTATTTATTTTACGCTCTTTAAATATCAGGACACGTATACAAGGTTTTGACATATCATATCGGCGCATCTATATATATTATTTGGAATCACCATAGACACTCTATATGCAGTAATGACCGAGTTCTCTATACAGGGTTGAGGTTGGTTCTACAATAATATATATAGTTTGAGTTGTGATCGAGCCTGAGATGAATACGGGTCACGATACGTATTAATTAATTCAAATATTATATATTAAATTATATATGAATTGTTGAATTGCTAACTGTGGACTATCAATCGAGGACTACCATCATTGGACAATTAAAATGAATTAAAATATTGATTATAACATATGAAACTAAACAAATCTTCAAGTTTGCCACTTGATTTCACCCTAAAACCTCATTTGTATCTTGACGATTACAATCTGCGTCCAAACCTTTCGTAATTCTTGAAAACACCTCAATCGAGTGGATGAACCAGCCGCATTTCATCTATGGAAGAAAAGATTGATGCGTATAACTTTTCACCTGCGAAACTCTCGACAACTAAGTAAACGTTTAAAACGTAGCTATGCTAATTTCTTAGTGATATTATTACCCAAAATAACTTAATAATTCCTTTCAAAGTAGCAAATTTTGACACAGCTTCAGCAAGACAATTTCGACTTTTCGTTCAAAACAGCCTTAATATAACTTTGATATATATGCGTGCTCTTTTATTGTTACCGGGGAACCTTTCATATTTCACTATATTACCATCAGCGTTTAATCATCTAAAAACACAATTCTCCTGAAACCACCCCGGATTGATAACCGATGATTCAGATATCGTAGCATTAAATGCAGAGAAAAAAAATGGTAGATGGTCTAGACGGCCAAAAGTTTGATGATAAAGAAAGGAGTGTTAGGAACGCTCGATAGAAAGTTTGGTACTGAAAAATAGATTGAGCAAACTATGAAGGAGACCAAGGACAAATACAAGGACCAAACTCTATATTCAAAGTATCCAGGTAATTCTGGATCCGATGAAATCTTTAGCGAATATCTTGCTCCTTACTCTAAACCCTTGCGGACAATATTCTTCATCATCCTCCGATCTTAGAAATTTCAAGATATCATTGTATCTTTCATTATAAATATCCTCCATATTTCTGAAGATATTTTCATAACTATTCTTATCTGAAATCATTAATCTATTAGTGCTATCAGTGTTACATCATATAGAAACTGTTAGTTTCTATATTCTGTAAACTTTCAAGCTTAAAATATGAATGTTATTGAAGTAGTGTTGGAAACTGATGCATGAGTTAGTATAATATAATGACACTTGATCAACGTGATTATATTACAGTAAGTCATGCTGAGTTCTAATGGGACATGATGGTTCACAGTAGATCATACCACCATCATGTGTCATGTTACATAACTCTTTCATTCTAATTAACTTCTGAACATATCAAGAAAGTATATTCTTGATAGCTCTATTCTCTATGATTCTGGTAATTTGACGAATCAAATCGTGCTATTACGTTCTTTCTTGATTATAACATTAAATTCATTCAAAACTCCATACTTACAAATTCTAGACCATTACTCGTTTTACTAGAGATCGAGAGGAGATTAAAAAGACGAAGAGCTCCGAAACATAAAGGAAGATATAAAACTCGACAACAACACTGAAATTACAATAATTAAAAATTAAAACATCACGACAATTAAAAATTAAAAGATTACAATCAAACTACTCGTCGTCGTCAATTGTCATCTGCAAAGTAGCGTTCACCAGTCATTTCACCATCCGTGAGGTACTTTGGAGACATCGGTATTTCTCTTGATGCCTCAACTGCTGCTTCAGCTGATTCATTGAGATAACGATAACCCAACGTCTCTTCATCTTCAAGAACCGCATACAAAGAAATGTGTTTACCGCGATCTTCAATGGTATCTTTTATAAAGTACCATTGATCATCGGTGCACAGAAAACTTGCCCTACAATCCGCATCATAATTGTCTTTATAAAAGAACACAGACGTGAATTCACACGGAACTTTTTCCTTCAAAAAGGATAGCAAGTCTTGTAAACCAACATCACAAATGTCGATATCTTCAAACGAAATACTGTCGCCCCACTTATATTCCTTCATTTGATTACAGAAATCACCTCCGTAATGAACATCGAATGAAACAATCATTGGGGGAAGTGTTAACATTTTGCAGTTTGGGAGTGTTTGATTTTGATTTTGAGATATAAAAGAAATATATGTTTGAGTGTATAAAATGAAGTATATGGTTGGTGTTTTTATAGTGTAAAAGTGACCGTTGGGATAGCCGTTGGAATTTTTTTTATTTTACTAACGGCTAAAAATTTGGGCAAGTTTTTGGGCGAAGGTGGACGATGCCCATTGGGACCTCTCTCATGATAGTTTCATTCGTGCTCTTCAAAAAATCGAATTATTTTATCTGTATTATTCTGTAATGATGAAAACTCTATTTATCAGCTCATATTCGTCAAGAAAAACATATTTATTGTTAGCCATGACGACCTCACTCAAATTTTGGGACGAAATTTCTTTAACGGGTAGGTACTGTGATGACACGGGAATTTCCGACCAAATTTAAACTTAATCTTTACATGATCTCGATACGATAAGCCAAGTCTGTAAAGTTGGGTCTAAAATTTTTGAAACTGTTTATATGAATTTGACCTTTAACTATTCCCGATGATTCATGAACCATTGTGTGTATGTAAATATATAATTAAATATATAAATATAAAAGTTAACTAATATATGTAATTTAAAAGGAATCTATATAAATATATATTATTCTATGTATAAATATTATTATATATACTTATATATATATATATACATATATAAATATTATGTGTAAATACTTAATTACATATTTTATAAATAGTAAACATTACATAAGTAATAAATTGTAAAAATTATATATTAAATGTAAATACAAGTTTAATTATAATTGTTATATGATTATTACATTAATTATTATTATTAGTATTAATTATTATTATTAAGATCACCATTATTATAATTATCAATATTGTTATTATTAGTAATATATCTATTATTATTATTATTAAAAGTATTATTATTAATAATATATATTTATTAATTATTAATAGTAAATAAAAATAAAATAAAAAGGACAATAATTACACGAATCAGTTACAACTAAATTTGCTTTTTGAATTTTTTGTCCATTGAATAACACTGTGATTCTTTGTCTCTCATTTGATTAGCAAATCAAATTCAATCTCAACAACCCAACAAGTTTAGTTAGAAGATCATTATCAACTTTATTTTTCTACCTGCTCGAATATTACATGTATTACTTTTATAGATATTGAAACCATCCACTATCCTTACAAAACACATACATCTTTCTTCTTCCTAATAAATTGGCCGAGAACTATCAAAACAACCATATGTCACCCTCTCTTGGTTGATCATAACTAATCATCAACCTCCATCACAACAGCCACGCAAACCATTTGGCCGAATTGTTTCTGTTTCGAATAAAGTATAAACCAAACACCATGTAAGTTACATATCTTTTTCTGTTACAAACCAACCATCATTAATATTTTTACACTGCTTGATATTTATTGCTATTATATTTCATTAGAACTATACATATGGTCATTTGTTTTCTGCTTGAAGAATATTAACTTTCCTTGGGTTTACTTGACTCAAAAACATCAATATATTACTGGTACTATTTACCTTATGGCTACTACTATTTCGATGACTACCACCTCACCTCCATTGAACCATCAAACATGTCTATTTCTTGTCATGAGCAAACCTATCATCGAAACTTGTTGATGCTCTCGGACGAAACCCACAACCTCAATAACCGAACACTCCTGCAACTACCATCACCCTTCAAACCTGTTTATATTCGAACACACCAAAAAAAAAACTGAAGCATAATCGTGAGCTTGCTGCTACTAAACATTTTGTTTTCAGTTTTACTTCCAGTCAAACCCAACTCCATCCAATACCACCACCACACTTCCACCATCATCCACAACCTCAACGCCATCACTTATCTTCATTTTCTTCATGAACCTTCACAACCATCATGTAACCATAGTTTGATTCCTTGTCTGTTACGATTATAAAACCAAACCAACCCATTCTTGCTCGCCACTGCTACCGAGATAAAGAAAGGGAAAACGAAGATTGAATAATGATGTAAATTATTTCTGCTACTCGCTATCCTTTAATTATATTTTTTTTCTTCTTTCCAACTAATACAATGACAATATATAAAGACGGATGAGATGATGATTGTATTGATAATGGAAGCAACCTGTCACTTTATGTCGACATTCAAAACCCCACACATATTTTTTATTTCGATGGCCAAGGTTTCCAAATCAACAAAACCCTTTATTGATTATGGTGGACTGTTAACTATCATCCACTAAATGGGCTTATCAAGGATCTAAAATAGACTTGTAAGTTAATTGGGCCACGAAATTT
The DNA here is from genome assembly GCF_046630445.1 of Rutidosis leptorrhynchoides. Lineage (NCBI taxonomy): Eukaryota > Viridiplantae > Streptophyta > Magnoliopsida > Asterales > Asteraceae > Rutidosis > Rutidosis leptorrhynchoides. The sequence continues at coordinate 296,243,400 of NC_092338.1, read as the reverse complement.
GCAAGTCCATTATGCATGTTCTACTAGTCTCGATCGGTATTACAATCCAAGGCTGCAAATTTCATTTTTTTTATCCTACAGCTGCGTTTCCGTTATAAGCTGTTAAATATGATGAGGCGAGATAAGAAGATAATACGTGATATCAATAAACGGTTGATGGTGAGATGAGTTTATGTTGATGACGATCGAAAGTAATTATGATTACGAGTATGGTTATGATTATAATTATAATTATGAGTATGAAGATGATTAAGATATGAATTATGATTATATGTGATACTTGATAGTGGATGATGTTTGTGTTAATACAAATATGACAAGGATATGCATATGATAAATGATACGAAGCATAATAAATAAATACATGAAATAATAAATGGTTTATGATGATTATGATCACAAAATAAAGAATGATGATAACAATTATGATGATACTTCGGTTATGATCATGATTATATGATAAAGATGTGTTTTGATGATAATGATGGCAAGTAGATGTAAAAAGATAAGATGATGATAGAATTGGAAAACAAGTTAAAAGAAAATAAGCCGTGTGCTATTTCAGAAAAACAAACTAGCTCAGGAGGTTTAAGGTGTAGATTGAGAACGAGAGGTTTCGGGTTCGAGCCTGAGCTGAGGCGTTATTTTTATTTAAAAGGCCTATTCTTGAGGTAGCTATATCTATTATTATTATTATTATTATTATTATTATTATTATTATTATTATTATTATTATTATTATTATTATTATTATTATTATTTTTATTATTTTCTATTATTTTATCAATTTTTATTATTATTATTATTATTATTATTATTATTATTATTATTATTATTATTATTATTATTATTATTATTATTATTATTAGTATAATTATAATGAATTTTATCATAATTAGTATTAGTTTTTTTTTTCATTGCTATTATAAGTATTATTAATATATCAAATAAGGATTTTCTATATAAAAATATATTTATGACATAAAATATAACTACATTAATATCAATATTACATATTATATTAAATAATATTTTAATGAGTAATTACTATATTAAAATTTGATATGATAAGTATTAATGATATGAAATATATAGAGTAAATATAAATTTATCTATAACGAGTATATTATTAATAATATATATATAAACTTGTACGATTACTATTTGGTGTTAATATATATACATGATATAGGTTCGTGAATCCGAGGTCAACCATACACTTGTTAAATGACGTCATATGTATTTTTACTACAAAATACATTAGGTGAGTTTCATTTACCTTTTTACCCTTTATATTTTTGGGCTGAGAATACATGCGCAATTTTTATAAATGTTTTTACGAAATAGACACAAGTAATCAAAACTACATTATATGGTTGAATGATCGAAATTGAATATGCCCCTTTTTATTAAATCTGGTAATCTAAGAATTAGGGAACAGACACCCTAATTGACGCGAACTCTAAAGATAGATCTATTGGGCCCAACAAGCCCCATCCAAAGTATCGGATGTTTTAGTACTTCGAAATTTATATCATGTCTGAAGGAGGATCCCGGAATGATAGGGGATATTCTTATATGCATCTAGTTAATGTCGGTTACCAGGTGTTCAATCCATATGAATGATATTTTTGTCTCTATGCATGGGACGTATGTTTATGAGAAATGAAAATATGAAATCTTGTGGTCTATTAAAATTATGGAATAATTATTTATGTTAAACTAATGAACTCACCAATCTTTTGGTTGACACTTTAAAGCATGTTTATTCTCAGGTACGAAAGAAATCTTCCGCTGTGCATTTGTTCATTTTAGAGACATTATTTGGAGTCATACATGACATATTTCAAAAGACGTTGCATTCGAGTTCATCAAGATTATTATTAAGTCAATTATAGTTAGATATATTATGAAATGGTATGCATGCCGTCAACTTTCGATGTAATGGAAGATTGTCTTTTCAAAATTGAATTCAATGTTTGTAAAATGTATCATATAGAGGTCAAGTACCTCGCGATGTAACCAACTGTTGTGAATCGTTTATAATCGATATGGACTTCGTCCGGATGGATTAGGACGGGTTTCTACAGTTGGTATCAGAGCGGTGGTCTTAGCGAACCAATTCTTACATTAGTGTGTCTAACTGATAGTCGTTAGGATGCATTAGTAAGTCTGGACTTCGACCGTGTCTGCATGTCAAAGGTTTTTCTTATCATTCGTGTCGAAAATCATCTACTTATTATCCTTAGGAAATTACCTGCTTATCATTCTTAGTCTAGACACATCTTACTGCAATGATTGCATGAATAGCATATAGACAAAATTCGTATCTTAGCGTATCTGCTAATTCATATCTTAGCATATCTGTTACTGTAGACTTTGTCTGACAGTTTCCGTAGATTCCTCCGTAACTTATGAGATTTTAGTATTATATATGCATATGTAAATTATGTATTGCAGGGTACTAATCTACATCCTATAATCTATTTCTTATCGAAAATTCTTCATCTGATCGTACGAGATGAATCCCTCAACTAGTTCGAGTCCCTCGGATTCCGACAGTTATTCCGAATGGATAGTCATCTAAGCTCCGGAAGCAACGTCACCAGAATGAATCAACCAATCATCCATCCCCAATTTATCTGATGGATTCGTAGTCGACTTAATCAATGGAAACGCGCAGAAGGCGATCCCTTCCAATAACCGAATTCACCTTTTGGCGAAGAACCTGAAGCACTTACCGGCGAACCTGTTCGTAACACCATTTTCACCCTCATTTCCCGAATATCTCGCCACGACTATATCATAACTCAGATTCTAAACCGTATTCATCCGCTCGTTCAAACCGGCAATCATCCCAGAGTAATCAAAGAAGTCAATGAGTTTCGCGCTCGAGTAATCAATTTGGAGAACATGGTTCAAAACTTACCAGCTTCAGCAACATCACCGACACCAACAGTACCATCAGTAACAGCACCTGTATCATCAACAATCCTTGCCTCAATATCACATTCTGTACCCGAGCATAATCATCGTTCTACGTATCGTTCTATCTATTTTATCTTCGTTCGACATGGCGATCATGTAATCTCTAATGTTTTATAGATTATGTATCTTAGTTCTGACGGTAAATCAAATGAGATTAATACTATATTAACTCATTAAATCTATAATTACATCTGAAGATTGTAATTAAAAATTCTTTTGTATATATTGTTAATGGTGAAAATATTTTAACGGGTAGGTAATACCCGAGGAATATTTAGATTTCACATTAATAAGTTACATTGTATATTCTTTGAATCTGATTCAACAGTCATTTACTATTCTACTTACATCCACAAGATATACGTATCCGTTCATCAAAGAATAACTATTTTCATTCAAATTCAATTTCATATTTGGATTTTGATTTACCAGAATCCAACAAGTGGCATAATGAAGAAATAATGGACACAATAAAAATTGATTAGAAACAGACTAATTAACAATATGAAATTTTGTTAAGAAACCACGCTAACAAGATCCTAGCTAACTGTTCCGAGCTAACTGTTAATTCTGTATTACATTTTATTTTATCGCAATTTATTTATCACAATTTAATTATCGCAATTTATTTATCGCAGTTTATTTATCACAATTTATATTCTCGCAATTTTATTTATCGTCATTTAATTTCTGTATTTATTTTACGCTCTTTAAATATCACGACACGTATACAAGGTTTTGACATATCATATCGGCGCATCTATATATATTATTTGGAATCACCATAGACACTCAATATGCAGTAATGACCGAGTTCTCTATACAGGGTTGAGGTTGGTTCTACAATAATATATATAGTTTGGGTTTAGTGGGTTTCAGATTTGAAAATTTTAGCTCAAAACTTATGGTTTTGTGTCACCCACTTGCTAACCTTGTATTAGGAAAGCAACACGTCCAGTATACTTGCTCCGTATATTACCTTTCGGTAAACTACCGTCCGGTTGTAAAGGAAAGCGTTGAACAAGCAACTATTAAGGCAATGTCCCCTGACATGCTTTTAATTATGGTCTATAACGTGTTGGACGCAATTACTATCCTTGGTAGGAGCAATAGTAAAGCTCACCCTTATAATTTTTCGGTCTGGCACAAGGTCCTGTCTTTGACCATGCTATGCAACCACCGTTCTTACGGTTGACACCCGATTTGGTTCAGATGACCTAATGAATTCCAGGTGAATTCCTAGGATTTTACGTTCAATGGTAATGAACGCATTGAAAATGGGTTTTTAGAAAACAAATCGGTTTGTAATTTTGATCAAAATATTTTCTCGTTCAAGCTCGAGTTTAGATATTATTGAATTCCATGAGTTTGAATTCTCAATCTTTAAGGTCAATCTCAAGGATTGAGTAATATCAGTCTTAAAAGCTGATTTTTGATCTTTAAGGAGATTATCCTTTCTGGGGATCTGATTCATTAGTCTTATCCAGCTAATTTGCACGGCATCCTCCCCATTTTACGAGACAGATCCTCTCATGGTTAGGATAAGTCTGACCACTTGGCGACCCTGTTTTATGCTGAGGTTCGTGGATTTCCTGCTGATTTTAGTGATGACTTTTCTAGATTTTTCGTCAACCTACAGCTGGTCTGGACGACAACTTCATGACCTAAATCAAAAAGCGCGTTTCTTTTTCGGAAGACTTTACTTCCTTTTAATGATGGAATTAATTCATCGTGTAGATCCATCTTTCTTACAGTAAATCGGGTAAAACTGTTTAGTTTAGTCCAAAGCAAAAGTATATTTAATTATTTGTTACAGAAATATGTGACATATGTTTAAAATAACTTGGTAAATTTTCCCACACTTGGCTTTTATTTTTCCTTTTTATTGTCCTCTATTCCATTTTAAATGAATTTTAACTTTTTGGTTTGTTTCTCAATTTATGTCCTTTCCGAGGTAACAATAATTTCGGTGTTAACACCTAGTTTTATCGTTATAAATATGTATAAACATGATTTTGAGTTCATTTAATTGAAAATTTTGAAAAATTTTATTAGAATTGGGTAGTCAGTATATAAGACTAGGGCTGTTCTTTATTATCAGAGAGCGCTAGATTCTAATACAACTACTGCTTTACTAGTATTTTTAATGGTAACCAAGTGTTTAAGATAAAAATTTTAAAAATCCGAAAGAATTTAACCCCTTCCCACACTTAAGATCTTGCAATGCCCTCATTTGCAAGAAATCAGTAACAATTTAAATTATTGAGGGTGATTAGCGTAGAAAAATGATTAAATTTTACCGAAATTTCCAAACATATTGGCGTTTGTTTTCTGAATGATAAATGGTGCATATCATTTGTTCATTCCTTCTTGTTGTTACATCACATATATTTTGCATCTTGTCATCAAAATTAGTTGCTTTTGCTGAACTTAATGCTAGTCTTTGAAAATGCGTTGTTTTACCCTATTGTGTACATAAGATAAACTGCAAACATATATACATATTTTTGAAGTTTGGTATATTACCCCACATTCAAAAATTATTAAAATCTAATAATAAAAGTTAGAAAATAAAAAAAAACTATTACAATATCAACATAAGTGTTAAATGTAGTAACATTACAAAAATAAAATAAATAAAACTAAATAAACTAGGGTTGTTACTGATACCAGTAGGGGTTCCATGCATAACCGTATGTGTTATAAAATGCTTCAGCTGGGTTATAAGTAGGATACGGTGGTTGCATCTCTATAGACCAGGGAGGGAATATGGGCGTTGGAGTAGGAATATAGTTTCTACCTACATGTTGGCAATGAGCTATGATTTGGTTTTGATGAACTTGCCAATCTTCAAATGCTCGATGTCTAGCATTTTCATACTCTTGTGAAGCTATAAACCTTTGCATTTCTGTTATTTCATTTCCCCCTCCCACATTACCTGGCTGTTGATTTCTCTCAACCTGTGGATGTCTTCCATTATAGGCTACTGTGGCGTTATTTTGCCTCTTCAAAACTTTAGCACCATTATATACATTTAAACCAATTGTATCATGGGGTTCTGGTTCTTCGATTAATAATCCCCCCCCCCCCCCCGACTTATATCCACATTGAGATACTCAGCAATTAATGTAATAAATATACCACCTCCTATTATACAGTGCGGTCTCATCCCCTTAACCATAGCTGATAAATAATAACCCACACAATAAGGTATACTTACAGCGCTTTGTGGGTCTCGAATACACATGTGATAAAATAAATCCTGTTCATTTACCTTTTCCTTATTCTTACCTCGTTGTGTAATCGAATTGGCTAAAAACCTGTGAATTACTCTTAAGGCCTGAGCCATGTCTAGTAGAGACATGTGGCGCATCGAACCTCCTAACAAAAATCTAATAAAAGATCGATCGGTTAAACTAGCTACCCGATCATTTATTTCTATACTACACAATAATTCTTCACACCATACTTTATATACAGGTCTACGCATGTTGAATAATCATACCCAATCGTTAAAAGTAGAATTACCATACCTCTGTGTAAGTAATTCTCTAATTGGCTCAGCCAATTCTACAGCTTCTAATGGTCCCCATTCTATTACCCTAGGTACTTCAACAGCTTTAGAATGAAGAGTATGCAAGCCCCTTTGGTATTTTGGATAATCTATCCAACGTCTGTCTAATCTCAAGTTCGGGTGCAAATTTTCCACGTGCATATCTGAAAATGTCATAATTGGATGAGGTATATCTTGTTTATAATAGCTATCAACATACTATTGTTCCGCATTCTCAGGAGGAACAATGCGAGCTTGGGATGAAGATTCACCCCTTTCAGTCTGCAAAATACATCAAACACAATTTTTGTGCATCCAAATATGCATTAGTGTCAGCAACATCATCAATCAAAATAATTACAATGACATGATCAATTTATATCAAACTTATGCTCATTTTCATATTTTTATCAAATCTACACTTTTTCAAATAAGCATATACGAAAATGTTCGCCAAGTTCATAAGCATTCAACTCAAATAACATGTCAAAATAATCATTATTAGCAATTAAACAAGTTTCAATTGGCATTATCTCTCAGAAATCAAGTTCATGAATTTTAGACTTGAAAAAGTCCACTTTAATTCTCAAAAACCATGTTTAGGCTCAAAGTTTGGATCATTTAACTACCTAAACATGTTACACTAATTAATTTAGCAATAATTCATGACAAAAATTGGCCATAACCTGTTTATATCAAAAAGCCCCAAATTTGCTCAAGAACACAAACCCTAGATTACTCAAAATTTGAAGTTTAAGGCTTCTAATCATGTTAAATAGCATCAATCTAGGTTATACAAGCATAATACATAAGCAATTTAAGTATTATTACACTAAAAAGCATCAAAATCGAATTGGGTATAAAATTGCTCAAGAACACAAAATTTTCGGATTAAAGGGTGTTTTGGTGTAGAAATTTACCGTTTTTCTTGAGTAATTCCTTGATAGCTGAAAAGACCCGTTCATATACATTATAAACGATTTACAATAGTTGATTACATTGCGAGGTATATTTGACCTCTATATGATACATTTTACAAACATTGCATTCGTTTTTAAAAGACAAACTTTCTTTACATCGAAAATTGACAGACATGCATACCATTTCATAATATCCACTATCCAACTATAAATTGATTTAATAATAATCTTTGATGAACTCAATGACTCGAATGCAACGTTCTTCGAAATATGCTATGAAAGACTCCAAGTAATATCTTTAAAATGAGCAAATGCACAGCGGAAGATTTCTTTAACACCTGAGAATAAACATGCTTTAAAGTGTCAACCAAAAGGTTGGTGAGTTCATTAGTTTATCATAATCATTTATTTCCATCATTTTAATAGACCACAAGAATTTCATTTCCAGTTCTCATAAATATAGGTCCCATGCATAGAGACAAAAATAATCATTTATATGGTGAACACCTGGTAACCGACATTAACTAGATACATATAAGAATATCCCCTATCATTCCGGGATCCTCCTTCGGACATGATATAAATTTCGAAGTACTAAAGCATCCGGTACTTTGGATGGGGTTTGTTAGGCCCAATAGATCTATCTTTAGGATTCGCGTCAATTAGGGTGTCTGTTCCCTAATTCTTAGATTACCAGACTTTAATAAAAAGGGGCATATTCGATTTCGATAATTCAACCATAGAATGTAGTTTCAATTACTTGTGTCTATTTCGTCAAACATTTATAAAAGCGCATGTATTCTCAGTCCCAAAAATATAAAGGGTAAAAAGGCAAATGAAACTCACCATACTGTATTTCGTAGTAAAAATACATATAACATCATTGAACAAGTGCAAGGTTGGCCTCGGATTCACGAACTTAAATTAATTATATATAATTATGTGTTGGTCAATATTTGTCTAACAAATTAGGTCAAGTCATAGTGTACCACAATCCTAATGCTCGAGACTAATATGCAAAAGTCAACAAAAGTATATTTGATTCAAAATAATTTTCAAAAATCTATACATGATTAATATATAGTTTAAATATCGTCGTTTTATATTTTTAAATATTTTTAAAAGATTTATTAGAGTAAATAATATAATTTATTTATTAATAAATAAAATTTTTATATTAAATTTATATAATAAAATATACTTTTATATATATTAAGTAATAAAATTTATAGGGTTCATTTAATATCATAAAGATAATATGATAGGTATTATTAAAGTAAGTTATTACACGTAGTAAAATATGTTTGTATCACATATTTATTTGATAAAATAATATCTATAATGATAGTAAGTAAAAGTTGTATTATTTTGTAATAATAATTATTATTATAAAAATATCAATATTTATAATTACTAAGATGACATTATGATAAAACGATGATTCTAATTATGATAACTTTAATATTTACGATAATTTTTAATATAATAATTCTATTTAAAATAATAATAATAATGATATTTTATAGTAACAATGACATTTCTATTAAAATGATTATTTTTGTTAAAATGATAGTTTTAATAACGATACTTTTAATAATAATAGTAATGATAAAAATAATAAGAACGATAATTTTATCTAAATCAATATCTTATAATATTTTAATTTCATCATGATACTCTTACTCATTATTTCCTAATCGTTTCGTTTAATAGCTTTTAATCGTCTTTTATATCGTGTTCATAATAATGATAATAATAGTAATCAAAATAATTAGGTGTTACAAATATTTGTTTTAATTACACTAATATTAATAATGATAGTTACTATAACATTATTAACGATAATACTAATAATTATCTTAATGATAATATAGTAATAATAATAATAACAATAACAATAATCATTTTTAAATAATGATAAATATATTAATAATGATAATAATAATAATAATAATAATAATAATAATAATAATAATAATAATAATAATAATAATAATAATTGGATAATAATAGTAATACTAATTATAACTTTAACGATAATAACGATAGTAATAATAAAAAAATAACAATTTTTTATGATAAATCCCTTTTATTGATAAAGATAATAATAATGATAATAATAAGATAAAACTAGAACGATGATAAAAACGACGATAATAATAATCATTTTTAATAAAAATATCGAAAATTCAAATGATTATAACTTCTAATCCGTTCATCGAAACCATTCGATATCTAAAGGAAAAGTTCTTAATTTTTCGCTAGCTTTCCAAGGACATGCATATCTTATACCTTATCTCAACCGCAAGTGTAACTAATTCAATATTCAACCTAACCTGTCTAAGGGCAATATCAAAAGTACAAGCATGCATAATCCTAAATACTCGAGCACTAGTCAGGGATACACTATTAGTATGTAAAAGTTAAATTATGAGTACTCACGTATCAATATTGAGATTCAATATTGCAGGAAAGGTACGTAGACGCAACGGAAATGATAAACACTAAATTGACCTCACGAGCATACCCATGAACCATACTCAATCACCTCCATAGCTATAACCCATAATTTCCTTAATCCTATCCTACTCGAAAAACAATTTCGAAATCACTCGAACAGCACTCCGTCGTAATATTTTATGTATACTAATAATATCTTGAAATAATACGGAATAAATATATATATGTAAATCGATTGAGAGAGTTTAGAGAAAAATATTTTCAAGTTTCTATGAAATAATGAAACCTATTGAATTCTATTTATAATAGATTTTTGAATTATTAAAGTGAATTATTAAAGTATGAATTATTAAAGTGAATTATTAAAGTATGAATTATCAAAGTGAATTATTAAAGTATGAATTATTAAAGTATGAATTATTAAAGTGAATTATTAAAGTATGAATTATTAAAGTGAATTATTAAAGTTAAAGTAAAGTAAAAATAAAGTAAAGGTAAAGTTTAAGTATAGTAAAAGTATAAAACTATGTACGTATAATACGCGTATAAATATATATAATATTAATTTAAATCGTTATATATATTTAATAAAATAAAATATAAATATCGTTATCTTTATCATACTAGTTAAGTAATGAGTTGTCAAAAGTGGTTCTAGATATTTATAAAAGTTATATATGTTTTAATAATAAAGTTCTTTTTAAACAGAAAACATTTTTGTACGTTTGAAACTAAATAGATCAATGGAGTCTTTATGAGATTCAATCTTCCACTATCCTTTGTCTAGTTCTCAATGATTGACAATTTGTTCTTATTTATAAATCACTTTACCATTTTCCGAATATTGTTAAAATGGAAATATTTCTCAAATCAACGTGGGCCTTTCAACAGAGACTTATAATCATAATTCAATATATCTGATAATTCAATCATTTGATCTTATCTTCTAATTGCATTGATAAACATTTTGAAACAGATACAATCATATAAAGTATTTAATCTAATATTTTGTTTACGTTTCAAGTTATAATATATATACACATATACATATATAATCATATTCGTTCAATGGTTCGTGAATCGTTGGAACTTGGTGGAGGTTGAATGAATGTATGAACATAGTTTAAAATTCTTGAAATTTAACTTAACAAATATTTCTTATCGTGTCGGAAACATATAAAGATTAAAGTTTAAATTTAGTTGGAAATTTTCGGGTTGTCACAGTACCTACCCATTAAAGAAATTTCGTCCCGAAATTTGAGTGGAAAGGTCGTGAATGATAATAAGTATGTTTTCATGATGCATACGGGCTGAAAATTAGAGTTTTATCATCAGCGAATAATTTGGATTAACAATCCATTTATATGAAGAGTACGAATGAAGCTAAAATAGAAGAGTGAAATGAGTAAGTGTAGATTCATCTTATCATTTGACGTAGATATGATTGATTCCCAGATTTCAAGGGATTTGAAGAAAATCTTCTTAATAAGATTTGACTCTCCGGTAATCAAGGGAATTAGGATCCGCTTTAAATGCGATCGTCCATTTTAATTGTTCTGTATGAGATTTTCTTATAAATTTACCTCCTTCGTTTTCTTACAACTCACACCTTCTGTTGATGCATTTTATGCAAGTCCCTCGTCATCTACCCACGTCCATTGCAGGTACAACAGTTTACAGGCCACCATGATTGCTCGTTATAATCCTATCCGTGTTTGTATGTGGTTACAGGAACTGTAGGAACGAGATTTAGATGTTTGACTATGTTAGACTTAGTCAGACGTACGAGTGAAGCCTCACTAGTACGGCTGACAGGCTCATACGCACGGTTGATGCTGAGCTAAGTCACAATTACAACCTAAATGAGAAGACACGAGTGAGTGATCACCCGTATGGCTGATGAAGCCAACTCGTACGTGTGATGAATGAATCGTATGGGTGAGTCAACAGCAGGGGTATATAAAGTCTTATGTTCTTCATTTTAGGTTAAGCCTCTCATTTGTTACACACACTCAGATTTAGTGAGCTCCTCCAATTCTCTCTCAATCCAAATCACCCAGGTGGTGAATAATAGCTCTAGGTGTTGATCTAATCACACTTGATTTAGTTATGGTTTGACTAAATTAATCAAAAAAAAACTTAACCTATTCACTAGAGGGTTTAATTCACTTATTCCGCCATTGTGTGAGTTAAATCTGTTGATTTCTAAGTTCCTAGTCATGTTTCATCACCTTCTATTCTTTCCCCCTCAACTCATATTTTAAAGTATTCATCAATATGCTCCATCCAGTTCTGATTCTCGATATACTTCTAACTTTCATATCGGTCATTCTTCTTTTTCATCTACCGCCGGAAGAATCTATTTACTTCTACTATACTCTTGGGTTTATAGTGTTTCTAGTTCTCCCGTGTCTTTATATTTCTATATGCATCGATATATATGGTTTATAATTTCTGGTTTGTCGTTGGGATTTATATGTTCCCTTATATTTCAAAGTCTCTGCTTCTGTCTTCTATAATCATTATCATTCATAGTTAATGCTCTCTTTTATTTGCTGCAATTTATACCCCAATTTCTATTTCGGAGTTTTGTCCTTTCGTTTCTTCTTCTTGCGATTAAGCACCGCTTGTAATGGTCCAGAATTCACAGATATGAATTTCGGAATGAACATTGTTAATGTTCTAGGAAGGAAATTGTGATGGCACAATCTTGACTTGTCAAATTACTAGAATACCTTGGAAAAGGCCGAATCATCAAGAAATATTTTTTTGATATTTTAGAGGTTAAATAGAATACAAGAGTCGTATAACATGGCACATGATGATGTTATGATCTGTGAATCATCACGTTCCATTTAGAAACTCAGCATGACTTACTGTAATATAATCATATTGATCAAGTGTCATTATATTATACTAATTCATGCTTCAGTTCCCAACATTACTTCAAAATATTCCTATTTTAAACTTGAATGTTTCAGAATTTAGAAACTAAAATAGTTTCTTTTATGATGTAATACAGATAGCGCGAAGAGGTAAATGATTTCAAATAAGAAAAATTAAGAAAATATCTTCAGAAATATGGAGGATATTTATAATGAAAGATATGATGATATTTTAGAATTTATAATATCAGAGGATGATGAAGAATATTGTCCGCAGGATTTTAGAGTCAGGAGCAAGGTATTCGTTAATGACTTCAGCAGGTACTGAATCATTTAGATCCTTTGAAGTCAGGTTCAGTCTTTGTAATTTATCCACAGCCTCCTTCCTACTTTGCTCAATCCGTTTTCCAGTTCCAAAACTTCTCTTTTTCTACGCTTTGCCAGCACACTTCATCATTATCATCCAGCTTTTACCGTTTAAAGTCGTTTATAGTTTTTGCTGCTTCATCAGCATTTTTTTTTTCGGAGAACCAATTCGTAGTTCGGAGTGTTTTTCAGAAACTTCACATTCAAATTAAGTCCAGAAGATAGACGTTATATATACACATATAACTGTTGGCGTAGACATCCTACGAGATTTCAAAATACTGATTGCTAATTCCCAATGATTCGTATGGCAATTCTCATTACAAGATGCGAATGAGTAAATGATGGGGTTTCAATAAATAATTATAATAACTTTTTGGAGAGGCTAAAGTCAAAGGGTAATGAAGTTGTTGGTACATCTGCTAATAATGTTGTGGAATGTAAAAGGTTCCCTGGTAACGATGGTGTATATCTCAAGGTTATAATAAGGTTAGTCTGACTGAAAAGTCGAAGTTGACTTGCTGGAGCTGTGACAAAACTGGCTAATTTGAATAGGAGTCTCAAAGTTATTTTTGCTAATAAATGCCAAAGAATCTGACGCGGATACGTTGTTTAAACTTTTACTTTGATTTTAAGAGTTTTTCGGGTACATAACTGTGGGTAACATGTGGTTGGATCATCATCTCGATTGCTCATCATTCGAAGTGTCTTCAGAAATTTTCGAAAGGTTTGAACACAGATTGTAATCATTAACATACATTTGATGTTCTAACACAGTTTTGAAGTCAAAATATAGCTTGTGAAAGATGTAAGGATCTAAGAGTGATGATTTTGGTCATATCTCAAGTTGAATTTTGAGATTTCAAAATCAGAATATGTAATTAAATTTTGAATGAGTATGGTTGTTTTGATTTCTATAAAAGAATGTATATTGTTGTGAAAGTAGGGAGTATAATGGATGATTTGTTGAATCAGATTCGAAGAATGTAACATATTAATTGTGAATTTATATATCTCTCGGGTATTACCTACCCGTTAAAAAAAAATTCACAATTAATATTTTGTACAAAAGAATTTTATTACAGTCTTTATGAAAATATATATATGTATATTTTCTTCAGATGTAACATATATTTAATGAGTTAATGTTAAATTAAACTCATTTTATTTACGGTTGAAACTAGAATTGAATAATCCCTAAAGGCTTTAAAAAGTACATAACTTTTACGCAGTATTTCTTTAATGACATTGAAATTATGAATCAATACTTCGTTATTTGTTGATGTATGATGTTTGGTTCGTGGAATTCTTATGAATTTCGCAAAGTACGAATGATGTTATCTGAAAAGTTTCGGGTACATCGATGATGAAAGTGTAAAATCAAATATATACTTGATTTATTATGAATTGGAATTTGTTGAATTGCGACAGAGATTGTAGTTAACGCTGGTTAAGTTGCGGTCTAAGGACGTACATTATTGCATATTTGTAATATGAATTAACCGAGTAGTTAAGATTCACACACAATAGCTTAGCACGGAAAGATTTATTTCAAAATATATATATGTATATATATAATATACATATAATTTATTCAGAGGGAATGAGTTAATTCTTCATAACTCGTTGATACAATATACACGTTATTGATTCGTAATGATGTCCACAGTAATTCTTGAACTGAAGGAGTTTGTGATGTTATCGGTGTTGTTGATTCGGATGTTGACTGTACTGACGATGCTGGTAACGCTGACGGTACTGTTGATGCTGTTGGTAAAGCAAGTTTAGCTTGTTAATCATACACCATTTTTGTCAGGGTTTCTACTCTTCCTTCTATCATTTTGGTTCGTTTAACTGATTTATGGTTAGGGCTAGATTAGATAATCTCTAAGACTTTATAGATTACATAATCGCCGTGGAATGTTTCTCCAATGAAGTTATGAATTA
Organism: Rutidosis leptorrhynchoides; assembly: GCF_046630445.1. NCBI lineage: Eukaryota > Viridiplantae > Streptophyta > Magnoliopsida > Asterales > Asteraceae > Rutidosis > Rutidosis leptorrhynchoides. The sequence continues at coordinate 296,228,281 of NC_092338.1, read as the reverse complement.
ATACTTCGTCAGTAATTGTTGTTGGTACTCCTTGGTATCTATGGTACGTATGACGTTGATGCTCGTGGGACAGATTGTGAAGTTGAGGATTACGACGCGGTTGTGGTTGGAGGTGGTAATGGTACTGTTGGCGTTGATGATGGTGGTACTGGTTATGCTGCTGATGCTGCTGCTGGTGTTTGTAATCTCTGCACCATATTCTCCAAAGCCACTACCCGAGCGCGAAGCTCGTTGACTTCTTCTATTACACCGGGGTGATTGTCGGTTCGGACGAGCGGATAAATAAAATCTAAAATTTGATGTAATATATAATCGTGACGAGATACTCTGGAAATGAGCGAGAAAATGGTGTTTCGAACAGGTTCGCCGGTAAGTGCTTCAGGTTCTTCGTCAAGAGGGCAATGTGGTGGATGGAAGGGATCACCTTCTTCTTGTCTCCAATGATTGAGGAGGCTACGAACCCATCCCCAATCCATCCAGAATAGGTGATGACTGATTGGTTGATCTATTCCGGTCACACTACTTTCGGAGCTTGAATGGGATTCCATTTCGGAATCTGAGTGACTTGAACTGATGACAAATTCCATTTTGTACGATTGGATAAAGGATTTTTTTTTTCGATATGAAATGATTTTGGCTAACGGATGGTATTCTAATTACATAGAATATATATATATATATATATATATATATATATATATATATATATATATATATATATATATATATATATATATATATATATATATATATATATATATATATATATATATATAGATCAAAAGATTTCGTAGATTACGGAGGACTTTGCGGGATATGTCAGGCAAAGTTTAAAGTAACAGATATGATAAGATATGATTTAGCAGATATGCTAAGATATGAATTTTTGTCTATACACTATTCATGCAATCAATGCAGCAAGACGTGTCTTAGACTAAAAATGATAAGCAGGTAATTTCCTGAAGATGATAAGTAGTTAATTTTCGACACAAAATGATAAGCAAAACTTTTGACATGCAGACACGGTCGAAGTCCAGACTCACTAATGCATCCTATCGACTTATCAGTTAGACACACTAATGCAGACCTGGTTCGCTAAGACCACCGCTCTGATACCAACTGAAAGGACCCGTTCATATACATTATAAACGATTCACAATAGTTGATTACATTGCGAGGTATATTTGATCTCTATATGATACATTTTACAAACATTGCATTCGTTTTTAAAAGACAAACTTTCTTTACATCGAAAATTGACAGACATGCATACCATTTCATAATATCCACTATCCAACTATAAATTGATTTAATAATAATCTTTGATGAACTCAATGACTCGAATGCAACGTTCTTCGAAATATGCTATGAAAGACTCCAAGTAATATCTTTAAAATGAGCAAATGCACAGCGGAAGATTTCTTTAACACCTGAGAATAAACATGCTTTAAAGTGTCAACCAAAAGGTTTGTGAGTTCATTAGTTTATCATAATCATTTATTTCCATCATTTTAATAGACCACAAGAATTTCATTTCCAGTTCTCATAAATATACGTCCCATGCATAGAGACAAAAATAATCATTTATATGGTGAACACCTGGTAACCAATATTAACTAGATACATATAAGAATATCCCCTATCATTCCGGGATCCTCCTTCGGAAATGATATAAATTTCGAAGTACTAAAGCATCCGGTACTTTGGATGGGGTTTGTTAGGCCCAATAGATCTATCTTTAGGATTCGCGTCAATTAGGGTGTCTGTTCCCTAATTCTTAGATTACCAGACTTTAATAAAAAGGGGCATATTCGATTTCGATAATTCAACCATAGAATGTAGTTTCAATTACTTGTGTCTATTTCGTCAAACATTTATAAAAGCGCATGTATTCTCAGTCCCAAAAATATAAAGGGTAAAAAGGCAAATGAAACTCACCATACTGTATTTCGTAGTAAAAATACATATAACATCATTGAACAAGTGCAAGGTGGGCCTCGGATTCACGAACCTAAATTAATTATATATAATTATGTGTTGGGCAATATTTGTCTAACAAATTAGGTCAAGTCATAGTGTACCACAATCCTAATGCTCGAGACTAATATGCAAAAGTCAACAAAAGTATATTTGACTCAAAATAATTTCCAAAAATCTATACATGATTAATATATAGTTTAAATATCGTCGTTTTATATTTTTAAATATTTTTAAAAGATTTATTAGAGTAAATAATATAATTTATTTATTAATAAATAAAATTTTTATATTAAATTTATATAATAAAATATACTTTTATATATATTAAGTAATAAAATTTATAGGGTTCATTTAATATCATAAAGATAATATGATAGGTATTATTAAAGTAAGTTATTACACGTAGTAAAATATGTTTGTATCACATATTTATTTGATAAAATAATATCTATAATGATAGTAAGTAAAAGTTGTATTATTTTGTAATAATAATTATTATTATAAAAATATCAATATTTATAATTACTAAGATGACATTATGATAAAACGATAATTCTAATTATGATAACTGTGATATTTACGATAATTTTTAATATAATAATTCTATTTAAAATAATAATAATGATATTTTATAGTAATAATGACATTTCTATTAAAATGATTATTTTTGTTAAAATGATAGTTTTAATACTAACGATACTTTTAATAATAATAGTAATGATAAAAATAATAAGAACGATAATTTTATCTAAATCAATATCTTATAATATTTTAATTTCATCATGATACTCTTACTCATTATTTCCTAATCGTTTCGTTTAATAGCTTTTAATCGTCTTTTATATCGTGTTCATAATAATGATAATAATAGTAATCAAAATAATTAGGTGTTACAAATATTTGTTTTAATTACACTAATATTAATAATGATAGTTACTATAACATTATTAACGATAATACTAATAATTATCTTAATGATAATATAGTAATAATAATAATAACAATAACAATAACCATTTTTAAATAATGATATATATATTAATAATGATAATAATAATAATAATAATAATAATAATAATAATAATTATTATAATAATTGGATAATAATAATAATACTAATTATAACTTTAACGATAATAACGATAGTAATAATAAAAAAAAATAACAATTTTTAATGATAAATCCCTTTTATTGATAAAGATAATAATAATGATAATAATAAGATAAAACTAGAACGACGATAAAAACGACGATAATAATAATCATTTTTAATAAAAATATCGAAAATTCAAATGATTATAACTTCTAATCCGTTCATCGAAACCATTCGATATCTAAAGGAAAAGTTCTTAATTTTTCGCTAGCTTTCCAAGGACATGCATATCTTATACCTTATCTCAACCGCAAGTGTAACTAATTCAATATTCAACCTAACCTGTCTAAGGGCAATATCAAAAGTACAAGCATACATAATCCTAAATACTCGAGCACTAGTCAGGGATACACTATTAGTATGTAAAAGTTAAATTATGAGTACTCACGTATCAATATTGAGATTCAATATTGCAGGAAAGGTACGTAGACGCAACGGAAATGATAAACACTATATTGACCTCACGAGCATACCCATGAACCATACTCAATCACCTCCATAGCTATAACCCATAATTTCCTTAATCCTATCCTACTCGAAAAACAATTTCGAAATCACTCGAACGGCACTCCGTCGTAATATTTTATGTATACTAATAATATCTTGAAATAATACTGAATAAATATATATATGTAAATCGATTGAGAGAGTTTAGAGAAAAATATTTTCAAGTTTCTATGAAATAATGAAACCTATTGAATTCTATTTATAATAGATTTTTGAATTACTAAAGTGAATTATTAAAGTATGAATTATTAAAGTGAATTATTAAAGTATGAATTATCAAAGTGAATTATTAAAGTATGAATTATTAAAGTATGAATTATTAAAGTGAATTATTAAAGTATGAATTATTAAAGTAAATTATTAAAGTTAAAATAAAGTAAAAATAAAGTAAAGGTAAAGTTTAAGTATAGTAAAAGTATAAAACTATGTACGTATAATACGCGTATAAATATATATAATATTAATTTAAATCGTTATATATATTTAATAAAATAAAATATAAATATCGTTATCTTTATCATACTAGTTAAGTTATGAGTTGTCAAAAGTGGTTCTAGATATTTATAAAAGTTATATACGTTTTAATAATAAAGTTCTTTTTAAACAGAAAACATTTTTGTACGTTTGAAACTAAATAGATCAATCGAGTCTTTATGAGATTCAATCTTCCACTATCCTTTGTCTAGTTCTCAATGATTGACAATTTGTTCTTATTTATAAATCACTTTACCATTTTCCGAATATTGTTAAAATGGAAATATTTCTCAAATCAACGTGGGCCTTTCAACAGAGACTTGTAATCATAATTCAATATATCTGATAATTCAATCATTTAATCTTATCTTCTAATTTCATTGATAAACATTTTGAAACAGATACAATCATATAAAGTATTTAATCTAATATTTTGTTTACGTTTCAAGTTATAATATATATACACATATACATATATAATCATATTCGTTCAATGGTTCGTGAATCGTTGGAACTTGGTCGAGGTTGAATGAATGTATGAACATAGTTTAAAATTCTTGCAATTTAACTTAACAAATATTGCTTATCGTGTCGGAAACATATAAAGATTAAAGTTTAAATTTGGTTGGAAATTTCCGGGTTGTCACAGTACCTACCCGTTAAAAAAATTTCGTCCCGAAATTTGAGTGGAAAGGTCGTGAATGATAATAAGTATGTTTTCATGATGCATACGGGCTGAAAATTAGAGTTTTATCATCAGCAAATAATTTGGATAAACAATCCATTTATATGAAGAGTACGAATGAAGCTAAAATAGAAGAGTGAAATGAGTAAGTGTAGATTCATCTTATCATTTGACGTAGATATGATTGATTCCCCGATTTTAAGGGATTTGAAGAAAATCTTCTTAATAAGATTTGACTCTCTGGTAATCAAGGGAATTAGGATCCGCTTTAAATGCGATCGTCCATTTTAATTGTTCTGTATGAGATTTTCTTATAAATTCACCTCCTTCGTTTTCTTATAACTCACACCTTCTGTTGATGCATTTTATGCAAGTCCCTCGTCATCTACCCACGTCCATTGCAGGTACAACAGTTTACAGGCCACCATGATTGCTCGTTATAATCCTATCCGTGTTTGTATGTGGTTACAGGAACTGCAGGAACGAGATTTAGATGTTTGACTATGTTAGACTTAGTCAGACGTACGAGTGAAGCCTCACTAGTACGGCTGACAGGCTCATACGCACGGTTGATGCTGAGCTAAGTCACAATTACAACCTAAATGAGAAGACACGAGTGAGTGATCACCCGTATGGCTGATGAAGCCAACTCGTACGTGTGATGAATGAATCGTATGGGTGAGTCAACAGCAGGGGTATATAAAGTCTTATGTTCTTCATTTTAGGTTAAGCCTCTCATTTGTTACACACACTCAGATTTAGTGAGCTCCTCCGATTCTCTCTCAGTCCAAATCACCTAGGTGGTGAATAATAGCTCTAGGTGTTGATCTAATCACACTTGATTTAGTTGTGGTTTGACTAAATTAATCAAAAAAAAACTTAATCTATTCACTAGAGGGTTTGATTCACTTATTCCGCCATTGTGTAAGTTAAATCTATTGATTTCTAAGTTCCTAGTCATGTTTCATCACCTTCTATTCTTTCCCCCTCAACTCATATTTTAAAGTATTCATCAATATGCTCCATCCAGTTCTGATTCTCGATATACTTCTAACTTTCATATCGGTCATTCTTCTTTTTCTTCTACCGCCAGAAGAATCTATTTACTTCTACTATACTCTTGGGTTTATAGTGTTTCTAGTTCTCCCGTGTCTTTATATTGCTATATGCATCGATATATATGGTTTATAATTTCTGGTTTGTCGTTGGGATTTATATGTTCCCTTATATTTCAAAGTCTCTGCTTCTGTCTTCTATAATAATTATCATTCATAGTTAATGCTCTCTTTTATTTGCTGCAATTTATACCCCAATTTCTATTTCGGAGTTTTGTCCTTTCGTTTCTTCTTCTTGCGATTAAGCACCGCTTGTAATGGTCCAGAATTCACAGATATGAATTTCGGAATGAACATTGTTAATGTTCTAGGAAGGAAATTGTGATGGCACGATCTTGACTTGTCAAATTACTAGAATACCTTGGAAAAGGCCGAATCATCAAGAAATATTTTAGACACACTAATGCATCCTAACAAACTCGATAAGACACACTAATGCAAAATTCTGGTTCTCTAAGACCAACGCTCGGATACCAACTGAAATGTCCCGTTCTTATTGATTAAAAACGTTCCATATTAATTGATTTCGTTACGAGGTTTTGACCTCTATATGAGACGTTTTGCAAAGACTGCATTCATTTTTAAAACAAACCATAACCTTTATTTCATAAATAAAGATTTAAAAAGCTTTACGTAGATTATCAAATAATGATAATCTAAAATATCCTGTTTACATACGACCATTACATAATGGTTTACAATACAAATATGTTACATCGAAATCAGTTTCTTGAATGCAGTTTTTACACAATATCATACAAACATGGACTCCAAATCTTGTCCTTATTTTAGTATGCAACAGCGGAAGCTCTTAGTATTCACCTGAGAATAAACATGCTTTAAACGTCAACAAAAATGTTGGTGAGTTATAGGTTTAACCTATATATATCAAATCGTAACAATAGACCACAAGATTTCATATTTCAATACACATCCCATACATAGAGATAAAAATCATTCATATGGTGAACACCTGGTAACCGACATTAACAAGATGCATATATAAGAATATCCCCATCATTCTGGGACACCCTTCGGATATGATATAAATTTCGAAGTACTAAAGCATCCGGTACTTTGGATGGGGTTTGTTAGGCCCAATAGATCTATCTTTAGGATTCGCGTCAATTAGGGTGTCTGTTCCCTAATTCTTAGATTACCAGACTTAATAAAAAGAGGCATATTCGATTTCGATAATTCAACCATAGAATGTAGTTTCACGTACTTGTGTCTATTTTGTAAATCATTTATAAAACCTGCATGTATTCTCATCCCAAAAATATTAGATTTTAAAAGTGGGACTATAACTCAATTTCACAGATTTTTACTTCGTCGGGAAGTAAGACTTGGCCACTGGTTGATTCACGAACCTATAACAATATATACATATATATCAAAGTATGTTCAAAATATATTTACAACACTTTTAATATATTTTGATGTTTTAAGTTTATTAAGTCAGCTGTCCTCGTTAGTAACCTACAACTAGTTGTCCACAGTTAGATGTACAGAAATAAATCGATAAATATTATCTTGAATCAATCCACGACCCAGTGTATACGTATCTCAGTATTTATCACAACTCAAACTATATATATTTTGGAATCAACCTCAACCCTGTATAGCTAACTCCAACATTCACATATAGAGTGTCTATGGTTGTTCCGAAATATATATAGATGTGTCGACATGATAGGTTGAAACATTATATACGTGTCTATGGTATCTCAAGATTACATAATATACAATACAAGTTGATTAAGTTATGGTTGGAATAGATTTGTTACCAATTTTCACGTAGCTAAAATGAGAAAAATTATCCAATCTTGTTTTACCCATAACTTCTTCATTTTAAATCCGTTTTGAGTGAATCAAATTGCTATGGTTTTATATTGAACTCTATTTTATTAATCTAAACAGAAAAAGTATAGGTTTATAGTCAGAAAAATAAGTTAAAAGTCGTTTTTGTAAAGGTAGTCATTTCAGTCAAAAGAACGACGTCTAGATGACCATTTTAGAAAACATACTTTCACTTTGAGTTTAACCATAGTTTTTGGATATAGTTTCATGTTCATAATAAAAATCATTTTCCCAGAATAACAAATTTTAAATCAAAGTTTATCATAGTTTTTAATTAACTAACCCAAAACAGCCCGCGGTGTTACTACGACGGCGTAAATCTGATTTTACGGTGTTTTTCGTGTTTCCAGGTTTTAAATCATTAAGTTAGCATATCATATAGATATATAACATGTGTTTAGTTGATTTTAAAAGTCAAGTTAGAAGAATTAACTTTTATTTGCGAACAAGTTTAGAATTAACTAAACTATGTTCTAGTGATTACAAGTTTAAACCTTCGAATAAGATAGCTTTATATGTATGAATCAAATGATGTTATGAGCATCATTACTACCTCAATTTCCTTGGATAAACCTACTAGAAATGAGAAAAATAGATCTAGCTTCAAAGGATCCTTGGATGGCTTGAAAGTTCTTGAAGCAGAATCATGACACGAAAACAATTTCAAGTAAGATTTCCACTCGAAATAAGATTGTTATAGTTATAGAAATTGAATTAAAGTTTGAATATGATTATTACCTTGTATTAGAAATATAACCTACTGTAAGTAACAAAGGTTTCTTGATCTTGGATGATTACTTGGAATGGATTTATAAAACTTGGAAGTAAACTTGCAATCTTGGAAGTATTCTTGATTTTATTAAACTAGAACTTTTGGAATTTATGAAGAACACTTAGAACTTGAAGATAGAACTTGAGAGAGATCAATTAGATGAATAAAATTGAAGAATGAAAGTGTTTGTAGGTGTTTTTGATCGTTGGTGTATGGATTAGATATAAAGGATATGTAATTTTGTTTTCATGTAAATAAGTCATGAATGATTACTCATATTTTTGTAATTTTGTGAGATATTTCATGCTAGTTTCCAAATGATGGTTCCCAGATGTGTTAGGTGACTCACATGGGCTGCTAAGAGCTGATCATTGGAGTGTATATACCAATAGTACATACATCTAAAAGCTGTGTATTGTACGAGTACGAATACGGGTGCATACGAGTAGAATTGTTGATGAAACTGAACGAGGATATAATTGTAAGCATTTTTGTTAAGTAGAAGTATTTTGATAAGTGTCTTGAACTCTTTCAAAAGTGTATGAATACATATTAAAACACTACATGTATATACATTTTAACTAAGTCGTTAAGTCATCGTTAGTCGTTACATGTAAATGTTGTTTTGAAACCTTTAGGTTAACGATCTTGTTGAATGTTGTTAACCCATTGTTTATTATAACAAATGAGATGTTAAATTGTTATATTATCATGATATTATGATATATAATATATCTTAGTATGATATATATACAGTTAAATGTCGTTACAACGATAATCGTTACATATATGTCTCGTTTCGAACCATTAAGTTAGTAGTCTTATTTTTACATATGTATTTCATTGTTAATACACTTAATAATATATTTACTTATCATTTAACATAATTAACCAAGTGTATCAATATCTTAATATGATTCATATGTACCTAGTAAGACGTTGTTATAACGATAATCGTTATATATATCGTTTTCGAGTTTCTTAAATTAATAGTCTCATTTTTATGTATATAACTCATTGTTAAAATACCTAATGAGATACATACTTATAATAAAATCATGTTAATTATATATATAACCATATATATGTCATCGTATAGTTTTTACAAGTTTTAACGTTCGTGAATCACCGGTCAACTTGGATGGTCAATTGTCTATATGAAACCTATTTCAATTAATCAAGTCTTAACAAGTTTGATTGCTTAACATGTTGGAAACACTTAATCATGTAAATAACAATTTCATTTAATATATATATATAAACATGGAAAAGTTTGGGTCACTACATACTCCATATCTTTTAAGAACTTTCTCAAGTTGATTATTACAGAAATGAGTACCCCGATCACTTATTAAAGCTTTCGGTGTTCCAAACCTTGCAAAAAGACATTTTAAAAAGTTGACTATAACTCATGCATCGTTAGTTGGGAGAGCTTGTGCTTCCGCCCATTTAGATACATAATCAATGGCTACGAGGATGTATAAATTATTATGAGATTTTGGAAATGGACCCATAAAGTCAATACAACAAATGTCAAATACTTCACATACTTGAATGACATTTTGTGGCATTTCATCACGTTGACTTATTTTTCCGGCCCTTTGACAAGCATCACAGGATTTGCAAAGAAGGTGTGCGTCTTTGTAAATTGTAGGCCAATAGAATCCAGCATCATAAACTTTTCTTGCTGTGAGTTGAGGCCCATAATGCCCTCCTGTTGGTCCTGTGTGACAATGGTTTAAGATTTTACTAGCTTCATCTCCGAATACACATCGGCGTATTATTCCATCGGGACAACTTTTAAACAGATGTGGATCTTCCCAGAAATAGTGTTTTATATCATTAAAGAATTTCTTTCGTTTTTGGTACGACAATCCTTTTTCAAGGAATCCACATACTAAGTAGTTTGCATAGTCTGCAAACCATGAAATTTCATTATAATCTATCTTCAATAGATATTCATCAGGAAAGTTGTCTTGTATGGCCGATTCATTTAGAACTTCTAAGTCGGGATTTTCAAGACGAGAAAGATGATCAGCGGCGAGATTTTCTGCTCCTCTTTTATCTTGGATTTCAATATCGAACTCTTGTAAGAGTAAGATCCATCGGATTAATCGTGGTTTAGCATCTTGTTTCGAAAATAGGTATCTAAGAGCAGAATGGTCGGTATAGACCACCATTTTTGGTAGAACGAGATATGATCGAAATTTGTCAAAAGCAAAGACAATAGGAAGGAGTTCTTTTTCAGTAGTTGTATAGTTTGTTTGTGCTCCTTGTAACGTCTTACTAGCATAATATATAGGTTGAAATCGTTTTTCAATCCTTTGACCTAAAACGGCTCCCATTGCAAAATCACTTGCATCGCACATAAGTTCAAACGGTAGATTCCAATTTGGTGTTATCATGATCGGAGCATTAGTGAGTTTCTCTTTAAGAATATTAAAAGATTTGATACATTCATCTGAAAAGATGAATGGAGCATCCTTTTCTAGGAGTTTATTCATAGGAGTTGCAATTTTAGAAAAATCTTTTATAAAACGTCGGTAAAAACTGGCATGCCCTAGAAAACTCCTAACTCCTCTAACATTGGTGGGATGTGGAAGTTTAGCAATTACATCTACTTTAGCTCTATCCACTTCAATTCCTTCTTTTGAAATTTTATGTCCAAGAACGATGCCTTCTTTAACCATGAAATGGAATTTCTCCCAATTAAGTACTAGATTTGATTGTTCGCATCTAATAAGCATTCGTTCTAGATTAGCTAGACATGATTCAAATGTATCACCAAAGACTGAAAAGTCATCCATGAAAACTTCCATGCATTCTTCTATCATGTCGTAAAAAATCGCCATCATGCACCTTTGAAAGGTTGCAGGGGCGTTGCAAAGTCCAAATGGCATGCGTTTGTAAGCAAAAGTACCATAAGGGTACGTGAAAGTGGTTTTCTCTTGGTCTTCGGGTGCTATTGGAATTTGAAAATATCTGGAAAAACCATCTAGAAAACAATAGTAACTATTTCTGGCTAATCTTTCCAACATTTGATCAATGAAAGGTAAGGGAAAGTGATCTTTTCTGGCGGCGTCATTTAATTTTCTATAATCAATACACACACGCCATCCTGTTACAGTCCTAGTAGGAATAAGCTCATTTTTCTCATTTGTAATGACAGTCATGCCACCCTTCTTAGGCACGCATTGAACTGGGCTTACCCATGGACTATCAGAAATTGGATAAATTAAACCTGCATCTAGCAGTTTAATAATTTCTTTCTTAACTACATCTTGCATATTAGGATTTAGTCTTCTTTGGCATTGCACATACGTTTTATGACCTTCTTCCATAAGGATTTTATGTGTGCAATACGAAGGACTTATTCCTTTAATATCATGAATCTTCCATGCAATGGCTGGTTTATGAGCTTTCAACACAGAAATGAGTTGTGATTTCTCATTTTCAGTAAGAGAAGACGATATTATTACAGGTAATTCAGATTCACCATGTAAATAAGCGTATTCCAAATGGTTTGGAAGTGGCTTTAACTCTAATGTCGGAGGTTCTTCTATCGATGATTTGTATCGATATCTGTCTTCTTCTTTTAGCATTTGAATTTCTTCTGTTGTTGGTTCATATCCATTAGCTATTAGTGTAGCTAACATTTCAGTTTCATTAATTTGTTCAGTTCCTTCTCCTAAAGAACATTCTCCTGTTCCTTGTAATTCTGGAAATTCTTCTAACAATTCTGCATGTGAATCTATAGTTTGAATATAATAACATGTATCATCTGCAGATTGCGGTTGTTGCATTGCTCTATCAACTGAAAAGGTAACACTCTCGTCCTCTATACTTAGGGTCAATTTCTTACCAAACACGTCTATCATTGCTTTAGCCGTGTTTAAGAATGGTCTTCCTAATATGAGAGGAACTTGAGAATCTTCTTCCATGTCCAGAACAACAAAATCTACTGGAAATACTAAAGTACCAACTTTAACTAGCATGTTCTTCATTATCCCTCTAGGATATTTTATTGATCGATCGGCTAGTTGTATGCTTATTCGTGTTGGTTTCAATTCTCCAAGGTCTAGTTTAGCGTATAATGAATACGGCATTAAATTTATACTAGCACCTAAGTCTGTCAATGCTTCTATTGAACTAAGACTACCCAGAAAACATGGAATTGTGAAACTTCCTGGATCAGATAGTTTTTCTGGTATCTTATTCAACAGCACTGCAGAACAATTAGCATTCATAGTAACGGCCGAGAGTTCTTCCATTTTCTTTCTATTCGATATTAGATCTTTCAGAAATTTAGCATATCTAGGCATTCCTGAAATCACATCAATGAAAGGAAGATTTACATTTATCTGTTTAAACATATCCAAAAATTTGGATTGCTTGGCTTCAAGTTTCTCTTTTTTCATTTTACTCGGGTAAGGAAGTGGTGGTTGGTATGGTTTAACATAAGGTTTAGCCTTAACTGTGTTATCTTCATTAACCTTTTCAACTACCGGTTCTTTTTCCTTATCTTGTTCAGATTGTGGTTCTTGTGGAGTAGGAATAGCTTCATCAGAAGTTACAGGTATTTCAGGTGGTTTAAGTGTTGTACCACTTCATGTAGTAATGGCTTTAGCTGTTTCATTCCGGGGGTTAGCATTTGTATCACTAGGTAGACTTCCCGGTTTTCTTTCACCTATTAACCTTGCTAGGTTACTTACTTCTTGTTCCAAGTTTTGAATAGAAGCTTGTTGATTTCTAAATGCTTGAGCATTTTGTTCATTGGTTTGTTTCTGAGATGTGAAAAACTGCGTTTGAGTTTCAACTAGCTTCGTCATCATATCTTCTAAATTTGGCTTTTTATCATCGGTTTGTGGTGGTTTGTTTTGAAAATTAGGACTTTGCTGATTGTAAGTATTGTTGGATACTTGTTGATTATTAGGACCTTGTTGGTTGTTGTATGGAACATTTCGGTTATAATTCTGGTTTTGATTGTAAATTGGTCTTGGCGGTTGATAATTATTCTGATAATTATTTCCAGGCCTTTGGTTTAGATATGAAACATTCTCTCTTTGTTCCATTGTTAGTTCAATACTGAGACAATCTTTTGTCAAATGTGGTCCACCACACTGCTCACAACTAATTCGTATTGAGTGGATATATTTAGTCATCTTTTCCATTCGTCTCTCGACAGCATCTATCTTTGCTGAAATGGAATCTAAGTCATGGCTAGAATCGGCTCTAGCTGCTTTAGATGATCTAACAATATCTTTTTCTTGATGCCACTCATGTGAGTGAGAAGCAGTGTTATCAATAATTTTGTAAGCATCAGTTTCGGTTTTCTTCATAATGGAACCCCCAGCTGCTATATCGATGTCTTTTCTTATAGTGATGTCGCATCCTTGGTAGAATATTTGTACTATTTGACAGGTGTCTAAACCATGTTACGGACATCCTCTTAATAACTTTCCAAATCTAGTCCACGCCTCATATAGAGTTTCATTCGGTTTCTGTGTGAACGTAACAATTTCTCCTTGAAGTCTTACGGCTTTAGATGCCGGAAAGAATTGTTTAAGAAATTTTTCAACTAAAACGTCCCATGTGTCAATCGCCCCTTCAGGTAACGATTCCAACCAATCTTTGGCTTTTCCCTTTAAAGTCCAGGGAAATAACATCAGATATATCTGTTCATCTTCAACTTCTCTTATTTTAAATAGTGTGCAGATCCTATTAAAGGTACGAAGATGTTCATTTGGATCTTCCTTTGGCGCACCACTAAATTGGCATTGATTAGTTACCATGTGTAGAATTTGTCCTTTGATTTCATAATCTGGCGCATTAATGTCTGGATGAGTAATTGCGTGACCTTGGCCAGTGCGTTTAGCTCTCATTCGGTCTTCCATACTTAAAGGTTCCAGATTCGCCATAATTGAATTTGTTGAATCTGAATCACTAGAGGATTCTGATTTAATGGTTCGTTCCTCAACAATCTCTGTTTGAATGATTGGTGGTTCTGGAGGAAAAATTAATGGTTCAGGATCTATGAATTGTCCCTGAATATTCTCCGGATTCTCAATTTTGAGGTCGGGTTCAAAAAATGGATTATCGGAAATTTGTATTGGAGTACTTGGTCGACTGGATGACGATTCTAAAGAAAAATCAACGGCGGTAATATTTGCTAAATGTCTTGATCTAGTTACAGGTGGTGAACGTACAAAAGGTGGTGAACGTCTTGCTCGGTGCATTCACTGAATATCCTATTAGTTTTTAAAAGGAAAGAAAAATTATATAAGTTATCCAATTAATAGACTTTTCTGATTTTGCCCACGTTTCGAATAGCCAAAAGATGCAGCAGACAAAAAATTCTTGAGGAATTACAAGTATTTGATAATGCTAAAAACGAACATATATTTCATAGCATTATTCCTCAAGAAAGACAAGCTTTTAGTTTCAATTGTCCTATTTACAAGTGATATTCGTTTAAATAATAAAAGGTGAAAACAAAAGACAGATTCGACGAATTGAAGACGCAAACGACCAAAAAGCTCAAAAGTACAAAATACAATCAAAGAGGTTCCAATTATTGATAAGAAACGTCTCGAAATTACAAGAGTACAAGATTCAAAACGCAAAGTACAAAATATTAAATTGTACGCAAGGACGTTCGAAAATCCGGAACCGGGACCAGAGTCAACTCTCAACGCTCTACGCAATGGACTAAAAATTACAAGTTAACTATGCACATGAATATAATATAATATATAATTAATTCTTAAAATTAATATATATATTATATTATATATAAACCGTCGCCAAATTAAAAGACAAAATGGTGTGAGCTGGTTTTACGAACTCCGCGACTTGCGGAGTTTGAAGAAGAAAAATCCCGCGACTCGCGGAGCCCCAATTTCAAAAACTGCCTGTAAAAGCAAACGCAGTTTGATCGTAAAAAATATCCATATAATCTATCTCTTTCTCAATATATACGTAAATATATATATATATATAATTTATATTTTAATTTTAATTTTAATTTTAAATCCTAATAATAAGGGTATGTTAGCGAATGTTGTAAGGGTGTAATTCGAAATTCTGTCCGTGTAACGCTACGCTATTTTTAATCATTGTAAGTTATGTTTATATTATTTTCATTAATGTCTCGTAGCTAAGTTATTATTATGCTTATTTAAATCAAAGTAATCATGATGTTGGGCTAATTACTAAAATTGGGTAATTGGGCTTTGTACCATAATTGGGGTTTGGATAAAAGAACAACACTTGTGGAAATTAGACTATGGACTATTAATGGGTTTTATATTAACTAAACAATACCTTGTTAATTTAATATACAAACTTATAATTCGACGTATTTATATATAACCACATACGCTTAATTGGGTACGGTGGGTGGGATATCTATAAATACCAATAATTATTCATTTTACCTGACACGGAACTGGATTAATAGTTAATAGACTTGTTGAAACAGGGGTGAATTACATTCAAGGGTAATTGGTGTAATTGTTAACAAAGTAGTAAAACCTTGGTTTACACGCAGTCGATAACCTGGTGTATTCATTAAACAAAGTAATAAAACCTTGTTACAATTCGAATCCCCGATTAGTTGGAATATTTGACTTCGGGAATAAGAATAATTTGATGAAGGCTTTCGCTCTTTATATTTATGACTGATGGACTATTATGGACAAATCCGTATGGACATATTAAATAATCCAGGACAAAGAACAATTAACCCATGGGCATAAAACTAAAATCAACACGTCAAACATCATGATTACGGAAGTTTAAATAAGCATAATTCTTTTATTTCATATTTAATTTCCTTTATTTTATATTTAATTGTACTTCTAATTATCGCATTTTTATTTATTGTTATTGTATTTAATTGCACTTTTAATTATCGTACTTTTTAATTATCGCAATTTCCTTATCGTTATTTACTTTACGCTTTAAATTAAGTTATATTTATTTTTATTATTTTACATTAGGTTTTAACTGCGACTAAAGTTTTTAAAATCGACAAACCGGTCATTAAACGGTAAAAACCCCCCTTTATAATAATAATATTACTTATATCTATATTTGTATTTTTATAAAATAAAACTAATATAGCGTTAAGCTTTGTTTAAAAGATTCCCTGTGGAACGAACCGGACTTACTAAAAACTACACTACTGTACAATTAGGTACACTGCCTATAAGTGTTGTAGCAAAGTTTAAGTATATCCATTCTATAAATAAATAAATATCTTGTGTAAAATTGTATCGTAGTTAATAGTATTTCCTTGTAAAATTTAATAGTATTTTATACCCCTTAGCTTTAACGATCAAGTATTTTTGGCGCCGCTGCCGGGGATCGAACCCGGGTCACCCGCGTGACAGGCGGGAATTACAAGTGCTGCGGCGCCAAAAATACTTGATCGTTAAAGCTAAGGGGTATAAAATACTATTAAATTTTACAAGGAAATACTATTAACTACGATACAATTTTACACAAGATATTTATTTATTTATAGAATGGATATACTTAAACCTTGCTACAACACTTATAGGCAGTGTACCTAATCGTACAGTAGTATAGTTTTTAGTAAGTCCGGTTCGTTCCACAGGGAATCTTTTAAACAAAGCTTAACGCTATACTAGTTTTATTTTATAAAAATACAAATATATATATATAAGTAATATTATTATTATAAAGGGGGTTTTTGTAATGACCCGAACTTTTCCATGTTTATATATATTAATTGATATTGATATTTACATGATTAAATATTTCCAACATGTTAAGCAATCAAACTTGTTAAGACTTGATTAATTGAAATATGTTTCATATAGACAATTGACCACCCAAGTTGACCGGCGATTCACGAAAGTTAAAACTTGTAAAAATGACAAGACGATATATATATATATATGGATATACATATGGTTAACATGAGATTATGATAAGTAAGTATCTCCATAAGTATATTAACAATGAGTTATATACATATAAACAAGACTACTAACTTAAGGATTTCGAAACGGGACATATATGTAACGGTTATCGTTGTAACGACATTTAAATGTATATATATCATATTAAGATATATTAATATATCATAATATCATGATAATATAATAATTTAACATCTCATTAGATATAATAAACAATGGGTTAACAACATTAATTGAGATCGTTAACTTAAAGGTTTCAAAACAACACTTACATGTAACGACTAACGATGACTTAACGACTCAGTTAAAATGTATATACATGTAGTGTTTTAATATGTATTTATACACTTTTGAAAGACCTCAATACACTTATCAAAATACTTCTACTTAACAAAAATGCTTACAATTACATCCTCGTTCAGTTTCATCAACAATTCTACTCGTATGCACCCGTATTCGTACTCGTACAATACACAGCTTTTAGATGTATGTACTATTGGTATATACACTCCAATGATCAGCTCTTAGCAGCCCATGTGAGTCACCTAACACATGTGGGAACCATCATTTGGCAACTAGCATGAAATATCTCATAAAATTACAAAAATATGAGTAATCATTCATGACTTATTTACATGAAAACAAAATTACATATCCTTTATATCTAATCCATACACCAACGACCAAAAACACCTACAAAAACTTTCATTCTTCAATTTTCTTCATCTAATTGATCTCTCTCAAGTTCTATCTTCAAGTTCTAAGTGTTCTTCATATATTCTACAAGTTCTAGTTTCATAAAATCAAGAATACTTTCAAGTTTGCTAGCTCACTTTCAATCTTGTAAGGTGATCATCCAACCTCAAGAAATCTTTGTTTCTTACAGTAGGTTATCATTCTAATACAAGGTAATAATCTTATTCAAACTTTGGTTCAATTTCTATAACTATAACAATCTTATTTCAAGTGATGATCTTACTTGAACTTGTTTTCGTGTCATGATTCTGCTTCAAGAACTTCGAGCCATCCAAGGATCCGTTGAAGCTAAATCCATTTTTCTCTTTTCCAGTAGGTTTATCCAAGGAACTTAAGATAGTAATGATGTTCATAACATCATTCGATTCATACATATAAAGCTATCTTATTCGAAGGTTTAAACTTGTAATCACTAGAACATAGTTTAGTTAATTCTAAACTTGTTAGTAAACAAAAGTTAATCCTTCTAAATTGACTTTTAAAATCAACTAAACACATGTTCTATATCTATATGATATGCTAACTTAATGATTTAAAACCTGGAAACACGAAAAACACCGTAAAACCGGATTTACGCCGTCGTAGTAACACCGCGGGCTGTTTTGGGTTAGTTAATTAAAAACTATGATAAACTTTGATTTAAAAGTTGTTATTCTGAGAAAATGATTTTTATTATGAACATGAAACTATATCCAAAAATTATGGTTAAACTCAAAGTGGAAGTATGTTTTCTAAAATGGTCATCTAGACGTCGTTCTTTCGACTGAAATGACTACCTTTACAAAAATGACTTGTAACTTATTTTTATGACTATAAACCTATACTTTTTCTGTTTAGATTCATAAAATAGAGTTCAATATGAAACCATAGAAATTTGATTCACTCAAAACGGATTTAAAATGAAGAAGTTATGGGTAAAACAAGATTGGATAATTTTTCTCATTTTAGCTACGTGAAAATTGGTAACAAATCTATTCCAACCATAACTTAATCAACTTGTATTGTATATTATGTAATTTTGAGATACCATAGACACGTATACAATGTTTCGACCTATCATGTCGACACATCTATATATATTTCGGAACAACCATAGACACTCTATATGTGAATGTTGGAGTTAGCTATACAGGGTTGAGGTTGATTCCAAAATATATATAGTTTGAGTTGTGATCAATACTGAGATACGTATACACTGGGTCATGGATTGATTCAAGATAATATTTATCGATTTATTTCTGTACATCTAACTGTGGACAACTAGTTGTAGGTTACTAACAAGGACAGCTGACTTAATAAACTTAAAACATCAAAATATATTAAAAGTGTTGTAAATATATTTTGAACATACTTTGATATATATGTATATATTGTTATAGGTTCGTGAATCAACCAGTGGCCAAGTCTTACTTCCCGACGAAGTAAAAATCTGTGAAAGTGAGTTATAGTCCCACTTTTAAAATCTAATATTTTTGGGATGAGAATACATGCAGGTTTTATAAATGATTTACAAAATAGACACAAGTACGTGAAACTACATTCTATGGTTGAATTATCGAAATCGAATATGCCCCTTTTTATTAAGTCTGGTAATCTAAGAATTAGGGAACAGACACCCTAATTGACGCGAATCCTAAAGATAGATCTATTGGGCCTAACAAACCCCATCCAAAGTACCGGATGCTTTAGTACTTCGAAATTTATATCATATCCGAAGGGTGTCCCGGAATGATGGGGATATTCTTATATATGCATCTTGTTAATGTTAGTTACCAGGTGTTCACGATATGAATGATTTTTATCTCTATGTATGGGATGTGTATTAATATATGAAATCTTGTGGTCTATTATTATGATTTGATATATATAGGTTAAACCTATAACTCACCAACATTTTTATTGACGTTTTAAGCATGTTTATTCTCAGGTGATTATTAAGAGCTTCCGCTGTCGCATACTTAAATAAGGACGAGATTTGGAGTCCATGCTTGTATGATATTGTGTAAAAACTGCATTCAAGAAACTTATTTTGTTGTAACATATTTGTATTGTAAACCATTATGTAATGGTCGTGTGTAAACAGGATATTTTAGATTATCATTATTTGATAATCTACGTAAAGCTTTTTAAACCTTTATTGATGAAATAAAGGTTATAGTTTGTTTTAAAATGAATGCAGTCTTTGAAAAACGTCTCATATAGAGGTCAAAACCTCGGAACGAAATCAATTAATATGGAACGTTTTTAATCAATAAGAACGGGACATTTCAGTTGGTATCAGAGCGTTGGTCTTAGAGAACCAGAATTTTGCATTAGTGTGTCTTATCGAGTTTGTTAGGATGCATTAGTGAGTCTGGACTTCGACCGTGTTTACTTGAAAAATGATTGCTTAACAAATTTTGTTGGAAACTATATATTTTTAACATGTGAATATTATGTGATATATTAATCTCTTAACGCGTTTGATATTATGTGATAGATGTCTACCTCTAGAACAAGTCCCATTGACTCACCTAATAATAATGAAGAGTCAAATGTAAATTAGAATGATTCGTGGACTGATTCACAAGTTCCCGAAGAGGAACCGGAAGAAGAGTCGGAACCGGAAGAAGAATCGGAACCGGAAGAAGAATCGGAACCGGATGAAGAAATAGAACCGGTGGGGGAAATAATAAAACGGTAAAGTAAAAGAAAATCCTCAACCAACCGACCAAGGTTAATTATGGTCAATGGTGTTTCCGCCAAGGAAGCAAAATATTGGGAGGATTACCAATTCTCCGATGAATCGGATTCCGACGAGAATTCCGATGATGTTATAGAAATTACCCCAACTGAATTTAAAAAGGCAAAAGAAAATAATAAGGGAAAGGGCATAAAAATAGAGAAATCTAATTCCAACCCCGATGAACTTTATATGTATCGTCAACCCCCGAAGTCCTTAAGTTGTAACAATGACCCGGGAACCTCTAAACCACTGGGTTTTTCTAAACCAATGTGGAAAATTACGGCTCGTATTAGGGGAACATCATATATCCCTAGAAACTTGGCAAAACGAACCAAAATCGAAGAAGAAGAAATAAGCGAGTCGGAATAAGATAGTTGTATTCGTGTGGTATAATATATGTAATATAGTGTGCTTATGCTTTATGATATATGTAAAAAATTGCTTGTATTAATAAGTATTTTTTTTTTATGAATCTAACTCTTGTCTATTTTACAGTATAAAAACACAAATGGATAGACAACCCAATATTTTAAGAGACCTACCCGGAGACATGATTGATGAAATCTTGTCTAGAGTTGGTCAGAATTCTTCGGCACAACTATTTAAGGCGAGATCAGTTTGTAAGACATTCGAAGAACGTTCCAAGAATGCCTTGATTTATAAAAGGCTTTCGTTCGAAAGATGGGGGATATCACATTGGGAAATCCATAAGTTACGATGTGTTTACTTTGACGCATATATTGCGGGGAACCCAAATGCTATTTTACGCAATGGGTTAAGAAATTATTTTGACTCAATATATCTGAATATTGGACTTCGTGATTTAGAAAAAGCGGCTAACATGCAACATAAAGAAGCATGTTATGCTTACGGATTAGTAATGTTCGCTTCTCACCAAAGTGAGAACAAGAACATCGGCCTACAACTATTAAACAAAACGTTCCCACAAGTGACGGAGTCGGTAATTGGGGTAAGAAATGAGGTTTTTAGATTGTTACGGGACTGTTGGACATTACGTAACCCTCGTCCCTTTGACGACGTTACAACACGCTGTCTTATCAATGACCATAACGGTTATGTTCCACAAGACCAAGGATGGGAAGTAATCCTAGTAAAACCAGAATGCATGACTTGTTTCTGGACGTATGAATTACGTGTCTTTATTGCCTTTGCTGAACGACTTGTGTACTAGCTAGAATTATCTTCACAACCATCTTGTATCAAATTTATTGTGTGCTATATTTCATGCTATATGTAAAATAAGCGGTATTGTAAGTTTGTAAAATATTGTGTAAAAGTTTGAACGCGAAATATTATTATAATCAGTTTTTCATATAGAATTGTAGTAGTTGAATTGTATTTTAGCTACTAAGTATGAACTTAACGGGTAGGTACTACCCGAATTTAAACTTATAAAACGCTAATATGAAGAAAAAGCTTTTATAAATGAGTTCATATTATGCTACGAAATACTATTAACTACTCTTAATATTCTGTATGATTAACTTGATCCATTTGACTATTTTGAAGGAAATGGCACCGAATACTCGACACACCGTGAATATGAATGAAGAGGAATTCCGTACTTTTCTAGCTTCAAACATAGCCGCAGTACAGGCTGCGCTACATACCAACAATAACCTTGGATCTAGCAGTACAGGAAATCGTGTAGGATGCACCTACAAAGAATTCACTGCCTGCAAACCTTTGGAATTTGATGGAACCGAAGGACCGATCGGATTGAAACGGTGGACCGAGAAGGTCGAATCGGTGTTTGCCATAAGTAAGTGAACTGAAGAGGACAAAGTGAAGTACGCTACGCATACCTTCACAGGTTCTGCGTTAACATGGTGGAATACCTATCTAGAGCAAGTGGGACAAGACGATGCGTACGCACTACCATGGTCAGCATTCAAGCACTTGATGAACGAGAAGTACCGTCCCAGAACCGAGGTCAATAAGCTAAAGACAGAACTTAGAGGGTTACGAACCCAAGGATTTGATATTACCACGTACGAAAGACGATTCACAGAATTGTGCCTATTGTGTCCGGGAGCATTCGAAGATGAGGAAGAGAAGATCGACGCGTTTGTGAAAGGATTACCGGAAAGAATCCAAGAAGATATAAGTTCACACGAGCCCGCCTCCATACAACAGGCATGTAGAATGGCTCACAAACTAGTGAACCAGATTGAAGAAAGAATTAAAGAACAGACTGCTGAAGAGGCCAATGTGAAGCAAGTCAAAAGAAAGTGGGAGGAAAACGGTGATAAGAATCACCAATACAACAACAACAGCAATTACAACAATAATCGCAACAATTATCCCAACAATCACAACATCAATCGCAACTACAACAAACGACCCAACAACAACAACAACAACAACAACAACAGCAACTACAACAATCATCCCAACAACAATAATAACCGCAACAACAACAACAATCAGAAGCAGCTATGCCAAAGGTGTGAAAAGTATCACTCGGGGTTCTGCACCAAATTTTGCAACAAGTGTAAAAGAAATGGTCATAGCGCGGCGAAGTGTGAGGTCTACGGACCAGGGGTTAATAGAACGAAAGGAACAAATGGTGTCGGAACGAGTAATGGCGGAGCAAGTAGTGTCGGAGCAAGTTATGCCAATGTAGTTTGTTATAAATGTGGAAAACCGGGCCACATTATTAGAAATTGCCCTAACCAGGAGAACACGAATGGACAAGGCCGCAGAAGAGTTTTCAATATTAATGCGGCAGAGGCACATGAAGACCCGGAGCTTGTTACGGGTACGTTTCTTATTGACAATAAATCTGCTTACGTTTTATTTGATTCGGGTGCGGATAGAAGCTATATGAGTAGAGATTTTTGTGCTAAATTAAGTTGTCCATTGACGCCTTTGGATAGTAAATTTTTACTCGAATTAGCAAATGGTAAATTAATTTCAGCAGATAATATATGTCGGAATCGAGAAATTAAACTAGTTAGCGAAACATTTAAGATTGATTTGATACCAGTAGAGTTAGGGAGTTTTGATGTGATAATCGGTATGGACTGGTTGAAAGAAGTGAAAGCATAGATCGTTTGTTACAAAAATCCAATTCGCATTATACGAGAAAAAGGAAAACCCTTAATGGTGTACGGAGAAAAGGGCAACACGAAGCTACATCTTATTAGTAATTTGAAAGCACAAAAACATATAAGAAAAGGTTGCTATGCTGTTCTAGCACACGTCGAGAAAGTACAAACTGAAGAAAAGAGCATCAATGATGTTCCCATTGCAAAAGAATTTCCCGATGTATTTCCAAAAGAATTACCGGGATTACCCCCACATCGATCCGTTGAATTTCAAATAGATCTTGTACCAGGAGCTGCACCAATAGCTCGTGCTCCTTACAGACTCGCACCCAGCGAGATGAAAGAACTGCAAAGCCAATTACAAGAACTTTTAGAGCGTGGTTTCATTCGGCCAGGCACATCACCGTGGGGAGCTCCTGTTTTGTTTGTCAAGAAGAAAGATGGTACATTCAGGTTGTGTATCGACTACCGAGAGTTGAACAAACTTACCATCAAGAACCGCTACCCACTACCGAGAATCGACGACTTATTTGATCAACTACAAGGCTCGTCTGTTTATTCAAAGATTGACTTACGTTCCGGGTATCATCAAATGCGGGTGAAAGAAGATGATATTCCAAAGACTGCTTTCATAACACGTTACGGTCATTACGAGTTTATGGTCATGCCGTTTGGTTTAACTAATGCACCAGCTGTTTTCATGGACCTTATGAACCGAGTGTGTGGACCATACCTTGACAAGTTTGTCATTGTTTTCATTGATGACATACTTATTTACTCAAAGAATGACCAAGAACACGGTGAACATTTGAGAAAGGTGTTAGAAGTATTGAGGAAGGAAGAATTGTACGCTAAGTTTTCAAAGTGTGCATTTTGGTTGGAAGAAGTTCAATTCCTCGGTCACATAGTGAACAAAGAAGGTATTAAGGTGGATCCGGCAAAGATAGAAACTGTTGAAAAGTGGGAAACCCCGAAAACTCCGAAACACATACGCCAGTTTTTAGGACTAGCTGGTTACTACAGAAGGTTCATCCAAGACTTTTCCAGAATAGCAAAACCCTTGACTGCATTAACGCATAAAGGGAAGAAATTTGAATGGAAGGATGAACAAGAGAAAGCGTTTCAGTTATTGAAGAAAAAGCTAACTACGGCACCTATATTGTCATTTCCTGAAGGGAATGATGATTTTGTGATTTATTGTGACGCATCAAAGCAAGGTCTCGGTTGTGTATTAATGCAACGAACGAAGGTGATTGCTTATGCGTCTAGACAATTGAAGATTCACGAGCAAAATTATACGACGCATGATTTGGAATTAGGCGCGGTTGTTTTTGCATTAAATACTTGGAGGCACTACTTATATGGGGTCAAAAGTATTATATATACCGACCACAAAAGTCTTCAACACATATTTAATCAGAAACAACTGAATATGAGGCAGCGTAGGTGGATTGAATTGTTGAATGATTACGACTTTGAGATTCGTTATCACCCGGGGAAGGCAAATGTGGTAGCCGATGCCTTGAGCAGGAAGGACAGAGAACCCATTCGAGTAAAATCTATGAATATAATGATTCATAATAACCTTACTACTCAAATAAAGGAGGCGCAACAAGGAGTTTTAAAAGAGGGAAATTTAAAGGATGAAATACCCAAAGGATCGGAGAAGCATCTTAATATTCGGGAAGACGGAACCCGGTATAGGGCTGAAAGGATTTGGGTACCAAAATTTGGAGATATGAGAGAAATGGTACTTAGAGAAGCTCATAAAACCAGATACTCAATACATCCTGGAACGGGGAAGATGTACAAGGATCTCAAGAAATATTTTTGGTGGCCGGGTATGAAAGCCGATGTTGCTAAATACGTAGGAGAATGTTTGACGTGTTCTAAGGTCAAAGCTGAGCATCAGAAACCATCAGGTCTACTTCAACAACCCGAAATCCCAGAATGGAAATGGGAAAACATTACCATGGATTTCATCACTAAATTGCCAAGGACTGCAAGTGGTTTTGATACTATTTGGGTAATAGTTGATCGTCTCACCAAATCAGCACACTTCCTACCGTTAGCAGAATTTTCCTACAACAACAGCTACCATTCAAGCATTGAGATGGCACCGTTTGAAGCACTTTATGGTAGAAAGTGCAGGTCTCCGATTTGTTGGAGTGAAGTGGGGGATAGACAGATTACGGGTCCGGAGATTATACAAGAAACTACCGAGAAGATCATCCAAATTCAACAACGGTTGAAAACCGCCCAAAGTCGACAAAAGAGCTACGCTGACATTAAAAGAAAAGATATAGAATTTGAAATTGGAGAGATGGTCATGCTTAAAGTTGCACCTTGGAAAGGCGTTGTTCGATTTGGTAAACGAGGGAAATTAAATCCAAGGTATATTGGACCATTCAAGATTATTGATCGTGTCGGACCAGTAGCTTACCGACTTGAGTTACCTCAACAACTCTCGGCTGTACATAACACTTTCCACGTCTCGAATTTGAAGAAATGTTTTGCTAAAGAAGATCTCACTATTCCGTTAGATGAAATCCAAATCAACGAAAAACTTCAATTCATCGAAGAACCCGTCGAAATAATGGATCGTGAGGTTAAAAGACTTAAGCAAAACAAGATACCAATTATTAAGGTTCGATGGAATGCTCGTAGAGGACCCGAGTTCACCTGGGAGCATGAAGATCAGATGAAGAAGAAATACCCGCATCTATTTCCAGAAGATTCGTCAACACCTTCAACAGCTTAAAATTTCGGGACGAAATTTATTTAACGGGTAGGTACTGTAATGACCCGAACTTTTCCATGTTTATATATATTAATTGATATTGATATTTACATGATTAAATGTTTCCAACATGTTAAGCAATCAAACTTTTTAAGACTTGATTAATTGAAATATGTTTCATATAGACAATTGACCACCCAAGTTGACCGGGCGATTCACGAAAGTTAAAACTTGTAAAAACGACAAGACGATATATATATATATATGGATATACATATGGTTAACATGAGATTATGATAAGTAAGTATCTCCATAAGTATATTAACAATGAGTTATATACATATAAACAAGACTACTAACTTAAGGATTTCGAAACGGGACATATATGTAACGGTTATCGTTGTAACGACATTTAAATGTATATATATCATATTAAGATATATTAATATATCATAATATCATGATAATATAATAATTTAACATCTCATTAGATATAATAAACAATGGGTTAACAACATTAATTGAGATCGTTAACTTAAAGGTTTCAAAACAACACTTACATGTAACGACTCAGTTAAAATGTATATACATGTAGTGTTTTAATATGTATTTATACACTTTTGAAAGACCTCAATACACTTATCAAAATACTTCTACTTAACAAAAATGCTTACAATTACATCCTCGTTCAGTTTCATCAACAATTCTACTCGTATGCACCCGTATTCGTACTCGTACAATACACAGCTTTTAGATGTATGTACTATTGGTATATACACTCCAATGATCAGCTCTTAGCAGCCCATGTGAGTCACCTAACACATGTGGGAACCATCATTTGGCAACTAGCATGAAATATCTCATAAAATTACAAAAATATGAGTAATCATTCATGACTTATTTACATGAAAACAAAATTACATATCCTTTATATCTAATCCATACACCAACGACCAAAAACACCTACAAACACTTTCATTCTTCAATTTTGTTCATCTAATTGATCTCTCTCAAGTTCTATCTTCAAGTTCTAAGTGTTCTTCATATATTCTACAAGTTCTAGTTTCATAAAATCAAGAATACTTTCAAGTTTGCTAGCTCACTTTCAATCTTGTAAGGTGATCAACCAACCTCAAGAAATCTTTGTTTCTTACAGTAGGTTATCATTCTAATACAAGGTAATAATCTTATTCAAACTTTGGTTCAATTTCTATAACTATAACAATCTTATTTCAAGTGATGATCTTACTTGAACTTGTTTTCGTGTCATGATTCTGCTTCAAGAACTTCGAGCCATCCAAGGATCCGTTGAAGCTAAATCCATTTTTCTCTTTTCCAGTAGGTTTATCCAAGGAACTTAAGGTAGTAATGATGTTCATAACATCATTCGATTCATACATATAAAGCTATCTTATTCGAAGGTTTAAACTTGTAATCACTAGAACATAGTTTAGTTAATTCTAAACTTGTTCGCAAACAAAAGTTAATCCTTCTAACTTGACTTTTAAAATCAACTAAACACATGTTCTATATCTATATGATATGCTAACTTAATGATTTAAAACCTGGAAACACGAAAAACACCGTAAAACCGGATTTACGCCGTCGTAGTAACACCGCGGGCTGTTTTGGGTTAGTTAATTAAAAACTATGATAAACTTTGATTTAAAAGTTGTTATTCTGAGAAAATGATTTTTATTATGAACATGAAACTATATCCAAAAATTATGGTTAAACTCAA
Organism: Rutidosis leptorrhynchoides; assembly: GCF_046630445.1. Lineage (NCBI taxonomy): Eukaryota > Viridiplantae > Streptophyta > Magnoliopsida > Asterales > Asteraceae > Rutidosis > Rutidosis leptorrhynchoides. The sequence goes on along the minus strand of NC_092338.1, from coordinate 296,199,754 downwards.
AGTGGAAGTATGTTTTCTAAAATGGTCATCTAGACGTCGTTCTTTCGACTGAAATGACTACCTTTACAAAAATGACTTGTAACTTATTTTTCTGACTATAAACCTATACTTTTTCTGTTTAGATTCATAAAATAGAGTTCAATATGAAACCATAGAAATTTGATTCACTCAAAACGGATTTAAAATGAAGAAGTTATGGGTAAAACAAGATTGGATAATTTTTCTCATTTTAGCTACGTGAAAATTGGTAACAAATCTATTCCAACCATAACTTAATCAACTTGTATTGTATATTATGTAATTTTGAGATACCATAGACACGTATACAATGTTTCGACCTATCATGTCGACACATCTATATATATTTCGGAACAACCATAGACACTCTATATGTGAATGTTGGAGTTAGCTATACAGGGTTGAGGTTGATTCCAAAATATATATAGTTTAAGTTGTGATCAATACTGAGATACGTATACACTGGGTCGTGGATTGATTCAAGATAATATTTATCGATTTATTTCTGTACATCTAACTGTGGACAACTAGTTGTAGGTTACTAACAAGGACAGCTGACTTAATAAACTTAAAACATCAAAATATATTAAAAGTGTTGTAAATATATTTTGAACATACTTTGATATATATGTATATATTGTTATAGGTTCGTGAATCAACCAGTGGCCAAGTCTTACTTCCCGACGAAGTAAAAATCTGTGAAAGTGAGTTATAGTCCCACTTTTAAAATCTAATATTTTTTGGATGAGAATACATGCAGGTTTTATAAATGATTTACAAAATAGACACAAGTACGTGAAACTACATTCTATGGTTGAATTATCGAAATCGAATATGCCCCTTTTTATTAAGTCTGGTAATCTAAGAATTAGGGAACAGACACCCTAATTGACGCGAATCCTAAAGATAGATCTATTGGGCCTAACAAACCCCATCCAAAGTACCGGATGCTTTAGTACTTCGAAATTTATATCATATCCGAAGGGTGTCCCGGAATGATGGGGATATTCTTATATATGCATCTTGTTAATGTCAGTTACCAGGTGTTCACCATATGAATGATTTTTATCTCTATGTATGGGATGTGTATTAATATATGAAATCTTGTGGTCTATTATTATGATTTGATATATATAGGTTAAACCTATAACTCACCAACATTTTTGTTGATGTTTTAAGCATGTTTATTCTCAGGTGATTATTAAGAGCTTCCGCTGTCGCATACTTAAATAAGGACGAGATTTGGAGTCCATGCTTGTATGATATTGTGTAAAAACTGCATTCAAGAAACTTATTTTGTTGTAACATATTTGTATTGTAAACCATTTTGTAATGGTCGTGTGTAAACAGGATATTTTAGATTATCATTATTTGATAATCTACGTAAAGCTTTTTAAACCTTTATTGATGAAATAAAGGTTATAGTTTGTTTTAAAATGAATGCAGTCTTTGAAAAACGTCTCATATAGAGGTCAAAACCTCGGAACGAAATCAATTAATATGGAACGTTTTTAATCAATAAGAACGGGACATTTCAGTTTTTACCGTTTAATGACCGGTTTGTCGATTTTAAAAACTTTAGTCGCAGTTGAAACCTAATGTAAAATAATAAAAATAAATATAACTTAATTTAAAGCGTAAAGTAAATAACGATAAGGAAATTGCGATAATTAAAAAGTACGATAATTAAAAGTGCAATTAAATACAATAACAATAAATAAAAATGCGATAATTAGAAGTGCAATTAAATATAAAATAAAGGAAATTAAATATGAAATAAATGAATTATGCTTATTTAAACTTCCGTAATCATGATGTTTGACGTGTTGATTTTAGTTTTATGCCCATGGGTTAATTGTTCTTTGTCCTGGATTATTTAATATGTCCATACGGATTTGTCCATAATAGTCCATCACTCATAAATATAAAGAGCGAAAGCCTTCGTCAAATTATTCTTATTCCCGAAGTCAAATATTCTAAATAATTGGGGATTCGAATTGTAACAAGGTTTTAATACTTTGTTTAATGAATACACCAGGTTATCGACTGCGTGTAAACCAAGGTTTTACTACTTTGTTAACAATTACACCAATTACCCTTGAATGTAATTCACCCCTGTTTCAACAAGTCTATTAACTATTAATCCAGTTCCGTGTCCGGTAAAATGAATAATTATTGGTATTTATAGATATCCCGCCCACCGTACCCAGTCAAGCGTATGTGGTTATATATAAATACGTCGAATTATAAGTTTGTATATTAAATTAACAAGGTATTGTTTAGTTAATATAAAACCCATTAATAGCCCATAGTCTAATTTCCACAAGTGTCGTTCTTTTATTCAAACCCCAATTATGGTACAAAGCCCAATTACCCAATGTTTGTCTTAACTTTTGACGTAGTCACGATTAATTTCCAAAATTCAAGGAATTTAAAGAAATCTTCATAATCTTTATAAGATTTTATTCTCCGGTAATTAAGAAATTTGGGATTTTCTTTGATTAAATGCGGTAAATTGCCTCGATTGAAGTGTCTAGAATTTTGCTATAAATTATCTTCTTCCGTTTCATTATCTTCACCACTTCTATACTTTCTTTCTTGATTCCTACTTTTAAAAGATCTGTTAATATGATCAATCCCGTATTGATCCTTGTTATTATATTGACCATATATTAAGTCATTCTTCTTTTTCATTTATCACCGGAGGAATCTATTCACTTCTACTATTACCTTGGGGTTATATTGTTTTTAATTCTCCCGTGTCTTTACGTTGCAGTACGTATTGATATGCACGGTTTGTAATTTCTGTGTTGTTATCGGGCTTTATATTTTCCCTCATATTTCGGAGCTTCATGCTTTTGTAAAGTAAGTAATGGTCCAGAATTCGTAGGTATGGATTTTCAAATGATCATAATATACTAGGCAGAAAGAAATGTAATAGTATGATTTGACTTGTTAAATTACTAGAATCACTGAGGATAGAACTATCAAGAATATATTTTCTTGATATGTTCAATGGTTAATTAGAATGAAAAAGTTATGTAACATAGCACATGATGATTGTAAGGTCTGTGAGTCATCATGTTCGATTAAAAATTTAGCATGACTTACTGTAATATAATCACGTTGGTCTGACGTCATTATATTATACTAACTCATGCTTCAATTTCCAACACTTCTCCAGAAATCATTCATAATTTAAACTTAAATTTTACAAAATATAGAAACTAAAGCAGTTTCCTTTATGATATAATAAAGATAGAGCAAAGAGATAATTAATTGTGGACAAGAATCATTATGAAGATATCTTCTGAAATATCGAGGATATTTATAACGAAAGATACGATGATATCTTAGAATTTCCAAAATATTTAAAGTCGAAGGATAATAGGGAAAATTTTCTGTAAAGATTTAGAATGCGTACAGAGATCTTCTGTGATTTCCATCAGAAATCGAATCATCTAGATTCTTTGGGTATAGGTTTAATCCTTATGGTTTGTCCACAGCCTCCTTCATAGTTTGCTCAATCAGTTTTCCAGTTCCAAATCTTAGCTTTTTTCAACACACCATTCTTTATTATCAAGCTTTTGGTCATTAAGACCCTCTACAGCTTTTGCTGCTTCATCAGCATTCTCATATCTGAATCATTTGTTATCAATCTGAATTATTTTCAAGAATTTTGAATTTGAGCGTTGAACGCAGGATGTAACCGTTAACGGATCTCACGGTTGACGAAGAAATGTTGTAAATTTCAAAAGTAATGAATGATAATTTCGGTGGTTTGATGTGATAATTCATCACAAAATACAAATGAATATGATTCATGAATGTAGTGAACTTTAGGAAGATAACACCTGCTAAAGCTTTACTTAGATTCTGATATGTCAAAATTAGAATATGTAATTTGATTTGTATGAGAATGGTCGTTCTTTAGTGAACGAATACATATATCTTGTGAATGTAAGTAGTATAGTTAATGATTGTTGAATCAGAATTGAAGAATGTACGGTGTAACATATTAATGTGAAATTTAAATATTTCTAAGGTTTTACCTACCCGTTAAAATATTTTCACCATCAACAGTTTGTACAACAGAATATTTAATTACAATCTTTATGAAAATGTATATTTTCTGTGAATGTAATATAGATTTAATGAGTTAATATACTATTAAACTCATTTGATTTTAGTTGAAACGAGAATAATCACCAAAACCTTAGAGATTTCATAATTGTCGCGGAATATTTCGCTAATGAAGTTATGAATCAATACTTCATCGTTCATTGTTATTGATTTTCCTCGGTGTATGATGTTGATGCTTGTGGAATTCTTGTGAACTTCGCAAGGCACGAATAATGTTTTCTAAAAAGTTTCGAGTACATCGAAAATGAAAGTATACAATCAAACATGTATTTGAATAATAAACTTGGTTTATTATGAAATGGAATTCATTGAGCTGAAACAAATATTGTAGTTAGCGATTGTTAAGTTATTAACAAAGGATGTACATCATAGCATATTAGTAATATGAATTAACCAGATAGTATTTACCCCTTTAAAAATTCACACATAATAGCTTATTACGAAAAGATATATTATGGGTTCAAAATTTATATATATAAAATATACATATAAATTCTTCGGAAAGAATGAGTTAATACTTCATAACTTGTTATTACAATATACTCATTGGTGATTGTGGTTTTGATATCTACAGTGATTGCGGAGTTGGCGGAGCTTATGATGCTGCCGGTGCTTACAGTGCTTGCGATGTTGGTGATGTTGGCGGTACTGCTGGTACTGGTGGTGCTTGTTATGCTGCTGGTGCTGCTGATGCTCTTAGATTTGGCACCATATTCTCCAGAGCCACTATTCAAGCACGAAGTTCGTTGACTTCTTCTATTATTCCGGGATGATTGGCGGTTCGGACAAGTGGATGAATAAGAACTAGAATTCTAGATAATATATAATCGTTGCGAGCTGTACTGGAAATGAGGGTGAAAATGGTGTTCCGGATTGGTTTACCGGTAAGTGCTTCAGGTTCTTCACCAATAGGGCAATGTGGTGGGTGGAAAGGATCACCTTCTTCACTTCTCCATTGATTAAGTCGACTATGAACCCATCCCCAATTCATCCAAAATAGATGATGGCTAATTGGTTCGTTTGTTCCAATTGAGAAATTCATATTATATGATCGAATAAAGGTTTCGATATGAAATGAGTGTTGAATACTGAATGATATATTTGTCTCCTCGAATACGTATATATAGCAAAAAGATTTCTGTAATTTACGGAGAAAATTTAGGAAAAGTGTTAGACAAAGTTTACTGAGATAGATATGATAAGATATGATTTGTCTATACTCCATTTATGCAATAATTGCAGTATGACATGTCGAGATAAAATGATAAGTATGTAATCAGATAATCTTTTGATTGAAGACTTTCAATTTATAATGGCATATTCAGGTCTAGAGGCTTGAGCTATAGGATCCTTTAAATTAGTAATCCAAACCCTTCCATTCTAGAGTTTTGTAGACGTCATCCGTCAAGAAAGTTCAATGATCAAAAATAACGAGAAAACAAAAATTTAAAAGTAATGAATATGAATAGTGATGACATTATAATGTCTTTGAGTTATTGAGAATCTTTATGAGTCAATAATGACATTTTTCGGTTCGCAAACCACTGCACAAGGCATAAGGGCACGTAGGTACGTGATTTAACAGGGAGTTATATACGTTTGAGTGTGAGTAGTAACAAATATAGGAGTTTCAAAAATCATGGATAATATTTCATGTAATACATACGTAATACATAAAATCATGATAGAAAACATAGGAATGTCGAAAATTTTAATAATCATGAGTGACAGCCCTCGGTTTAACCAACCGAGGTTGTTTTATAAAGATAATGCGTGTGAGTTATAGTATATTGTGAATCACAATGGAAGTTCCTCCTGGAGTGACAGAATAAAATATATGCATATGTATGATGCAAGTAATAATGTTTTAAAGTTATAGGTCAGACTGTAGACTAGACTTTAATGTACCTATTAATCTTGGTTATCCACATTAAAACTGCCTAATTCCCTACAACCACTGCTCTGATACCAATCTGTAATAACAGTTTGGGTAGAAACCCACCCAGTGCCTTTCCTGAGAACCGGGTGACCACTGAACGTACCTCAGACACTAATTTTACGGCCTGCCACTCGGCAATGTACAACCAACCTTAATAGGACCGCGAGGAGCAAGAGCCAATGCTTCGTCATAGATAACACTGTGGGAACCCCGTCTACGATTAACCAGCTAATAAACGGAATTAAACCAGCTCTCATACCAACTGTCACACCCCCAAATAGGGCCGGGAGTATTTGTGACTAATTATATCAAATCAAGCTATCGTATAATGAGAACGACTCTATATGAGGCGTTTTATTATATTTATTAAGTTTTTGCAGCGGAAGATAAATAGTCATTAGCTTGTATTTAATGAACAACGTATTAAATGTCTTTAATTGATATGATATGTAATGAAGACTCCAAGCATAGCAAGCAATCATCATCAAAGCATCAAATATACACCGGAAGCATTATGTAGGACCTGAGAATAAACATGCTTAAAAAGTGTCAACCAAAAGGTTGGTGAGTTCATAGGTTTATCATAAATAATGATTTCAGTAATAGATCACAAGATTTAATATAATAAAAGTCGATATATCATGTATATCAAAAGTATGCCATGAGCATATAATATCAAAACTAAATGATTTTACCCCGAGATAATACATTTGTAATTGTCGAGATCATTATTATATCACCAATTAACCTGAGGTCAACAGTGCGGGACGTTACTCCAAATAGTGCTATTTATAATAATTCCATTTGCCACTTAATCATCTATCAATTAATGATATTACAAAGCAGGGATTTGTATGTTTCAAATGAACACAATAAAAATTCTCATGTTGGTCACATAATAAGTTTGTACTTGTGTCTATCAGTTATAAAAATAGTGCATGTATTTTCAGCCCAAAAATATATAAAAAGGGAGCTATGAAAACTCACGATACGATAGTTTGTAGTAATTATGTGTATGACGGCACTGAACAAGTGCAGAGTTGTCCTCGGATTCACGAACCTATATCAAGTATATATATTAACACATATACTCGTAATCGAATAAGTTTATATATATATTTCAGTTGTTCTATATTTCTATATATATACTTTTATATATATATTCTATATATAAGTATTAATTTGATAAAATAATATTAATACTGACAATGAATAAAGATTTGTATTATTTTGTAATAATAATAATAATAATATTCATAATAATAATGATACTAGTAATAAAAATGTTAATAATAATAATGATATAGTTTTAATGATAGCAAAAATGATAATTTTTATAAAAATGATAATAATGATAGTAATAATAATAATTTCAATAAAGATGGTAATTTTTGATAAAAATGATAAGATAAAATGATACTTTTAATTATAACCATGTTTTTAATAATAATGTTAATAATAACTTTAATATTAGTAATAATAATAATATCAATAATTAATAATACTAATAATAATAATATTAGTAATGATAATACTAATAAGCTTTAAATGATAATACTTGTAATAATAATGATAGTAAAAATAATAATACTAATTCTTAATAATAATAATAATAATAATAATAATAATAATAATAATAATAATAATAATAATAATAATAATAATAATAATAATAATAATAAGAAAAAAATAGTGATAATAACAATAATTAATATTAATAATAACTATAGTTGTAGTAGTAATAATAATAATAATAATAATAATAATAATAATAATAATAATAATAATAATAATAATAATAATAATAATAATAATAATAATAATAATAATAATAATAATAATAATAATAATAATAATAAAAGAACAGGAGACTACCTTTGATGAGGCTTTAAAAAAAAACTGCCCATGCCTAGAATCGAACCCAAGACCTCACGCTAACCCGAGAAACACACAAACCACTCCTCTGCTCCTTGTTTTTTCTGATTTTTACCTCGTAAAAATATATATAAGCCTTATCTATCTATCAACTTCTTCATCTTCTTAAAAAAAACAATCGGCCAAAATCATCTACACTAATTACCCATTTGATTTAGGTTGTATAACAGAAACCGAAACGTTTGGGTTATGGGATATTTGGATTAACAAAAAAAAATATAAATAATAAGAAAAAAAGCTGCTGCTGCTGTCGCAAGTTTTAAATAAAAAAAATTTTGATTTTTGATTTTTAAGCGTTTTTAGATCACGATTCCTTTATGAAATAGTTTTCTAATCACCTATAGAAACTATTAGGATCTTCAATTGAACTTGAAACACAAACACGAACTCGAATTTCTTCAAGAACACTTCGTTTGACTTTTTAGAAATAAAACTTTGACTTGAAAATTTGAACTCGATAATTGAAATAGGAATTTGATATTTTGCAGATAGTTTACGTGAATGATTTCTAACAAAACCACATTTATAGATTTTGAAATGGATCTCGATTTCGGGCTTTTGGAAATATGAACAAGAACAGAGGGACCGAGCTTTATTTATATTTTTCTGTTTAAATTTTGAATTGTAGTAGGTAATTGAAATTGAAGATGAATATTTGAATGATTGTGAGAATAACATATAGCACTTGTTTGATTTATAGCAAATCACATCGACAAGAACAAATCTTTGGCCAGTAGAGAAATAAAAAAAAAAAAAATAGTCGGAGATAAAAAAAAAAGAAACTGGATCAGGATTTAATTAAAAATTTAAGAAGTAGATTCTTGATCAAATAATGCAGATCATGATAACTAACCAATTTTTGTATTTCTATGATTTAATTAATATTAATAATTAATAAATATAAATATATTAATAATAATACTTTTAATATTAATAATATTAATAATATTAATAATAATATTAATATTAATAATAACAATATTAAAATAATACTAATAATAATATAAATACTAATACTGATAATATTATTTGTAATAATAAAAATAATATACTAATAATTAAAATAATAATTAAAATAATAAAATGATCTTAATAATAATAATTTTTGATAATAATAACTAATAATGTTAATAATAGTATTGTTATTAATAATAATAAATTGTATTAATATACTAATGATATTAATAATAATTTTAATAATTTTAGTAATAGTGATGATAATAATATTAATAGTAATATTAGTAATTACATTAATAATAATAATAATAATAATATTAATAATTTTGATAATAATAATAATAATTTTGATAATAATAATAATATTAATAAATTAATATTAATACATAATTATTTGTAAATAATTGTTCGTGAATCGTCAGAATTTGTCAAGGTTAAATGAAAATTACTTACACAGTTCAAAAATTTTGAGATTCAGTTAAAATGACTTTGATTATCGTGTCAGAATCACATAAGGATTAAGTTTAAATTTAGTCAGAAATTTCCGGGTTGTCATAGTACCTACCCGTTAAAAGAAATTTCATCCCGAAATTTAATTGTTGCCATCAATCGGCGTTGTTCGTAAATAGATGAGGATATTTACCTTATATTTGGTCTTCACGTTCCCAGGTATACTCGAGGCCTTTCGTGAATTCCAACGGATAGAATATTGTTTTGTTTCAATCGTTTAAATCTTACGATCCATAAGTTCTACAAGTTCTTCTACGAGGTGCATTTTATTATTAATGCAGAGGTCATTCAAGGGAATAACACGGGTTTCATTAATTAGGTTTTCTCAGAAGAGATGGTGACGCTATACAAGCATTTCAGTACATATGAAATGTGTTATGAATAATATTGAGCTCATTTAAAACCTTGAGCATTTATGCCACAATATTAGGGCAGACAAAACAGAGAGAAGTTCGTGAAAATCACAGTCATGAAATTTGATAGAGATCATCATTGTTTACAACAAGAATATTTTAATGATGAATATGAGTTGAAAAATAGAGTTTTATCACTATTGAGTAATAAAACAATTCGATTATGTGAAGAGTCTGAGTGAAGTTATCGCAAAAGAGTGAAATGAGGAAATAAAATGTTCGTCTAAACTTTTGACGTAGTCACGATTAATTTTTGGAATTCAAGGAATTTAAAGAAATATTCATAATCTTTATAAGATTTGATTCTCTGGTAATTAAGGAATTTGGGGTTATCTTTGATTAAATGCGGTAAATTGCCTCGATTGATACATCTAGAATTTTGCTATAAATTAGCTTCTTTCGTTTCATTATCTTCACCACTTCTATACTTTCTTTCTCGATTCCTACGTTTAAAAGATCTGTTAATATGCTCAATCCCATATTGATCCTTGTTATTATATTAACCATATATACAGTCATTCTTCTTTTTCATTTACCACCGGAGGAATCTATTCACTTCTACTATTACTTTGGGGTTATAATGTTTTTAATTCTCTCGTGTCTTTACGTTGCAATACGTATTGATATACACGGTTTGTAATTGCTGTGTTGTTATTGGGCTTTATATTTTCCCTCATATTTCGAAGCTTCATGCTTTTGTAAAGTAAGTAATGGTCCAGAATTCGTAGGTATGGAGTTTTAAATGATCATAATATACTAGGCAGAAAGAAATGTAATAGTATGATTTGACTTGTTATATTACTAGAATCACTGAGGATAGAACTATCAAGAATATATTTTCTTGATATGTTCAGTGGTTAATTAGAATGAAAGAGTTATGTAACATAGCACATGATGATTGTAAGGTCTGTGAGTCGTTATGTTCCATTAAAAATTTAGCATGACTTACTGTAATATAATTACGTCGGCCTGACGTCATTATATTATACTAACTCATGCTTCAATTTCCAACACTTCTCCAGAAATCATTCATAATTTAAACTTGAATTTTACAAAATATAGAAACTAAAGCAGTTTTCTTTATGATGTAATAAAGATAGCGCAAAGAGATATTTAATTGTGGACAAGAATCGTTATGAAGATATCTTCTGAAATATCGAGGATATTTATAACGAAAGATACGATGATATCTTAGAATTTCCAAAATATTTAAAGTTGAAGGATAATAGGGAAAATTTTCTGTAAAGATTTAGAATGCGTACAGAGAT